>NW_021703783.1:26995027-27455402 GCF_005190385.1 Monodon monoceros
CTTTCTTTCTTTCTTTCTTTCTTTCTTTCTTTCTTTCTTTCTTTCTTCCTTCCTTCCTTCCTTCCTTCTTTCCTTTCTTTCTATTTTTCTTTCTTTCTTGTAAACTTAACTTTTCACAGAATTGAAGTACAACTGAGCTGTTGAATAATACAATTTAATAAAAGAAATGTTCCCTGGGGGCTCCCCACAGCTGTCACCCAAAGAGATCAAGAAAGCTTGACCCCTGTCCCATCGTGAAATGCTGGGCATCTTTTCCAGACTTCAGTAACCCTAGGAAGGTGAGAGCCCACTAGGGCTCTGAAGTGAAATCTGCCACTTGGCATTTCTGCTGTCTTCAGACACTCTGTTCATCCAAATACTCCCAAGTTCACATTCTTATAATCTTCAGGCTCCTCTTCACTGATCCAGTCTCTCACCCCTTCTACACTCTCCTAAACCATTTCACTGTGCCATTTGCTATTCCTGACCCATGATCAACAAACTGTTACATAACCTCAGTTTCTTCCACGTTTGCCTTAACCTGACCTCCTCCTTTAGCATCTCTCAAGCAGCAGTTGTGCACCTGCTCACATCCCACTTATCTCTGGGTCACATCATATGAAACACTTAGGCTACTAATGGCCTGACCACTTGCATGAACTGGTGTTTCCCCATCCACCTGAGATTCTCATTTCCATTGGTGTATTCTATACCTTTTGCCCCCCAAAACAGTTCCACCTTAAGATCCCCAATTCAGACATTCTACTGTAAGGCTACAAACTTATATTTCTTGTTGGCTTATATAACCTATTGGCATAATTGGTTTTTTCCACTGCTTAATTGAAATAAAATTGACATTTTACATTATGTGAGTTTAAAGTATACAATGTGATGATTTGATACATATATATATTATGAAATATTTACCACAATAAGGTTAGCTAACACATCCTTTACCTCATATAATTACCATTTTGTTGTGGTGCTGGTGAGAACATTAAAGTTCTACTCTCATAGCAACTTTCAAGTATAGAATACAGTGTTGTTAACTATAGTCACCATGCTGTACATTAAATTCCTGGAACTTATTCATCTTATAACTGGAAGTTTGTATCCTTTGACCAACATCTCCCAATTTGCCCCACCCTTCTATCCCTGGAAACCTCCATTCTACTATCTGTTTCTATGACTTCAATGATTTTAGATTCCACATGTAAATGAGATGATATGGTATTTGATTTTCTCTGTCTGACATTTAACTTAGCATTATGCCTTCAGTGTTCATCCATGTTGTGACATAATTGTTTTATTTTTATGCTTTAGCCCTTCAGCATCAACGTTAACTCATGTAGCTTGCTCATGCTCTTCAATAACTATCTCAGAATTTTCCTCTCAATCTTCAAAGACCTACATCTTTCTTATTCTCAGAATATGGTTTGGACTACTCGACATAGACAGTTAGATGTTTCAGTCACTTCAAACGCAGTATGTGGAAACTATTTTTGAACCATCCCTTCTCCACCAAAAATGTCTCTTCTTCAGTGTTCTCTGTCTCTGTTTCACTCTTGCACACCTCTAATCCATTCTCTCAATATTAAAAAAGATACAATATTAAAAAAATATCCTGTCTGCAGGCATCCCATTCCCCTATTAGAAAGTACAAATGAGTAGTAAACATATTACTGCATGAGCTGGCTCTTAACCAGCTATCTCTCCAGCCTCATCTTGTATTACTCCTCACACTACCAATTTTCTGTTCTTCCATAATCAGCATCTTTCATTTCGTCTGCTGTACCCAGGGTCTTTGCACAGGCATTTTCCTCTGTTTTCTGTCCCATACAACTTATACCTCACACCTCATTCTTCAAATCTCAACTAAAATAGCCCTTCTTCCAGTGAAGTCTCCAAGGACCAAGCTCTCCAACAGACCAGGTTAGTTCTTCCTATTACACAGTATTAAAAACGTGCATGTCTCAATTAGAATTATTAATATCTCTTTCTAACCCTCAAATTAAGCTCCACGGTGGTAGGATCTGGGTCTGTTTTTTTCACTCATATAGATTCTCAATAACATACATGGAAGAAACTGAATGAATTATTTTAAATCAATCTGTTTACTATATTTTACAGGCTGTAGTTATTCTATCTTTATTTTGACTTCAAGTGGTCAAAATTGATTCTTCTATGATTTTTTTTCCTCATAGAAGACATAAATAATGGCAACCCTTCTATTATCTCAATTTCATGCACTCTGCTCTTGGATTACTTTGTCCTATCTTTCCAGCTAACTCCTATTATTACTATTCCATCAAAATTTTGTGCCTGTAGCCCCAAAGCTGAATATGACTGGAGAAAAACATACACACACCTTGACTGTTCCTACTTTAAATTCATGCCACAAACTTCAAAGTAGTCCCTTCATTATGCCCAGCAATCATAGAACATTTTGCTAGGCTGCTTAACCCTCCACTGTGTTGGAAGGTTTTCTCACATCTTCTTTCTCAGACTTTGAATACTTCCCTTGTGGCCTTCCCTTTCAGCTGATACCCTTGCTTTCTTCTTCACTGAGAACACTGAATCATTCATAGCTGGAGAAATTCCCCACATCCCAGCACCATATCTACCAACCTACCAACACCTGTAGCTAGAAGATCTGACAGCACATTGGTACATAAACTCCTGATTCAAGCCAAAACTCTCATGGGTGCATTAGGCCTCAGCACCTCTCACTCACATAGAGACATTGCTCCAGAAATTCAGTACCTCTCTCGTATTATGTTTTCTTTTTCTTAAACTATTATTCCCAGCAGTTCACAAGCATGATGTTATTTTTCCCATCTTAAGAAAAACAAAAACAAACAAACAAAAAATTTTCTTGACCCTACTTTCCCCACAAAATACAGTCCATTCTTCTGTTCTTCTTTGTAGTTTCTGTGTTCACTCTTTCAAGTACCTCACCTCTAATTATCTCTTAGCCCCTGCTTTTCCCCTCCCAGCCAGATTTTGGCCCCATCCTTCCATTGAAACTGTGCTTATTAAGATCACAAGTCACTTCTGTGTTACTAAATATACTGGCCAAATCTCAGTCCTCATCTTATTTGATATTTTTGAAACACTTTACTTCAGTTGATGAAATCCTCCTCCTTAATACACTTTCCTCAACTGACTTTCAGAAATCTGCATCCTTCTGATTTTCCTCCACCATCTCTACTGTGTCTTCTTAGTCTCCTTTACTGCTTCCTATACTTGATCCATGCCTCACTGTTGGAATACCCTGGGGCTCGGTCTTTTTTTTTTTTTTTTTTTTAATGTCTATATTCACTCCCTCAATGATACTATGGCTTAAAATTCCAATTTTATGCAGTTGACTTTCAAATTTATATCATTAGTCTGGACTTCTCTCATACATACAACTGCCCACTCAACAGTTACATGATATTTCAAACTTAAAATTGTCCAAAACTGACCTGTCCTTTTGCTTCCAAATCCACACTTGCTACATGACTTCCTATTTTAGGTGAGAGCAGCTTAGTTCTTCCAGCTCTTTAGGCCAACAGACTTTTAGTCATTTTGTACCTGCCAGGAAACTTTGGTTCAAACTTTAAAATATATTACAAACCAGTTAATTCTCTCCATCTTTAACTGCTATTATCCTGGTGTGAGTGGTCATTATCCCTCACCTAGATTGTTGCTATAGTGTTTTCTGGTCACTCTGACTCCCTATAATACAGTCAGACTCTATACCTGACAAAATAGCTGGGCTAATTTTTGGTGAAACAATTGGATTTTGTCAGTCATCTTCTGAAATCCTCATAATGAGTCCCTAACTTAGAAGGGCCAAAGTCTCTATAATAGCTCACAAAGTCCTATGTGATCTGTCTCCACTCTTATCTCATCCCCAGCTACTCTCTTCCTCCATTGCAACTCAATGGCCAGCTTGCTTTTCTTTGAATGTTTAAGGATGCTCCTTTTTAGGGTCTTTCACTGGCTATTCTCTCTGCCTGAGACATTGTTCTCTCCAGATAGCTTCATGTTTAACTCCTTCTGCCCTTCAACTCTTTGCTTAAATGTGATCCCCCAATGGCTTACCTTGTTGTTTTATTTTCCCACCCGATTTATTTATTTATTTATTTTAAAATTTATGTAGTTATTTTTGGCTGCATTGGGTCTTCATTGACGCATGTGCGCTTTCTCTAATTGCGGTGAGTGGGGGCTGTTCTCTGTCGTGGTGCACGGGCTTCTCATTGCGGTGGCTTTTCTTGTTTCGGAGCACAGGTTATAGGTGCGTGGGCTTCAGTAGTTGTGGCTCATGGGCTCTAGAGTGCAGGCTCAATAGTTGTGGTACAGGGGCATAGGTGCTCCGCGACATGTGGGATCTTCCCGCACCAGGGTTCAAACCCATGTCCCCTGCATTGGCATGCAGATTCTTTTTTTGTTGTTGTTCATTTGTGTTGTGTTTTAGATTCCACATATAAGTGATATCATATGGAATTTATCTTTCTCTTTTTGACTTATTTCACTTAGTATGATAATCTCTATTTGCATCCATGTTGCATGCAAATGGCATTATTTCGTTCTTCTTATGCCTGAGTAGTATACCATTGTATATATGTACCACATCTTCTTTTTTTTTTTTAACATCTTTATTGGGGTATAATTGCTTTACAATGGTGTGTTAGTTTCTGCTTTATAACAGTGAATCAGTTATACATATACATATGTTCCCATATCTCTTCCCTCTTGCCTCTCTCTCCCTCCCACCCTCCCTATCCCACCCCTCCAGGCGGTCACAAAGCACGGAGCTGATCGCCCTGTGCTGTGCGGCTGCTTCTCACTAGCTATCTACCTTACGTTTGTTAGTGTATATATGCCCATGCCTCTCTCTCGCCCTGTCACAGCTCACCCTTCCCCCTCCCCATATCCTCAAGTCCATTCTCTAGTAGGTCTGTGTCTTTATTCCTGTCTTACCCCTAGGTTCCTCATGACTTTTCTTTTCTTAAATTCCATATATATGTGTTAGCATACGGTATTTGTCTTTCTCTTTCTGACATACTTCACTCTGTATGACAGACTCTAGGTCTATCGACCTCATTACAAATAGCTCAATTTCGTTTCTTTTTATGGCTGAGTAATATTCCATTGTATATATGTGCCACATCTTCTTTATCCATTCATCCGATGATGGGCACTTAGGTTGTTTCCATCTCTGGGCTATTGTAAATAGAGCTACAATGAAGATTTTGGTACATGACTCTTTTTGAATTATGGCTTTCTCAGAGTATATGCCCAGTAGTGGGATTGCTGGTAGTTCTATTTGTAGTTTTTTAAGGAGCCTCCATACTGTTCTCCATATGGCTGTACCAATTCACATTCCCACCAGCAGTGCAAGAGTGTTCCCTTTTCTCCACACACTCTCCAACATTTATGGTTTCTAGATATTTTGATGATGGCCATTCTGACTGGTGTGAGATGATATCTCATTGTAGTTTTGACTTGCATTTCTCTAATGATTAATGATGTTGAGCATTCTTTCATGTGTTTGTTGGCAGTCTGTATATCTTCTTTGGAGAAATGTCTATTTAGGTCTTCTGCCCGTTTTTGGATTGGGTTGTTTGTTTTTTTGTTATTCAGCTGCATGAGCTGCTTGTAACTTGTGGAAATTAATCCTTCATCAGTTGCTTCATTTGCAAATATATTCTCCCATTCTGAGGGCTATCTTCTGGTCTTGCTTATGGTTTCCTTTGGTGTGCAAAGGCTTTGAAGTTTCTTTACGTCCCATTTTTTAATTTTCTTTTTATTTCCATTTCTCTCAGAGGTGGGTCAAAAATGATCTTGCTGTGATTTATGTCACAGAGTGTTCTGCCTATGTTTTCCTCTAAGAGTTTGATAGTATCTGGCCTTACATTTAGGTCTTTAATCCATTTTGAGCTTACTTTTGTGTATGGTGTTAGGGAGTGATCTAATCTCATACTTTTATATGTACCTGTCCAGTTTTCCCAGCACCACTTATTGGAGAGGCTGTCCTTTCTCCACTGTACATTCCTGGCTCCTTTATCAAAGATAAGGTGACCATATGTGTTGTGGGTTTATCTCTGGGCTTCCTGTTCCATTGATCTATCTTTCTGTTTTTGTGCCAGTACCATACTCTCTTGATTACTGTAGCTTTGTAGTATATTCTGAAGTCAGGGAGCCTGATTCCTCCAGCTCCGTTTTTCGTTCTCAAGATTGCTTTGGCTATTCGGGGTCTTTTGTGTTTCCATACAAATTGTGAAATTTTTTGTTCTAGTTCTGTGAAAAATGCCAGTGATAGTTTGATAGGGATTGCATTGAATCTATAGATTGCTTTGGGTAGCAGAATCATTTCCACAATGTAGATTCTTCCAATCCAAGAACATGGTATATCTCACCATCTATTTGTATCATCTTTAATTTCCTTCATTAGTGTCTTATAATTTTCTACATATAGGTCTTTGTCTTCATAGGTAGGTTTATTCCTAGATATTTTATTCTTTATGTTGCAATGGTAAATGGGAGTGTTTTCTTGATTTCACTTTCAAATTTATCATCATTAGTGTACAGGAATACCAGAGATTTCTGTGCATTAATTTTGTATCCTGCAACTTTACCAGATTCATTAGCTCTAGTAGATTTCTGGTAGCATCTTTAGGATTCTCTATGTATAATATCATGTCATCTGCAAACAGTGACATCTTTACTTCTTTTTTTCTGATTTGGATTCCTTTTATTTCTTTTTCTTCTCTGATTGCTGTGGCTAAAACTTCCATAACTATGTTGAATAAGAGTGGTGAGAGTGGGCAACCTTGTCTTGTTCCTGATCTTAGTGGAAATGCTTTCAGTTTTTCACCATTGAGGATGATTTTGGCTTTGGGTTTGTCACATACGGCCTTTATTATGTTGAGGAAGGTTCCCTCTATGCCTACTTTCTGCAGGGTTTTTATCATAAATGGGTGTTGAATTTTGTCAAAAGCTTTCTCTGCATCTCTTGAGATGATCATATGGTTTTCCTCCTTCAATTTGTTAATATGGTTTACCACATTGATTGATTTGCATATATTGAAGAATCCTTGCATTCCTGGAATAAACCCCACTTGATCATGGTGTATGATCCTTTCAATGTGCTGTTGGATTCTGTTTGCTAGTATTTTGTTGAGGATTTTTGCATCTATATTCATCAGTGATATTGACCTATAGTTTTCTTTCTTTGTGACATCCTTGTCTGGTTTTGGTATCAAGGTGATGGTGGCATCGTAGAAGGAATTTGGGAGTGTTCCTCCCTCTGCTATATTTTGGAAGAGTTTGAGAAGGATATGTGTTAGCTCTTCTCTAAATGTTTGATAGAATTCTCCTGTGAAGCCATCTGGTCCTGGGCTTTTGTTTGTTGGAAGATTTTTAATTACAGTTTCAATTTCAGTGTTTGTGATTGGTCTGTTCATATTTTCTATTTCTTCCTGATTCAGTCTTGGCAGGTTCTGCATTTCTAAGAATTTGTCCATTTCTTCCAGGTTGTCCATTTTATTGGCATAGAGTTGCTTGTAGTAATCTCTCATGATCTTTTGTATTTCTGCAGTGTCTGTTGTTACTTCTACTTTTTCATTTCTAATTCTATTGATTTGAGTCTTCTCCCTCTTTTTCTTGATGAGTCTGGCTAATGGTTTATCTATTTTGTTTATCTTCTCAAAGGACCAGCTTTTAGTTTTATGGATCTTTGCTATTGTTTCCTTCATTTCTTTTTCATTTATTTCTGATCTGACTTTTATGATTTCTTTCCTTCTGCTAATGTTGGGGTTATTTTGTTCTTCTTTCTCTAATTGCTTTAGGTGCAAGGTTAGGTTGTTTATTTGAGATGTTTCGTGTTTCTTAAGGTGGGCTTGTATTGCTATAAACTTCCTTCTTAGAACTGCTTTTGCTGCATCCCATAGATTTTGGGTCATTTTGTCTCCATTGTCATTTGTTTCTAGGTATTTTTTAATTTCCTGTTTGATTCCTTCACTGATCACTTCGTTATTCAGTAGTGTATTGTTTAGCCTCCATGTGTTTGTATTTTTTACACATGTTTTCCTGTAATTGATATCTAGTCTCATAGTGTTGTGGTCGGAAAAGATACTTGATACAATTTCAATTTTCTTAAATTTACCAAGTCTTGATATGTGACCCAAGATATGATCTTTCCTGGAGAATATTCCATGAACACTTGAGAAAAATGTGTATTCTGTTATTTTTGGATGGAGTGTCCTATAAATATCCATTAAGTGCATCTTGTTTAATGTATCATTTAAAGCTTGTGTTTCTTTATTTACTTTCATTTTGGATGATCTGTCCTTTGGCGAAAGTGGGGTGTTAAAATCCCCTACTATGAATGTTACTGTTGATTTCCCGTTTTTTGGCCGTTAGTATTTGCCTTATGTATTGAGGTGTTCCTATGTGGAGTGCATAAATATTAACAATTGTTAAATCTTCTTCTTGGATCGATCCCTTGATCATTATGTAGTGTCCTTCTTTGTCTCTTCTAATAGTCTTTATTTTAAAGTCTACTTTATCTGATATGAGAATTGCTACTCCAGCTTTCTTTTGGTTTCCATTTGCATGGAATATATTTTTCCATCCCCTTACTTTCAGTCTGTATGTGTCTCTAGGTCTGAAGTGGGTCTCTTGTAGACAGCATATATATGGGTCTTGTTTTTGTATCCATTCAGCCAACCTGTGTCTTTTGGTGGGAGCATTTAGTCCATTTACATTTATGGTAATTACCGATATGTATGTTCCTATTCCCATTTTCTTAATTGTTTTGGGTTCCTTATCATAGGTCTTTTCCTTCTCTTGTGTTTCTTGCCTAGAGAAGTTCCTTTATCATTTCTTCTAAAGCTGGTTTGGTGGTGCTGAACTCTCTCAGCTTTTGCTTGTCTGTAAATATTTTAATTTCTCCATCATATCTGAATGAGATCCTTGCTGGGTAGAGGAATCTTGGTTGCAGGTTTTTGTCCTTCATCACTTTAAGTATGTCCTGCTGGTCCCTTCTGGTTTGTAGAGTTTCTGCTGAAAGATCAGCTGTTAACCTTATGGGGATTCCCTTGTGTGTTATTTGTTGTTTTCCCTTGCTGCTTTTAATATGTTTTCTTTGTATTTAATTTTTGACAGTTTGATTAATATGTGACTTGGCGTATTTCTCCTTGGATTTATCCTGTATGGGACTCTCTGTGCTTCCTGGACTTGATTAACTATTTCCTTTCCCATATTAGGGAAGTTTTCAACTATAATCTCTTCAAATATTTTCTCAGTCCCTTTCTTTTTCTCTTCTTCTTCTGGAACCCCTATAATTCAAATGTTGGTCCATTAAATGTTGTCCCAGCGGTCTCTGAGACTGTCCTCAGTTCTTTTCATTCTTTTCTCTTTATTCTGCTCTGCAGTAGTTATTTCCACTATTTTATCTTCCAGGTCACTTATCCATTCTTCTGCCTCAGTTATTCTGCTATTGATCCCATCTAGAGTATTTTTCATTTCACTTTTTGTGTTGTTCATCATTGTTTGTTTCATCTTTATTTCTTCTAGGTCCTTGTTAAATGTTTCTTGCATTTTGTCTATTCTATTCCCAAGATTTTGGATTGTCTGTACTATCATTATTCTGAATTCTTTTTCAGGTGGACTGCCTATTTCCTCTTCATTTGTTAGGTCTGGTGTGTTTTTATCTTGCTCCTTCTTCTGCAGTGTGTTTTTTTGTCTTCTCATTTTGCTTATCTTACTGTCTTTGGGGTCTCCTTTATGCAGGCTGCAGGTTCATAGCTCCCGTTGTTTTTAGTGTCTCTCCCCAGGAGCTAAGGTTGGTTCAGCGGGTTGTGTAGTCTTTGTAGTGGAGGGGACTAGTGCCTGTGTTCTTTTGGATGAGGCTTGATCTTGTCTCTCTGGTGGGCAGGTCCACGTCTGGTGGTGTGTTTTAGGGTGTCTGTGGACTTATTATGAGTTTGGCAGCCTCTCTGCTAATGGGTGGGTTGTGTTCCTGTTTTGCTAGTTGTTTGACATAGGGTGTCCAGCACTCTAGCTTGCTGGTCGTTGAGTCAAGCTGGGTGCTGGCATTGAGATTGAGATCTCTGGGAGATTTTCGCCATTTGATATTATATGGAGCGGGGAGGTGTCTTGTTTACCAGTGTCCTGAAGTTGGCTCTCCCACCTCAGAGGCGCAGCACTGACTCTTGGCTACAGCACCAAGAGCATTACACCCTCATGGCCCAGAATAAAAGGGAGAAAAAGTAGAGAGAAAGAATTAGTAGAAGTAGGAAGGAAGGAAGAAAGAAAGAAAGAAAGAAAGAAAGAAAGGAAGGAATAAAGAAAAAGAAAAGAAGGAAAGAAAGAAAGAAAGAAAGAAAGGAGGGAGGGAGGGAGAGACAGTGGGAGGAAGGAAGGAAGGAAGGAGGGAAGGAAGGAAAAAAGGAAGAAAGAAAGAAGATAAAGTAAAATTAAATAAAGTAAAATATAATAAAGTTATTAAATTAAAAAATAATTATTAAGAAAAAAAATTTAAAAAAGAAAAAAACAGATGGATAGAACCTTATGACAAATGGTGGAAGCAAAGCTATACAGACAAAATCTCATACAGAAGCATAGACACTCACAAAAAGAGGAAAAGGGGAAAAAAATCATAAATCTTGCTCTCAAAGTCCACCTCCTCAATTTGGGATGATTCATTGTCTAAAGGAGGGAAGGAAGGAAGAAGGAAAGAAAGAAGATAAAGTAAAATAAAATAAAATTATTAAAATAAAAAATAATTATTAAGAAATAAAAAAATTAAAAAAATAAATGAACGGATAGAACCCTAGGACAAATGGTGGAAGCAAAGCTATACAGAGAAAATCTCACACGGAAACATACACACTCACAAAAAGAGGAAAAATGGAAAAAATCATAAATCTTGCTTTCAAAGTCCACCTCCTCAATTTGGGATGATTTGTTGTCTATTCATGTATTCCACAGATGCAGGGTACATCAAGTTGATTGTGGAGCTTTAATCTACTGCTCCTGAGGCTGCTGGGAGAGAGTTCCCTTTCTCTTCTTTGTTCTCACAGCTCCCAGGGGCTCAGCTTTGGATTTGGCCCCGCCTCTGCCTTTAGGTCGCCGGAGGGCGTCAGTTTTTCGCTCAGACAGGACGGGGTTAAAGGAGTCGCTGATTCGCGGGCTCTGGCTCACTCAGGTCGGGGAGCGGGAGAGGCACAGAGTGCAGGGCGAGCCTGCGGCGGCAGAGGCAGGCATGACGTTGCACCAGCCTGAGGCTTGCCATGCGTTCTCCCGGGGAAGTTGTTCCTGGATCCCGGGAACCTGGCAGTGGTGGGCTGCACAGGCTCCCTGGAAGGGAGGTGTGGATAGTGACCTGTGCTTGGACACAGGCTTCTTGGTGTCGGCAGCAGCAAGCGTCTCCTGCCTGTCTCTGGGGTCCACACGTTTAGCCGTGGCTCATGCCCATCTCTGTAGCTCCTTTAAGCAGCACTCTTAATCCCCTCTCCTCGTGCACCAGGAAACATAGAGGGAAGAAAAAGTCTCTTGCCTCTTTGGCAGCTCCAGACCTTTTCCCAGACTCCCTCCCGGCTATCCGTGGTGCACTAACCCCTTCAGGCTGTGTTCACGCCGCCAACCCCAGTCCTCTCCTGGTGATCCGACCAAAGCCCAAGCCTCAGCTCGCAGCCCCGCCTGCCCCGGCGGGTGAGCAGAGAAGCCTTTCGGGCTGGTGAGTGCTGGTCAGCACCTATCCTCTGTGCGGGAATCTCCCCGCTTTGCCCTCCACACCCGTGTTGCTGTGCTTTCCTGCATGGCTCCGAAGCTCCCCCCTTCTGCCACCCACAGTCTCCGCCCACAAAGGGGCTTCCTAGTGTGTGGAAACCTTTCCTTCTTCACAGCTCCCTCCCACTGGTGCATGTCCCGTCCCTATTCTTTTGTCTCTGTTTTTTCTTTTGCCCTACCCAGGTACCTGTGGAGTTTCTTGCTCTTTGGAGGTCTGAGGTCTTCTGCCAGCATTTCAGTAGGTGTTCTGTAGCAGTTGTTCTACGAGTAGATGTATTTCTGGTGTATCTGTGGGGAGGAAGGTGATCTCCATGTCTTACTCTTCCGCCATCTTCCCCTCGTCCCCAACATGCAGATTCTTAATGACTGCACAACAATGGAAGTCCCCCTAGCCCAATTTAGAAGTACAGCCCACCGTTCCCAGCACCAGTGATTCCTCCTAATCTGTTCATTTCATTTAATACCATTATCAATTCTACCTTACATATTTTAATCTATTGATTATGTACAGTTTATTGTCTGACTCTCTGATTAGAATTTAATTACTCTAAGATCTTTTTTATGTTTGTATTTTTGATCACTGATTAATTTTAAGTCTGCAGAAGAATGGCTGATATAGAATAACTGCTCAAGCAGATTAAATCTCCAAAATCCACTTGATGTACCATGGATTTGTGGAATACCTGAAGAGACAACGAATCATTCCAAATTGAGGAGGTGGACGTTGGGAGCAATGATATACATATATATATATATATTTTTTTTTCCCCTTTTTCTCTTTTTGTGAGTGTGTATGTGTATACTTCCGTGTGTGATTTTGTCTGTAGTCTGTATCGCTTTGCTTTTACCAATTGTTCTAGGGTTCTGTCTGTCCTTTTTTCTATTTTTTTTGCCTTAAAAACTTTTTTTCTTAATAATTATTTTTTTTAATTTAATTTTATTTTCTTCTTTCTTTCTTTCTTTCTTTCTTTTTCTTCTCCCTTTTATTCTGAGCTTCATGGATGACAGGCTCTTGGCACTCCAGCCAGGATTCAGGGCTATGCTGCTGAAGTGGGAGAGCCAAGTTCAGGATACTGGTCCACAAGAGACCTCCCTATTCCACGTAATATCAAATGGTGAAAATCTCGAGAGATCTCCATCTCAACGCCAAGATCCAGCTCCACTCAATGACCAGTGGATACACTGCTGGACACCCTATGCCAAACAAGTTGCAAGACAGGAACACAACCCCATCCATTAACACAGTGCTGCCTAAAATCATTAGAAGGCCACAGACACCCCAACACATACCACCAGACATGGACCTGCCCACCAGAAAGACAAGATCCAGCCTCATGCACCAGAACACAGGCACTCCACCAGGAAGCCTACACAACCCACTGAACCAATGTTAGCCACTTGGGACAGACACCAAAAACAACGGGAACTATGAACCTGCAGCCCGTGATAAAGAGACCCCAAACACAGTAAGTTAAACAAAATGAGAAGACAGAGAAACACACAGCAGAAGAAGGAGCAAGGCAAAAACCCAACACACCTAACAAATGAAGAGGAAATACGCAGTCTACCTGAAAAAGAATTCAGAATAGTGATAGTAAAGATGACCTAAAATCTTGGAACTAGAATGGCGAAAATACAAGAAACCTTTAACAAGGACCTAAAAGAACTAAAGAGCAAACAAACAGTGATGAAAAACACAATAAATGATATCAAAAATTCTCTAGAAGGGATCAATGGAAGAATAACTGAGGCAGAAGAAAGGATAAGTGACCTGGAATATAAAATAGTGGAAATAACTACTGCAGAGCAGAATAAAAAAAAAAGAATGAAAAGAATTGAGGATAGTCTCAGAGACTTCTGGGACAACATTAAACACACCAACATTCGAATTATAGGGATCCCAGAAGAAGAAGAGAAAAAGATACGGACTGAGAAAATATTTGAAGAGATTATAGATGAAAAATTCCACAATATGGGAAAGGAAATAGTTAATCAAGTCCAGGAAGCAGAAAGAGTCCCATGCAAGATAAATCCAAGAAGAAACATGCCAAGAAAGAGATTAATTAAACTATCAAAAATTAAAAACAAAGAAAAAATATTAAAAGCAGCAAGGGAAAAACAACAAATAACACACAAGGGAATCCCTATAAGGTTAAGAGCTGATCTATCAGCAGGAACTCTGCAAGCCAGAAGGGAGTGGCAGGACATATTTAAAGTGGTGAAGGAGAAAAACCTACAGCCAAGATTACTCTACCCAGCTAGGGTCTCATTCAGGTTTGATGGAGAAATTAAAACCTTTAGAGACAAGCAAAACCTAAGAGAATTCAGCACCACCAAACCAGCTTTACAACAACTGCTAAAGGAACTTCTCTAGGCAGGAAACACAAGAGAAAGAAAAGGCCTACATGACAAACCCCAAACAATTGAGAAAATGGTAATAGGAACATGCATATCTATAATTACCTTAAACATAAATGGATTAAATGCTCCAACCAAAAGACATAGATTGGCTGAATGGATATAAAAACAAGACCCATATATTTGCTGTCTACAATAGACCCACTTCAGACCTAGGGACACATACAGACTGAAAGTGAGGGGATGGAAAAAGATACTCCATGCAAATGGAAATCAGAAGTAAACTAGGGTAGCAATTCTAATATTAGACAAAATGGACTTTAAAATAAAGACTATTGCAAGAGACAAAGAAAGACATTACATAAAGATCAAGGGATCAAAGCAAGAAGAAGATATAACAATTGTAAATATTTATGCACCCAGCATAGGAGCACCTCAATACATAAGGCAAATAATAACAGCCATAAAAGGGGAAATTGACAATAACACAATCATAGTAGGGGGCTGTAACAAACCACTTTCACTAATAGATCATCCAAAATGAAAATAAATAAGGAAACACAAGCTTTAAATGATACATTAAAAAAGATGGACTTAACTGATTTATAGGACACTCCATCCAAAAACAACAGAATACACAGTCTTCTCTAGTGCTCATGGAGCGTTCTCCAGGATAGATTGTATCTTGGGTCACAAATCAAGCCTTGGTAAATTTAAGAAAATTGAAATCATATCAAGTATCTTTTCTGATCAAAATGCTATGAGACTAGATATCAATTACAGGAAAAAAATCTGTAAAAAATACAAACACATGGAGGCTAAACAACACACTGCTTAATAACCAAGAGATCATGGAAGAAATAAAAAATACCTAGAAACAATTGACAATGAAAACACGATGACACAAAACCAATGGGATGCAGCAGAAGCAGTTCTAAGATGGAAGTTTATAGCAATACAGTCCTAATTAAGAAACAGGAAACATCTCAAATAAAAAACCTAACCTTACACCTAAAGCAATTAGAGAAGGAAAACAAAAAAACCCCAAAGGTAGCAGAAGGAAAGAAATCATAAAAATCAGATCAGAAATAAATGAAAAAGAAATGAAGGGAATGAGAGCAAAGATCAGTAAAACTAAAAGCTGGTTCTTTGAGAAAATAAACAAAATAGATAAACCATTAGCCAGGCTCACAAAGAAAAAGGGATGAGTCAAATCAATAGAATTAGAAATGAAAAAGGGGAAGTAACAACTGACAGTGTGGAAATACAAAAGATCATGAGAGATTACTACAAGCAACTCTATGCCAATAAAATGGACAACCTGGGAGAAATGGACAAAGTCTTAGAAATGCACAACCTTCCGTGACTGAACCAGAAAGAAACAGAAAATATGAACAGACCAATCACAAGCACTGAAATTGAAACTGTGATTAAAAATCTTCCAGCAAACAAAAGACCAGGAGCAGATGGCTTCACAGGTGAATTCTGTCAAATATTTAGAGAAGAGCTAACACCTATCCTTCTCAAACTCTACCAAAATATAGCAAAGGGAGGAACAATCCCAAACTCATTCTATGAAGCCATCATCACCTAATACCAAAACTGCACAAAGATGTCACAAAGAAAGAAAACTATAGGCCAATATCACTGATGAACAGAGATGCAAAAATCCTCAAGAAAATATTAGCAAAAAGAATCCAACAGCACATTAAAAGGATAATACACTGTGATCAAGTGGGGTTTATCCCAGGAATGCAAGGGTTCTTCAATATACGCAAATCAATCAATGTGATACACCATATTAACAATTTGAAGGAGAAAAACCAAATGATCATCTCAATAGGTGCAGAGAAAGCTTTTGACATAATTCAACAACCATTTAGGATAAAAACCCTCCAGAAAGTAGGCACAGAGGGAATTTTCTTCAATATAATAAAGGCCATATACGACAAACCCATAGCCAACATCGTCCTCAATGGTGACAAACTAAAACCATTTCCACTAACATTAGGAACAAGACAAGGTTGCCCACTCTTACCACTATTATTCAACATAGTTTTTGAAGTTTTAGCCATAGCAATCAGAGAAGAAAAAGAAATAAAAGGAATCCAAATTGGAAAAGAAGAAGTAAAGCTGTCACTGTTTGCAGATGACATGATACTATAAATGGAGAATCCTAAAGATGCTATCAGAAAACTTGTAGAGGTAATCAATGAATTTGGTAAAGTAGCAGGAAACAAAATTAATGCACAGAAATCTCTTGCATTCCCATATACTATTGCTGAAAAATCTTAAAGTGAAATTAAGAAAACACTTCCATTTACCATTGCAACAAAAAGAATAAGATATCTAGGAATAAACCTACCTAAGGAGAAAAAAGACCTGTACACAGAAAATTATAAGACACTGATGAAAGAAATTAAGATGATACAAATAGATGGAGAGATGTACCATGTTCTTTGATTGGAAGAATCAACATTGGGAAAATGACTCTAATACCCAAAGCAATCTACAGATTCAGTGCAATCCCTATCAAACTACCACCGGCATTTTTCACAGAACTAGAACAAAAAATTTCACTATTTGTATGGAAACACAAAAGACCCGGAATAGCCAAAGCAATCTTGAGAAAGAAAAATGGAGCTGGAAGAATCAGACTCCCTGACTTCAGACTATACTACAAAGCTACAGTAATCAAGACAATATGGTACTGGCACAAAAACAGAAATATAGATCAATGGTACAGGATAGAAAGCCCAGAGATAAACCCACACACATATGTTCACCTTATCTTTGGTAAAGGAGGCAAGAATATACAGTGGAGAAAAGACAGCCTCTTCAATAAGTGGTGCTGGGAAAACTGGACAGGTACATGTAAAAGTATGAAATTAGATCACTCCCTAACACCATACACAAAAATAAGCTCAAAATGGATTAAAGACCTAAATGTAAGGCCAGAAACTATCAAACTCTTAGAGGAAAACATAGGCAGAACACTCTATGACATAAATCACAGCAAGATCCTTTTTGACCCACCTCCTAGAGAAATAGAAATAAAAACAAAAATAAACAAATGGGACCTAATGAAACTTCAAAGCTTTTGCACAGCAAAGAAAACCATAAACAGGGCCAAAAGACAACCCTCAGAATGGGAGAAAATATTTGCAAATGAAGCAACTGACAAAGGATTAATTTCCAAAATTTACAAGCAGCTCATGCAGCTCAATAACAAAAAGACAAACAACCCAATCCAAAAATGGGCAGAAGACCTAAATAGACATTTCTCCAAAGAAGATATACAGACTGCCAACAAACACATGAAAGAATGCTCAACATCATTAATCATTAGAGAAATGCAAATCAAAACTACAATGAGGTATCACCTCACACCAGTCAGAATGGCCATCATCAAAAAATCTAGAAACAGTAAATGCTGGAGAGGGTGTGGAGAAAAGGGAACCCTCTTGCACTGTTGGTGGGAATGTAAATTGATACAGCCACTATGGAGAACAGTATGAAGGTTCCTTAAGAAACTAAAAATAGAATTACCATACGACCCAGCAACACCACTACTGGGCATATACCCTGAGAAAACCATAATTCAAAAAGAGTCATGTACCAAAATCTTCATTGTAGCTCTATTTACAATAGCCAGGACATGGAAGCATCCTAAGTGTCCATCAACAGATCAATGGATATAGAAGATGTGGCATATATATACAATGGAATATTACTCAGCCATAAAAAGAAATGAAATTGAGTTATTTTTAGTGAGGGGATGGACTTAGAATCTGTCATACAGAGTGAAGTAAGTCAGAAAGAGAAAAACAAATACCGTATGCTAACGCATATATGTGGAATCTAAAAAAAAAAGAAAAAAAAAGAAAAACCTAAGGGCAAGATGGGATTGAAGACGCAGCCCTACTAGAGAGTGGACTTGAGGATATGGGGAGAGGGAACGGTAAGCTGGTACAAAGTGAGAGATTGGTATGGACATATATACAGTACCAAACGTGAAACAGATAGCTAGTGGGAAGCAGCCGCATAGCATAGGAAGATCAGCTCGGTGCTTTGTCACCACCTAGCGGGATGGGGTAGGGAGGGTGGGAGGGAGGGAGATGCAAGAGGGAAGAAATATGGGGACATGTGTATAACTGATATATGTATACGTATAGCTGAGTCACTTTGTTATAAAACAGAAAATAACACACCACATATTAGAGTATAAAGCAATTATACTCTAATAAAGATGTTTAAAGAAATTAAAATTAAAAAAAAGAATAGCTGCTCAGTAGATATTTATTGAATAAACTAATGACTAGAGAATTTTCTCCCTTTTTAGAAAATCCCTGGCATTTATAGTAAAATATATATATATAAAGCAAAAAACAATCACGTCAAAATGCATTCTCCTGAAACAGTCACAACTTTATCTTCTTTTAAACTTCTTTCTATGCATCAAAAATGTAAAGAGCTGGCAGTTGAGACCACTCTACCTGCACTGCTGTGTGCTTATTCTCTTCAGAAGGCAGCTGATATTATAAATCAGATCTTTTGTTCACAATTTCTCTTTAAAATTTATAAAAATAATTTTCTGTTATCATTAAGTATTCATCTGAAATGTGATTTTTTAGTGCACTATGTGACATAACTTATTTTGCCAAAGTCTTATTTTCAGACATTCATGCTATTTACTTAATCCAACACTGTTTGATATAAATATTTGAGGTTTCTAACTGGCTTTGATTAGCGTAACTGGTATTTGACCTTATGTTATCTTGTTTATAATTTATTTTTCTTTAAATCTTTTCTTATTGTTTTCCTTTTTAATGGTCTTTTGCTATATTGACTACTTTGTTTTTTCTCTCTGGTAATTTAGAAAGAGTATTCTTTGTTTTTATTATAGTAATATCTGTTTTTAGGTAACTATAACCAATTATTTTCCATTAATATTTGCATCTAAGCATTTATAACAACCTCCATGTATTATAGCACATTAAACTTGCCTTTCTTCTGCCATCCCTTCCCCATTTCATTTCCAGTTTTTGTTAGTGAAATATGAAATTTAAGTCTTTGTTATCATTTAATATTTTATATCCTATATTCTTTTTCAAGATATTTTTATATTATATTAAATTTTATAATAATTTCATATTTATTCAGTTTTTAAAATAGTTTTTTTTCTTAGAGATAATTCCTTTATACTGTGACTTCTGTATTCTTAAGATCTTTGCTTTTTTCTTCTTTTCTCATTTTGTTAAATTACTTCTTCAAATATTTTATATTAAGTGTGTATATATACTATAGTTCCTGTATACTTGTACATCTAAAAATATCTTTTTCTTGTACTTATAGTTGAATGCAAATTCAGCCTTGTGTAGAATTTTTATCTCAATTTTTTTCTCTGCAAAACTCAGAGAATATTGTTCTACTTTCTGATCTTAAGAATAAGGTCAATGAACTTTGGGGATACATATATCCTGTACCATACCCAAAATGTGAAGGGTGAGAATGTGCAACTGTTAAAATGTGGTAATTTTTTTAAAGTATAGCTAACCTGTAATGTAAGAGATAAATCATGTTTCCATCTGTTTTGTGACAAGGTGAACACTTGAATATTTTCAACCAGAAAGCCAATGAAAATGACACAACTGATGTTCTTACTACCTTCTTACTATCTCTGTCCTGCTTATGTCTTGCATACAGCCTGTTCAAGCATGCTTGCTTGTTTATGGCGACATTGTACAATATTATCATGTGAATACACAAAGTCTCCTAAATTTCAGCTGTGGTTGGATATAATTTATTTCTTGATACCTGTGATGACTTTTAAACTGTGCAATATTTAAACCGTACATAACATTTTCACGACAATTTCTATTCATTCAGTTACTAAGTCAAGAATGTAAAACAAACGAATATTTTATTATTATCAAGAAGTTTGCATCTGGTGCAGTATAAGGAGAACACCTTGAGGTTCTAATATGAGGTTCTAATTATCCGCTTGTTTTGAAAGTCACGAAAAGAAGAGAGAAATAGTATCTACCAAAGTTTACCTTTAAAACAAGGAAACTTTAAAATAAAACTTGAAGTTTTAAAACATCTTGGTTCAGATATTTCTCATCATTTTATATGTAGGAGGTAGAAGTCCCTTGTTTGTGTCATTTGTTCTAATAATAAAAATTTACCCACGAAAAATAACTATAATATAAAATATTCTAACTTAAACAACGTTGGAAATTTTCAGAAAATATAAAGGACATTAAATAATTTTAAAAATCAATACAATTGAGGACTGAACGCCAATTTCATGGTAAAACTATTGCTGATAATTAGAATTATATATTTACAATTATATTATCTAATCACAACAGGTTAAAATACTAGAACGCACTTGAAATTAATAGTTACTATATTTACTTAGACAACCAAGTCTATATTTAAGAGAGATAATCTACTTCAGAACTATCCCAATGTTTTAGTTTATAAGACAGTATTCCAATAGAATTGTGCAAATTTAAAATAGAATCATAAGGACTAGAATTCTGCATGGCATTGGTAAGTAAATCCTTTTGGATTTATTTAGTAGTTTCTGGTGGAAATATTGGTGTACAAATAAATGACAGATGTCAGTTCATGTAAGACAGCTGAATTAAATATCAAAATTGAAGGAGAGATTCTTAAATTTTATTGTTGTTGAAGGGACAGCTGTAAACAACTTAGAGTTTATTATAATGAGTCAAAGAAATCAAAGTTAATTTAAATAAGATCTGTGCTCATAGGTGTGGCATCTATATAAATTTGAATTTTAGTGATGATGTGGAAAATTCATTGTTTAGATTGAACAATGGTGAGGCATTGTAAGGAATTCCAAAATACTCTGAACTTTAAAATATTTTTATGACATTATGCATCTGAGACATGATAGGCATTTTGTTTCCCAAAATATTTGCGAAGAAGGCAAAGGTGTACCATGTAGAAAATAATATTGTTTGTTGGAAACACATTGAATTGTATAACATCATGGGTTATATGAAACAATGTTTCAAAAATGAAACTTGGCTAATAATTGAAGTGATTTACTGAAATTGGCTTCCAGATTCAGATTTTATCTTTACCTTAAAACTTCTACGTCACATTTATTAAGGAGTGGGGATATTGCCTTAAAGCCAATAAATATTTACCTTAAAGTAAATATATAGCCAATCCTCACTTTTCAAAATGAGAAGCATTGAAGAGAAACATAACCATCGAGGAGAGTAAAGAGGAATTTATGCAAAAAACAAAAACCCCCAACCAACCAAATAAACCCCCCCCAAAAAAGAAAAACCCACTAAAACTGATATTTCAAAGTTACTAAATCTATAAACAAAATAAAAACTTTTAGACTAAAAATTTTGTGAGACTATATATAAACTATGTTTTATAATGTAAGAACACTCTCCTCAACCTCTATTCCATCGCTACTTTTGTATGTCAGTTCTTTGGCCAGCAATGCTACTATTTCATTTCCCCATATGACGACTGAGACTGTAGTATAAATGAAATGAAACAGATTTATTCAAAAGGGAATATAGGCATGGGGAACATGGGGACGGTGGGGGAATGAACACAGACATAATTCTTGATCTTGATAGAAGAGATATTTAAAGAGAACAATGCCTATTAATTTGGCATTTACCATTTTATGTTATAAAATGAAATTTTTATCTCTGTTTAACAGATTCGATTAACCACATTTGATCCACTGATCCAGTTTTGTGAACTGGGAATGTGATATACAACATATAGCAGAATAACTGCTAATTAATGAATTTTTAAATGAATCTCAGTTACACAGAATTGTTCTAATCATAATGTTTGGCTTGTAGACAAATTGTCTTCATTGGTCCATGCAAGGCTCTCTTTTATGCTTGTTGGTATGGTGAATATACATATTTAGTAGTATAAAGAGCATCTGTGAACTCAAATCTTAGGAACTAGACCATTTCTAGTTATTTATACCTGTACATTTATTCATCCTTATTCTACTCCTCTAGTTCCCACTTCCAAATAAACACTATGCTAAATTTTTTGTTTGTCATTCTCTTTTCTTGGTAACATTTTTATTGGGATATAATTCATATACAAATCAATTCATCCACTTAAAGTGTATAATTAAATGGTTTTTAGTATATTCCCATACTTGTAAAACCAATCACAATTAATTTTATTTTTTTAAACATTTAGAGTATAATTGCTTTACAATGGTGTGTCAGTTTCAGCTTTATAACAAAGTAACTCAGTTATACATATACATATGTCCCCATATCTCTTCCCTCTTGCATCTCCCTCCTCCCACCCTCCCTATCCCACCCCTCTAGGTGGTGACAAAACACCGAGCTGATCTCCCTGTGCTATGCGGCTGCTTCCCACTAGCCATCTATCTTATGTTTCGTAGTGTATATGTCCAAACCACTCTCTCAGTTTGTCCCAGCTTACTCTTCCCCCTCCCCGTATCCTGAAGTCCATTCTCTAGTAGGTCTGCATCTTTATTCCCATCTTGGCCCTAGGTTCTTCTGACCATTTTCTTTTTTTCTTTTAGATTCCATATGTATGTGTTAGTATATGGTATTTGTTTTTCTATTTGTTTTTCTATTTGTTTTTCATCTGTTTGTTGGCAATTTGTATATCTTCTTTGGAGACATATCTATTTAGGTCTTCTGCCCATTTTTGGATTGGGTGTCTTGTTTTTATGACATTGAGCTGCATGTGTTGCTTGTATGTTTTGGAGATTAGTCCTTTGTCAGTTGCTTCATTGGCAAATATTTTCTGCCATTCTGAAGTTTATCTTTTTGTCTTGTTTATGGTTTCCTTTGCTGTGGGGATATTGCCTTAAAGCCAATAAATAGTTACCTTAAAGTGAACATATAGCCAATCCTATTTAAGTTTCATTAGGTCCCATTTGTTTACTTTTGTTTTTATTTCCATTTCTCAAGGAGGAGGGTCAAAAAGGATCTTGCTGTGATTTATGTCATATAGTGTTCTGCTTATGTTTCCCCCCAAGACTTTCCTCCAACACACCTTTTAAGGTGTCTGGCCTTACATTTAGGTCTTCAATCCATTTTGAGTTTATTTTTGTGTATGGTGTTAGGGAGTGTTCTAACTTCATTCCTTTAAATGTAGCTGTCCAGTTTTCCCAGAACCACTTATTGAAGAGGCTGTCTTTTCTCCCCTCTATATTCTTGCCTCCTTTACAAAAGATAAGGTGACCATATGTGTGTGGGTTTATCTCTGGGCTTTCTATCCTGTTCCATTGATCTATATTTCTGTTTTTGTGCAAGTACCATACTGTCTTTTATTTATTTATTATTATTTTTAACATCTTTATTGGAGTATAATTGCTTTAAAATGGTGTTAGTTTCTACTTTACAACAAAATGAATCAGTTATATGTATACATATGTTCCCATATCGCTTCCCTCTTGCGTCTCCCTCCCTCCCACCCTCCCTATCCCACCCCTCCAGGTGGTCACAAAGCACGGAGCTGATCTGCCTGTGCTATGCGACTGCTTCCTACTAGCTATCTACCTTACATTTGGTAGTGTATATATGTCCATGCCTCTCTCTCGCTTTGTCACAGCTTACACTTCCCCCTCCCCATATCCTTAAGTCCATTCTCTAGGTCGGTGTCTTTATTCTTGTCTTACCCCTAGGTTCTTCATGACATTTTTTTCCTTTAAATTCCATATGTATGTGTCAGCGTACCGTATTTGTCTCTCCCTTTCTGACTTCACTCTGTACTACAGACACTAGGTCTATCCACCTCATTACAAATAGCTCAGTTTAGTTTCTTTTTATGGCTGAGTAATATTCCATTGTATATATGTGCCACATCTTCTTTATCCATTCATCCAATGATGGACACTTAGGTTGTTTCCATCTCCGGGCTATTGTAAAGAGAGCTGCAATGAACATCTTGGTACATGACTCTTTTTGAATTATGGTTTTCTCAGGGTATATGCCCAGTAGTAGGATTGCTGGGTCATATGGTAGTTCTATTTGTAGTTTTATAAGGAACCTCCATACTGCTCTCCACAGTGGCTGTATCAATTTACATTCCCACCAACAGTACAAGAGGGTTCCCTTTTCTCCACACACTCTCCAGCATTTATTGTTTCTAGATATTTTAATGATGACCATTCTGACTGGTGTGAGGTGATATCTCAATGTAATTTTGATTTGCATTTCTCTAATGCTTAGTGAGGTTGAGCATTATTTCATGTGTTTGTTGGCAGTCTGTATACCTTTTTTGGAGAAATGTTTATTTAGGTCTTCGGCCCATTTTTGGATTGGGTTGTTTGATTTTTTGTTATTGAGTTGCAAGAGCTGTGTAAAAATTCTGGAGATTAATCTTTTGTCAGTTGCTTCATTTGCAACTATTTTATCCCATTCTGAGGGTTGTCTTTTGGTCTTGTTTATGGTTTCCTTTGCTGTGCAAAAGCTTTGAAGTTTCATTAGGTCCCATTTGTTTATTTTTGCTTTTATTTCCATTTCTCTAAGAGGTGGGTCAAAAAGAATCTTGCTGTGATTTAAATCATAGAGTGTCCTACCTATATTTTCCTCTAAGAGTTTGATAGTTTCTGGCCTTACATTTAGATCTTTAATCCATTTTGAGCTTATTTTTGTGTATGGTGTTAGGGAGTGATCTAATCTCATACTTTTACATGTACCTGTCCAGTTTTCCCAGCACCACTTATTGAAGAGGCTGTCCCTTCTCCACTGTACATTCCTGCCTCCTTTATCAAATATAAGGTGACCATATGCGCGTGAGTTTATCTCTGGGCTTTCTATCCTGTTCCATTGATCTATCTTTCTGTTTTTGTGCCAGTACCATACTGTCTCGATTACTGTAGCTTTGTAGTATAGTGTGAAGTCAGGGAGCCTTATTCCTCCAGCTCCGTTTTTCTTTCTCAAGATTTCTTTTGCTATTCGGGGTCTTTTGTGTTTCCATACAAATTGTGAAATTTTTTGTCCTAGTTCTGTGAAAAATGCCAGTGGTTGTTTGATAGGGATTGCATTGAGTCGGTAGATTGCTTTGGGTAGTAGAGAGATTTTCCCAATGTTGATTCTTCCAATCCAAGAACATGGTATATCTCTCCATCTATTTGTATCATCTTTAATTTCTTTCAGTGGTGTGTTATATTTTTCTGCATACAGGTCTTTTTTCTCCTTAGGTAGGTTTATTCCTAGATATTTTATTCTTTTTGTTGCAATGGTAAATGGGAGTGTTTTCTTGATTTCACTTTCAGAGTTTTCATCATTAGTGTATAGGAATGCCAGAGATTTCTGTGCATTAATTTTGTATACTGCAACTTTACCAAATTCATTGATTAGCTCTAGTAGATTTCTGATAGCATCTTTAGGATTCTCTATGTATACTATCATGTCATCTGTAAATCGTGACAGATTTACTTCTTGTTTTCCAAATTGGATTCCTTTTAATTCTTTTTCTTCGGATTGCTGTGGCTAAAACTTCCAAAACTATGTTGAATAAGAGTGGTGAGACTGGGAGACCTTGCCTTGCTCCTGATCTTAGTGGAAATGCTTTCAGTTTTTCACCATTGAGGACGATGTTGGCTGTGCGTTTGTCATATATGGCCTTTATTATGTTGAGGAAAGTTCCCTCTATGCCTACTTTCTGCAGGGTTTTATCATAAATGGGTGTTGAATTTTGTCAAAAGCTTTCTCTGCATCTATTGAGATGGTCATATGGTTTTTCTCCTTCAATTTGTTAATATGGTGTATCACGTTGACTGATTTGTGTATATTGAAGAATCCTTGCATTCCTGGAATAAACCCCACTTGATCATGGTGTATGCACCGTTTAATGTGATGTTGGATTTTGTTTGCTAGTATTTTGTTGAGGATTTTTGCATCTGTGTTCATCAGTGATATTGTCCTGTAGTTTTCTTTCTTTGTGTCATCCTTTTCTGGTTTTGGTATCAGGGTGATTGTGGCCTCATAGAATGAGTTTGGGAGCGTTCCTCACTCTGCTATACTTTGGAAAAGTTTGAGAAGGATACGTGTTAGCTCTTCTCTACATGTTTGATAGAATTCGCCTGTGAAGCCATCTGGTCCTGGGCTTTTGTTTGTTGGAAGATTTTTAATCACAGTTTCAATTTCAGTGCTTGTGATTGGTCTGTTCATATTTTCTATTTCTTCCTCGTTCAGTCTCGGAAGGTTATGCATTTCTAAGAATTTGTCCATTTCTTTCAGGTTGTCCATTTTATTGGCATACAGTTGCTTGTAGTAATCTCTCATGATCTTTTGTATTTCTGCAGTGTCAGTTGTTACTTCTCCTTTTTCATTTCTAATTCTATTGATCTGAGTCTTGTCCCTTTTTTTCTTGATGAGTCTGGCTAATGGTTTATCTATTTTGTTTATCTTCTCAAAGGACCAGCTTTTAGTTTTATGGATCTTTGCTATTGTTTCCTTCATTTCTTTTTCATTTATTTCTGATCTGATTTTTATGATTTCTTTCCTTCTGCTAACTTTGGGTTTTTTTTTATTCTTCTTTCTCTAATTGCTTTAGGTGCAAGGTTAGGTTGTTTATTTGAGATGTTTCCTGTTTCTTAAGGTGGGCTTGTATTGCTATAAAGTTCCCTCTGAGAACTACTTTTGCTGCATCCCATAGGTTTTGGGTCCTCGTGTCTCCATTGTTATTTGTGTCTAGGTATTTTTTTATTTCCTCTTTGATTTCTTCAGTGATCCTTTCATTATTAAGTAGTGTATTGTTTAGCCTCCATGTGTTTGTATTTTTTACAGATGTTTTCCTGTAATTGATATCTAGTCTCATAGCGTTTTGGTCGGAAAAGATACTTGATACAATTTCAATTTTCTTAAATTTACCAAGGCTTGATTTGTGACCCAAGATATGACCTGTCCTGGAGAATGTTCCATGAGCACTTGAGAAAAATGTGTATTCTGTTGTTTTTGGATGGAATGTCCTATAAATATCCATTAAGTGCATCTTGTTTAATGTATCATTTAAACCTTGTGTTTCCTTATTTATTTTCATTTTGGATGATCTGTCCATGGGTGAAAATGGAGTGTTAAAGTCCCCTACTATGAATGTGTTACTGTTGATTTCCCCTTTTATGGCCATTGGTATTTGCCTTATGTATTGAAGTACTCCTATGTTGTGTGCCTAAATATTTCCAATTGTTATATCTTTTTCTTGGATTGATCCCTTGATCATTATGTAGTGTCCTCTTTTGTCTCTTCTAATAGTCTTTATTTTAAAGTCTATTTTTTCTGATATGAGAATTGCTACTCCAGCTTTCTTTTGGTTTCCATTTGCATGAAATATATTTTTCCATCCCCTTACTTTCAGTCTGTATGTGTCTCTAGGTCTGAAGTGGGTCTCTTGTAGACAGCATATATATGGGTCTTGTTTTTGTATCCATTCAGCCAACCTGTGTCTTTTGGTGGGATCATTTAGTCTATTTACATTTAAAGCAATTATCGATATGTATATTTCTATTCCCATTTTCTTAATTGCTTTGGGTTCCTTATCGTAGGTCTTTTCCTTCTCTTGTGTTTCTTGCCTAGAGAAGTTCCTTTAGCAGTTGTTGTAGAGCTGGTTTGGTGGTGCTGAACTCTCTCAGCTTTTGCTTGTCTGTAAATGTTTTAATTTCTCCATCAAATCTGAATGAGATCCTTGCTGGGTAGAGGAATCTTGGTTGCAGGTTTTTCTCTTTCATCACTTTAAATATGTCCTGCCACTCCCTTCTGGCTTGCAGAGTTTTTGCTGAAAGATCAGCTCTTAACCTTATGGGGATTCCCTTGTGTGTTATTTGTTGCTTTCCCCTTGCTGCTTTTAATATGTTTTTTTTGTATTTAATTTTTGACAGTTTGATTAATATGTGCCTTGGCTATTTCTCCTTAGATTTATCCTGTATGGGACTCTCTGTGCTTCCTGGACTTGATTAACTCTTTCCTTTCCCATATTAGGGAAGCTTTCAACTATAATCTCTTTAAATATTTTCTCAGTCCCTTTATCTTTCTCTTCTTCTTCTGGATCCCCTATAATTCAAACATTGGGGTGTTTAATGTTGTCCCAGAGGTCTCTGAGACTGTCCTCAGTTCTTTTCATTCTTTTTTCTTTATTCTGCTCTGCGATAGTTATTTCCACTATTTTATCTTCCAGGTCACTTACCCGTTCTTCTGTCTCAGTTATTCTGCTATTGATCCCATCTAGAGTATTTTTAATTTCATTTATTGTGCTGTTCATCATTGTTGTTTCATCTTTAGTTCTTCTAGATCCTTGTTAAATGTTTCTTGCATTTTGTCTATTCTATTTCCAAGATTTTGTATCATCTTTACTATCATTATTCTGAATTCTTTTTCAGGTAGACTGCCTATTTCCTCTTCATTTGTTAGGTCTGGTGGGTTTTTATCTTGCTCCTCCATCTGCTATGTGTTTTTTTGTCTTCTCATTTTGCTTATCTTACTGTGTTTGAGGTCTCCTTTTTGCAGGCTGCAGGTTTGAAGTTCCCATTGTTTTTGGTGTCTCTCCCCAGTGGCTGAGGTTGGTTCAGTGGGTTGTGTATTCTTCCTAGTGGAGGGGACTAGTGCCTGTGTTCTGGTGGAAGAGGCTGGATCTTGTCTTTCTGGTGGGCAGGTTCACATCTGGTGGTGTGTTTTGCAGTGTCTGTGGACTTATTATGATGTTAGGCAGCCTCTCTGCTAATGGGGGGGGGTGATGTTCCTGTCTTGCTTGTTGTTTGGCATAGGATGTCCAGCACTGTAGCTTGCTGGTCGTTGAGTGAAGCTGGCTGCTGGTGTTGAGAAGGGGATCTCTGGGAGATTTTTTCTATTTGATATTATGTTGAGCTGGGAGGTCTCTTGTGGACCAGTGTCCTGAAGTTGGCTCTCCCACCTCAGAGGCACAGCACTGACTCCTGGATGCAGCACCAAGAGGCTTTCATCCACATGGCTCACAAAAAAGGGAGAAAAAGTAGAAAGAAAGAATTAGTAGAAGTAGAAAGATAGAAAGAACGAAAGAAAGAAAGAAAGAAAGAAGGAAAGAAGGAAAGAAAGAAAGAAAGAAAGAAGGAAAGAAAGAAAGAAAGG
The DNA here is from genome assembly GCF_005190385.1 of Monodon monoceros. Classification (NCBI taxonomy): domain Eukaryota; kingdom Metazoa; phylum Chordata; class Mammalia; order Artiodactyla; family Monodontidae; genus Monodon; species Monodon monoceros. Next base: position 27,024,265 of record NW_021703783.1, read on the forward strand.
AAGAAAGAATGAAAGAAAGGAGAGAGGGAGGGAGGGAGGATGGAAGGAAGGAGGGAAGGAAGGGAAAAAAAAGAAAAGATAAAGTAAAATAAAGTAAGATAAAATATAATAAAGTTATTAAAATAAAAAAATTATTATTAAGAGAAAAAAACCCAAAAAAAACGGACGGATGGAACCCTAGGACAAATGGTGGAAGCAAAGCTATACGGACAAAATCTCACACAGAAGCATACACATACACACTCACAAAAAGAGGAAAAGGGGAAAAAATCAAATCTTGCCCTCAAAGTCCACCTGCTCAATGTGGTATGATTCATTGTTTAAAGGAGGGAAGGAAGGAAAGAAAGAACTAAGATAAAGTAAAATAAAGTTATTATAATAAAAAGTAACTATTAAGAAAAAAATTGAAAAAAAAGAAGGACGGATAAATCCCTCGGACAAATGGTGGAAGCAAAGCTATACAGAGAAAATCTCACACAGAAGCATACTGATACACACTCACAAAAAGAGGAAAGGGGAAAAAATCATAAATCTTGCTCTCAAAGTCCACCTCCTTAATTTGGGATGATTCGCTGTCTATTCAAGTGTTCCACAGCTGCAGGATACATTAAGTTGATTGAGGAGCTTTAATCCGCTGCTTCTGAGGCTGCTGGGAGAGATTTCCCTTTCTCTTCTTTGTTCTCACAGCTCCCAGGGGCTCAGCTTTTGATTTGGCCCCGCCTCAGCTTGTAGGTCGCCGGAGGGCGTCTGTTCTTCGCTCACACAGGATGGGGTTAAAGGAGCCGCTGATTCAGGGGCTCTGGCTCACTCAGGCCAGGGGGAGGGAGGGGCACGGAGTGCGGGGTGAGCCTGCGGCGGCAGAGGCTGGCATGATATTGCACCAGCCTGAGGTGCTCCATGTGTTCTCCCGGGGGAGTTGTCCCCGGATCCTGGGACCTTGGCAGTGGCGGGCTGCACAGGCTCCCCGGAAGGGGGGTGTGGATAGTGACCTGTGCTCGCACAGAGGCTTCTTGGTGTCAACAGCAGCAGCCTTAGCGTCTCATACCTGTCTCTGTGGTCCGCGATTTTAGCCGTGGCTCGCGCCCATCTCTGTAGCTCCTTTAAGCAGCGTTCTTAATCCCCTCTCCTCGCGCACCAGGAAACATAGAGAGAAGAAAATGTCTCTTGCCTATTTAGCAGGTCCAGAATTTTCCCCGGACTCCCTCCCGGCCAGCCGTGGCGCACTAACCCCCTGCAGGCTGTGTTCACGCCTCAACCCCAGTCCTCTCCCTGCGCTCCGACTGAAGCCCGAGCATCAGCTCCCAGCACCGCCTTCCCCAGCAGGGGAGCAGACAAGCCTCTCGGGCTGGTGAGTGCTGGTCGGCACCGATCCTCTGTGTGGGAATCTCTCTGCTTTGCCCCCCACACCCCTGTTCCTGTGGTGTCCTCTGCAGCTCCGAAGATTTACCCCTCCACCACCCGCTGTCTCTGCCCACAAAGGGGCTTCCTAGTGTGTGGAAACCTTTCCTCCTTCACAGCTCACTCCCACTGGTGCAGGTTCCATCCCTATCCTTTCGTCTCTGTTTATTCTTTTTCTTTTGCCCTACCCAGATACGTGGGGGGTTTCTTGCCTTTTGGGAGGTCTGAGGTCTTCTGTCAGCGTTCAATAGGTGTTCTGTAGGAGTTGTTCCACGTGTAGATGTATTTCTGTTGTATCTGTGGGGAGGAAGGTGATCTCCACGTCTTACTCTCCCGCCATCTTCCCGGAAGCCCCCATACTGTCTTGATTACTGTAGCTTTGTAGTATATTCTGAAGTCAGGGAGCCTGATTCCTCCAGTTCCGTTTGTCTTTCTCAAGATTGCTTTGGCTATTCGGGGTCTTTTGTGTTTCCATACAAATTGTGAAATTTTTTGTTCTAGTTCTGTGAAAAATGCTGGTGGTAGTTTGAAAGAGATTGCATTGAATCTGTAGATTGCTTTAGGTAGTAGAGTCATTTTCCTAATGTTGATTCTTCCAATCCAAGAACATGGTATATCACTCCATCTATTTGTATCATCTTTAATTTCTTTCATCACTGTCTTGTAATTTTCTGCATACAGGTCTCTTGTCTCCATAGGTAGGTTTAGTCCTAGATATTTTATTCTTTTTGTTGCAATGGTAAATGGGAGTGTTTTCTTAATTTCACTTTCAGATTTTTCATCATTAGTGTATAGGAATGCAAGAGATTTTGTGCATTAATTTTGTTTCCTGCTACTTTACCAAATTCATTGATTACCTCTACTAGTTTTCTGGTAGCATCTTTAGGATTCTCTATTTATAGTATCATGTCATCTGCAAACAGTGACAGCTTTACTTCTTCTTTTCCAATTTGGATTCCTTTTATTTCTTTTTCTTCTCTGATTGTTGTGGCTAAAACTACCAAACCTATGCTGAATAACAGTGGTGAGAGTGGGCAACCTTGTCTTGTTCCTGATGTTAGTGGAAATGGTTTCAATTTTTCACCATTGAGGACGATGTTGGCTATGGGTTTGTCATATATGGCCTTTATTATGTTGAAGAAAGTTCCCTCTATGCCTACTTTCTGGAGGTTTTTTATCCCAAATGGGTGTTGATTGTTGTCAAAAGCTTTCTCTGCATCTATTGAGATGACCATATGGTTTTTCTCCTTCAATTTGTTAATATGGTGTATCACATTAATTGATTTGCTTATATTGAAGAATCCTTGCATTCCTGGGATAAACTCCACTTCATCATAATGTATGATCCTTTAAATGTGCTGTTGGATTCTGTTTGCTGATATTTTGTTAAGGATTTTTGCATTTGTGTTCATCAGTGATATTGGCCTGTAGTTTTCTTTCTTTGTGACATCTTTGTCTGCTTTTGGTATCAGAGTGATGGTGACCTTATAGAATGAGTTTGGGAGTGTTCCCCCTTCTGCTATATTTTGGAAGAGTTTGAGAAGGATACGTGTTAGCTCTTCTATAAATGTTTGATGGAATTCGCCTGTGAAGCCATCTGGTCCTGGGGTTTTGTTTGTTGGAAGATTTTTAATCACAGTTTCAATTTCAGTGCTTGTGATTGGTCTGTGCATATTTTCTATTTATTCCTCGTTCAGTCTTGGAAGGTTGTGCATTTCTAAGACTTTGTCCATTTCTTCCAGGTTGTCCATTTATTGGCACATTGTTGCTTGTAGTAGTCTCTCATGATCCTTTGTATTTCTGCAGTGTCAGTTGTTACTTCTCCTTTTTCATTTCTAATTCTATTGATTTGACTGTTATCCCTTTTCATTTTTGATGAATCTGGCTAATGGTTTAACAATTTTGTTTATCTGCTCAAAGAATCACCTTTTAATTTTATTGATCTTTGCTATTGTTCCCTTCATTTCTTTTTCCTTTATTTCTGATCTGGTCTTTATGATTACTTTCCTTCTGCTAACTTTGGGGTTTTTTTGTTCTTCTTTCACTAAGTGCTTTAGGTATGCATTTTGGTTGTTTATTTGAGATGTTTCTTTTTTCTTAAGGTAGGCTTGTATAACTATAAACTTCCCTCTTAGAAATGCTTTTGCTGCATCTGTTACGTTTTGGGTCATTGTGTTTTTATTGTCATTTGTTTCTAGGTAGTTTTTGATTTCCTCATTGAGTTTTTCATTGATCTCTTGGTTATTAAGCAGTGTGTTGTTTAGCCTCCATGTGTTTGTATTTCTTACAGATATTTTTCCTGTAATTGCTATCTAATCTCATAGCTTTGTGTTTGGAAAAGATACTTGATATGATTTCAATTTTCTTAAATTTATCAAGGCTTGATTTGTGATCCAAGATATGATCTATCCTGGAGAATGTTCCATGAGCACTTGAGAAGAAAGTGTATTCTGGTTTGTTTGGAAGAAATGTCCTATAAATATCAATGAAGTCTTTCTTGTTTAATGTATCATTTAAAGCTTGTGTTTCCTTATTTATTTTCATTTTGGATGATCTGTCCATTGGTGAAATTGGGGTATTAAAGTCTCCTACTATGATTGTGTCACTGTCGATTTACCCTTTTATGGCTGTTAGAATTTGCCTTATGTATGGGGTGCTCCTATGTTGGGTACATAAATATTTACAATTGTTATATCTTCTTCGTGGATTGATCCCTTGAACATTATGTAGTGTCCTTCTTTGTCTCTTGTAATATTCTCTGTTTTAAAGTCTATTTTGTCTGATATGGAAATTGCTACTCCAGTTTTCTTTTGATTTCCATTTGCATGGAATATCTTTTTCCATCCCCTTACTTTCAGTCTGTATGTGTCCCTAGGTCTGAAGTGGGTCTCTTTTAGACAGCATATATACGGGTTTAGTTTTTGTATCCATTCAGCCAATCTATGTCTTTTGGTTGGAGCATTTAATCCATTTATGTTTAAGGTAATTATCAATATGTATGTTCCTATTACCATTCTCTTAATTGTTGTGGGTTTATTATGGTAGGTCTTTTCCTTCTCTTGTGTTTTCTGCCTAGAGAAGTTCCTTTAGCAGTTGTTGTAAAGCTGGTTTGGTGGTGCTGAATTCTCTTAGCTTTTGCTTGTCTTAAAGTTTTTAATTTGTCTGTCAAATCTGAATGAGTTCCTTGCTGGTTTGCATAATCTTGGTTGTAGGTTTTTCTCCTTAATCACTTTAAATATGTCCCACCACTCCCTTCTGGCTTGCAGAGTTTCTGCTCAAAGATCAGCTCTTAACATTGTGGGGATTCCTTTATGTGTTGTTTGTTGTTTTTCCCTTGCTGCTTTTAATATTTGTTCTTCGTATTTAATTTTTGATTGTTTGATTAATATTTCTTGATGTGCTTCTTCTTGGATTTATCATGTATGGTAGTCTCTACACTTCCTACACTTGATTGACTAATTCCTTTCCCATATTAGGGAAGTTTTCAACTATAATCTCTTCAAATATTTTCTCTGTTCCTCTCTTTTTCTCTTCTTCTTCTGGGATCCCTATAATTCAAAAATTGCTGTGTTTAATGTTGTCCCAGAGGTCTCTGAGACTGTCCTCTCTTCTTTTCATTCTTTTTTCTTTATTCTGCTCTGCAGTAGTTATTTCCACTATTTTATATTGCAGGTAACTTATCCATTCTTCTGCCTCAGTTATTCTTCCATTGATCCCTTCTAGAGAATTTTTAATTTCATTTATTGTGTTGTTCAACTCTGTTTGTTTGCTCTTTAGTTCTTCTAGGTTCTTGTTAAATGTTTCTTCTATTTTCTGCATTCTATTTCCAACATTTTGGATCATCTTTACTATCATTATTCTGAATTCTTTTTCAGGCAGACTGCCTATTTCCTCTTCATTTGTTAGGTATGATGGGTTTTTGCCTTGCTCCTTCATCTGCTGTGTGTTTCTTTGTCTTCTCCTTTTGCTTAACTTACTCTGTTTGGGGTCTCCTTTTCACAGGCTACAGGTTCGTAGATCCCATTGTTTTTGGTGTCTGTCCCCAGTTGCTAAGGTTGGTTCAGTGGGTTGTGTAGGCTTCCTGGTGGAGTGGACTAGTGCCTGTGTTCTGGTGCATGAAGCTGGATCTTGTCTTTCTGGTGGGCAGGTCCATGTCTGGTGGTATATTTTGGGGTGTCTGTGGCCATATTATGATTTTAGGTAGCCTCTTTGCTAATGGATGAGGTTGTGTTCCTGTCTTGCTATTTGTTTGGCATAGGGTGTCCAGAAATGTAGCTTGCTGGTTGTTGAGTGGAGCTGGGTCTTGGCCTTGAGATTGGAGATCTCTGGGAGATTTTCACCATGTGAAATTTTGTGGATCTGGGAGGTCTCTTGTGGACCAGTGTCCTAAACTTGGCTTTCCCACCTCAGTGACACAGCCCTGACACCTGGCTGGAGCACCAAGAGCCTGTCCTCCACATAGCTCAGAATAAAAGCGAGAAAAAAAAGAAAGAAAGAAAGAAGAAGAGAAAATAAAATAAAGTAAATTAAAATAAATTTATTAAAATAAAAAATAAAGTATTATTAAGAAAAGAAATTTTTAGTAATAAATAAAACAAAAACCAACCAAACAAACAAACAAAAAAAACATGGACAGACAGAACCCTAGGACAAATGGTAAAAGCAAAGCTATACAGACAAAATCACACACAGAAACATAAAGATACACACTCACAAAAAGAGAAAAAGGGGAAAAAAATATATCGTTGCTCCCAAAGTTCACCTCCTCAATTTGGGATGATTCATTGTCTATTCAGGTATTCCACAGATGCAGGGTACCTCAAGTTGATTGTGGAGATTTAATCCACTGCTCCTGAGGCTGCTGGGAGAGACTTCCTTTTCTCTTCTTTGTTCGCACAGCTCCTGGGGTTCAGCTTTGGATTTGGACCCCCCTCTCCATGTAGGTCGCCTGAGGGCATCTGTTCTTCACTCAGACAGGACAGGGTTAAAGGGGTCGCTGATTTGGGGGCTCTGGCTCACTCAGGACCTGGGGAGGGAGGGGTACGTTTGTAGGGTGAGCTTGCAGTGGCAGAGGCCAGCATGACGTTGTACCAGCCTGAAGTGTGCCATGCGTTCTCCCGGGGAAGTTGTCCTTGGATCACAGGACCCTGGCAGTGGTGGGCTGCATGGGCTCCCGGGCGAGGTGGTGTGGATAGTGACCTGTGCTTTCACACAGGCTTCTTGGTGGCTGAAGCAATTACCTTAGGATCCCATACCCGTCTCTGGGGTCCACGCTGATAGCCGTGGCTCATGCTCATCTCTGGAGCTCCTTTAAGTGGCGCTCTTAATCCCCTCTCCTCACGCACCAGGAAACAAAGAGGCAAGAAAAAGTCTCTTGTCTCTTCGGCAGCTCCAGAGTTTATCCTGGACTCCCTCCCGGCTAGCTGTGAGGCACTAGCCCCTGCAGGCTGTGTTCACGCAGCCAACCCCTGTCGACCGAAGCCCGAGCCTCAGCTCCCATCCCCCACCCATCCCGGTGGATGAGCAGACAAGTCTCTCAGGTTGATGAGTGCTGGTCGGCACCGATCCTCTGTGCAGGAATCTCTCCGCTTTGCCCTCCGCACCCCCGTTGCTGCATTCTCCTCTGTGGCTCTGAAGCTCCCTGCCTCTGCCACCTGCAGTCTCTGCCTGCTAAGGGGCTTCCTAGTGTGTGGAAACCTTTCCTCCTTCACAGCTCCCTCCCACTGGTGCAGGTACCATCCCTATTCTTTTGTCTCTGTTTATTCTTTTTTCTTTTGCCCTACACAGGTATGTGGGGAGTTTCTTGCCTTTTGGGAGGTCTGAGGTCTTCTGCCAGAGTTCAGTAGGTGTTCTGTAGGAATTTTTCCACATGTAGATATATTTCTGATGTATTTGTGGGGAGGAAGGTGATGTCTGCATCTTACTCTTCTGCCATCTTGAAGCTCCTCCTCCCACAATTTTAGAACATTTTCATCTGCTCCAAAATTAATCCTGTTCCCTTTGTAGTCACTCCCAGTCTCCTCATCCAAGGCAGCCCCAGTCAACCACTAAACTGTTTTCTGTCTCTATAGGTTTGCCTGTTGTGTACCTTTCATATAAATGGAATCATTACAATACATTATCTTTTGTGATTGGCTTTTTTCAATTAGCATAACGTTTCCAAGGTTCACCATGTTGTAGTATGCACCAGTACTGTATTTTTATTTATTGCCAAATAAAAGTCCATATGTGGATATACCACATTTTACCTTTATATTCGTCAGTTGACAGGCATTTGGATCATTTCCTCTTTTTTGCTTATTATGAATAATGCTGCTATGAACATTCATGTACAAGTTTTTTGTGGACATATGTTTTTATTTCTCTTGTGTATATATTTAGGTGTGGAGTTGCTGGGTAATGTGGAACTTTAACATTTTGAGGAACTGCCAGAAATTTTCCAAAGTGTCTGGCCCATTTTACATTCCTACCAACTGCCAATGAGGATTCCAATTTTTCTACATTTTTGTCAACATTTGTTCTTATCTGTCTTTTAAATTATAGACATTTTAGTGGGTGTGAAGTGGTATCTCATGGTTTTGATTTCTATTTCCCTGATGACTGATGTTGCTAAACATCTTTTCCAGTGCTTATTGGCCATTTGTACATCATTTGGAAGAAATGTCTTTTCATATTTTTTGCCTGTTTAAAAAAATGGGTTTGTAGTTTTTATTATTGAGTTATAAGAGTTCTTTATATATTTATTAATAAGATCCTTATAAGATATATAACTGGCTTATAGTTTCTCACATTAAGTAAGCTGTCCTTTTAGGCTCTTGATGGTATCCTTTGAAGCATAAGAAGTTTTAATTTTGGTGAAGTTCAGTTTATTATTTCCTTGATTGTCAATGCTTTTGGTTTCATATCTCAGAAACCATTGCTAAATCCAAGGTCAAGAAGATTTACCCCTATGTTTTCTCCTAAGAGTTTTATCATTTTAGCTCTTACATTTATGTGTCTGATCCACTTTGAGTTATTTTTTTGTATACTGTGTGAGCTGGGGCTCCAGCTTCATTTATTTGGATGTGGACATCCATTTGTCCCAACACTATTTGTTGCAAAGACTATTGTTTCCTCATTGAATTTTTCTGGCACCCGTGTCAGAAATCAGTTGGTCATAAGTGTGAGTGTTTATTTCTGGACTCTAATTTCTGTTCCATTGATTTATATGTATATACTTAGTCAGTTATCACAGTTTTAATTTTATTGCTTTCTTAATTTAGTTTGTATGTAGTTTTTGTTTGCAATGATACAACATCCTTTCAAGATTAAAAATTATACAAAAGTGTACACAGAAATTCTTCAGTTTTAAGGTTTCCAGTCAACATATTGTTACTAAGATTTATCCATGTCATTGGTAACAATATTCAGTTATTCCATGGTTATGTATCATTTTTTGTTGAATATGCCATACTTTTAAAATCCATCACTTTTCTATAAGTGTGCAGGTCATTTCCTATTTTTACCCCCCCCATTTTGTACAGTGTTTCAATGTCAATTCTTGTTCCTATCAACTAATACACATGGATGAAGTAGTTTCCTCTGGGTATATACTCAGGTGTGGAATTGCTCCAACCTGGATATGTCAGTGTTTAATAGATACTTCCAAATTGTTTTTTTTTTTTTTATTACTCTCCAATCAGAAATGTATTGGAAATTCTATTGGTCTATTGGTCTTCAGAGTTGGGATTGTGAGACTTTGTGAGTTTGTCAATTAATGCCATATTACAAGCTTGATTTGCATTTCTTTGATTAATGAGGTGGAGAATATCCATAAGTTTATTGCCATACATATTTCCTCCTCCATAAAATACCTCCCATGATTTTCATGTTTTTGCCCATTTTAAATTGGGTTATTTAAGCCCTTATGATTGATTTGTAGGATTTATTTATACAATTTGCAGCTTTCTTAATCATATGTGTTGTAAATATCTTATCCTTAATTTGTAGCTTGACTTTTCACTTTTTAAAGGTAATTTTTGATAATGAAAAGTTATTTAAGTTTTTTTTTAAATTGAGGTGTAATAGACATATATTAGCTTCAGAGGTACAACATAATGACTTGATATTTGTAATGTATTACAAATTCTTCACCACGATAAGTCTAGTTAACATCTGTCTCCACACATAGTTATATAGGTTTTCTTGTGATTAGAACCTTTAAGATCTCAGCAACTTTCAAATATACAGTACAGTATTAACTATAGTCACCATGCTGTACATTGCACACCCATGACATTGATTTTATAACTGGAAGTTTAATATCTTTTGATTCCCTTCATCAGTTTGACACCCCTTTACCACCACCCCACACCTTCCCCACCTCTGGCAACCACCAATCCCTTCTCTGAGCTTGGCTGTTGTTGTGTGGTTCTTTTGTGTTTGTTTTGGTTTGGTTTGGCTTTAAGATTCCACACATAAGTGAAATCATATAGTATCATTTACCATAATATCCATGAAGTCCAGCCATGTTGTCACAAATTGCAAGATTTCCTTCATTTTTTATGGCTGAATTATATCCATCTATCTGTCGATGAACACTTAGGTTGTTTCCATATCTTGGCTATTGTAAATAATGCTGCAAAACATGGGGGTACATGAACTTTTCGAATTACTGTTTTTTCTTTGGATAAAAACACAGAAGTGGAATTGTTGGATCATATGGTAGTTCCATTTTTAAGTTTTTGAGGAACCTCCATACTGTCTTCTATCGTGGCTGCACCAATTTATATTCCCACCAACAGTGTATGAGTGTTCCCTTTTCTCCACATTCTGGCCAACACTAGCTATTTCTTGTCTTTTTGATGATAACCATTCTAACAGGTGTGAGGTGATACATCATTGCAGATTTGACTTGCATCTCTCTGATGATTAGTGATGTGTGTGTCTTTTCATGTCCTCTTTGGAAAATTGTCTGTTCAGGCCCTCTGCCAATTTTTAGATTGGATTGTTTGTTTTTTGCTATTGAGTTATATGATTTTTCTCTATATTTTGGATATTAACCCTTTAGATATATGATTTGCAAATCTTTTCTCCCATTTAGTAGGTTGCCTTGTCATTTTGTTGTTAATTTCCTTTGCTGTGCAGAAGGTTATCCTTAATGTAGTCACACTTGTTTATCTTTGTTTTGGTTGCCATTGCTTTTGGTGTCAAATTACTTAATGTAATACAATTGGTCTTTTGTTTTAATTTGAACATATTTTGTGTCTTAAGAAACCATTCCCTCCCTCTAAATCATTTATATTTTATAATAGAATTTTGAAAGTTTTTTTGATATTTAATGCCATTTGAAGTTGAATTTAGTATGTGAACTGAAAGGGGGATTGGTATTTATGTTTTTCCCTAAAAATAATCATTCTTACAGCTGCCAATTATTAAATAAATAATTCCATTTGTTTTCCCACAACCTTGTATGTCCCTTTTGTCACATATCTAATTTCCATATGTATTTGACATAGTTTTACTCTATTTATTTTGCCAATTTTTCTATCCTCACACAAGTGTCACACTCTTTAAATTACTATAAGTTCAGAATAAACCATATTTTTAGAGTAAGTCTCACCTCTTCCTCTTCCTCTTTCTTTTTCAGCAGTATGGCTGTTCACAGACCTTTACTTTTCCATACACTTTTAAGAATCAGCTTGTCAAATTTCATAGAAAGAAAAATTTAAAAACTCATTGGGGGGACTTCCCTGGTGGTCCAGTAGGTAAGACTCTGCACTCCCAAGGCAGGGGGCTTGGGTTTGATCCCTGGTCGGGGAACTAGATCCCACATGCATGCCACAACTAAGAGTTCGCATGCTGCAACTATGAGCCTGCATGCCATAACTAAAGATCCTGCATGCTGCAACTAAGACCCAGCACAGCCAAAATAAATTAATTAAAAAAATAAATATTAAAAAAAAAACCTCATTGGGATTTTAATTGGAGTTGCTTTGAAAAGTTGAGTTGGTTTAGATCAATTTGGAGGAATTTTAAATCTTTACATTTTTAAGACTTTCTATATTTTTCCTTGGCTACTTTTAAGAAACATCTCAGCCAGGTGTGCTTATACCAAGATCATGAAGATATACTTGGTCTTTCAGAAGTTCTATAGGTTTAAGATTTATATTGAAGCTTGATGTATCTGAATTTAACTTTTATGTATGATATGAGGCAGGAGTCAAATTATTATTTTTTCCTTATGGATTTGCAATTGATCCAGTACAATACTTTTCTCCTTTAAAATTCATTTAGGGATTTGGGTAAGGATATGGGATGTACAGAGTTGCATTTCTAGTGGTGGATCTAACAACACTGGATAGTAGAGAGTGACAACTGTGAGAATCTGGAGGTTTCTAAACCAATTATCAAGATTTATAAAATGTAGATAACAGGGTTCATGGCCTGAACCAGAATAGTGCCAATGGAAATATAATTTTTATTTATCTATTTAAAAAAATTTTTTTAACATCTTTATTGGAGTATAATTGCTTTACAATGGTGTCTTAGTTTCTGCTTTCTAACAAAGTGAATCAGCTATACATATATCCCCATATTTACCCCCTCTTGTGTCTCCCGCCCATCCTCCCTATCCCACCCCTCTAGGTGGTCACAAAGCACTGAGCTGATCTCCCTGTGCTATGCAGCTGCTTCCCACTAGCTATCTATTTTACATTTGGTAGTGTTTATATGTCCACACCACCCTCTCACTTCATCCCAGCTTACCATGTCCTCAAGTACATTCTCTAGGTCTACGTCTTTATTTCTATCCTGCCCCTAGGTTCCGCATGACCATTTTTTTTCTTAAGATTCCATATATATGTGTTAGCATATGGTATTTGTTTTTCTCCTTCTAACTTACTTCACTCTGTATGACAGCAGACTCTAGGTCCATCTACCTCACTACAAATAACTCACTCTCGTTTCTTTTTATGGCTGAGTAATATTCCATTGTATATATGTGCCACATCTTCTTTATCCATCCATCTGTTGATGGACACTTAGGTTGCTTCTATGTCCTGGCTATTGTAAATAGAACTGCAATGAACATTGTGGTACATGTGTCCTTTTGAATTATGGTTTTCTCAGGGTATATGCCCAGCAGTGTGATTGCTGGGTTGTATGGTAGTTCTATTTGTAGTTTTGTAAGGAACCTCCATACTGTTCTCCATAGTGGCTGTATCAATTTACATTCCCACCAACAGTGCAAGAAGGTTCCCTTTTCTCCACACCCTCTCCAGAGTTTATTGTTTGTATATTTTCTGAGGATGGGCATTCTGACTGGTGTGAGGTGATACCTCATTGCAGTTATGATTTGCATTTCTCTAGTGATTAATGATGCTGAGCATCCTTTCATGTGTTTGTTGGAAATCTGTATATCTTCTTTGGAGAAATGTCTGTTTAGGGCTTCTGCCCATTTTTGGATTGGGTTGTTTGTTTTTTTGATATTGAGCTGCATGAGCTGCTTGTATATTTTGGAGATTAATCCTTTGTCAGTTGCTTCATTTGCAAATATTTTCTCCCATTCTGAAGAGTGTCTTTTTGTCCTGTTTATGTTTTCCTTTTCTGTGCAAAAGCTTTTAAGTTTCATTAGACCCCATTTGTTTACTTTTGTTTTTATTTCCATTTCTCTAGGAGGTGGGTCAAAAAAGATCTTGCTGTGACTTATGTCATAGAGTGTTCTGCCTATGTTTTCCTCTAAGAGTTTTATAGTGTCCGGTGTTACATGTAGGTCTTTAATTCATTTTCTGTTTATTTTTGTGTATGGTGTTAGGGAGTGTTCTAATTTCATTCTTTTACATGTAGCTGTCCAGTTTTCCCAGCACCACCTATTGAAGAGGGTGTCTTTTCTCCATTGTATATTCTTGCGTCCTTTATCAAAAATAAGGTGACCATATGTGCATGGGTTTATCTCTGGGCTTTCTATCCTGTTCCATTGATCTATATTTCTGTTTTTGTGTCAGTACCATACTGTCTTGATTACTATAGCTTTGTATTATAGTCTGAAGTTTGGAAGCCTGATTCCACCAGCTCAGTTTTTCTTTCTCAAGATTGCTTTGGCTATTCGGGGTCTTTTGTGTTTTCATACAAATTGTGAAATTTTTTGTTCTAGTTCTGTGAAAAATGCCAGTGGTAGTCTGATAGGGATTGCACTTAATATGTAGACTGCTTGGTGTAGTATAGTCATTTTCACAATGTTGATTCTTCCAATCCAGGAACATGGCATATCTCTCCATCTGTTCATATTATCTTCAATTTCTTTCATCAGTGTCTTATATTTTTCTGCATACAGGTCTTTTGTCTCCTTAGGAATGTTTATTTCTAGCTATTTTGTTCTTTTTGTTGCAGTGATAAATGGGATTGTTTCCTTAATTTCTGCTTCAGATTTTTCATCAGTAGTGTATAGGAAAGCAAGAGATTTCTGTGCATTAATTTTGTATCCTACTACTTTACCAAATTCATTGATTAGCTCTCACAGTTTTCTTGGAGCATCTTTAGGATTCTCTATGTGTAATATCATGTCGTCTGCAAACAGTGACAGCTTTACTTCTTCTTTTCCATTTTGGATTCCTTTTATTTCTTTTTTTCTCTGATTGCTGTGGCTAAAACTTCCAAAACTATGCTGTATAAGAGTGGTGAGGGTGGACAACCTTGTCTGTTCCTGATCTTAGTGGAAATGATTTCAGTTTTTCACCATTGAGAATGCTGTTGCCTGTGGGTTTGTCATACATGGCCTTTATTATGTTGAAGTAAGTTCTCTCTATGCCTACTTTCTGGAGGATTTTTATCATAAATCGGTGTTGAATTTGTCAAAAGCTTTTTCATATTTTGAGGTGATCATATGGTTTTTGTCCTTCAGTTTGTTAATATGGTCTATCACATTGATTGATTTGTGTATATTGAAGAATCCTTGCATCTCTGGTATAAACCCCACTTGATCATAGTGTATGATCCTTTTAATGTGCTGTTGGATTCTGTTTGCTAGTGTTTTGTTGAGGATTTTTGCATCTATGTTAATCAGTGATATTGGCCTGTAGTTTTCTTTTTTGTGACATCTTTGTCTGGTTTGGGTATCAGGGTGATGGTGGTCTCGTATCATAAGTTTGGGGGTGTTCCTCCCTCTGCTATATTTTGGAAGAGTTTGAGAAGGATAGGTGTTAGCTCTCATCTTAATGTTTGATAGAATTCACCTGTGAAGCCATCCGGTCCTGAGCTCTTCCTTGTTGGATGAATTTTAATCACAGTCTCAATTTCAGTGCTTGTGACTGGTCTGTTTATATTTTCTATTTCTTCCTGGTTCAGTCTTGGAAGGTTTGCTTTTCTAAGAATTTTTCCATTTCTTCCAGGTTGTCCATTTTATTGGAATATAGTTACTTTAGTAATCTCTCATGATCCTTTGTATTTCTGCAGTGTCAGTTGTTACTTCTCCTTTTTCATTTGTAATTTTATTCCTTTGAGTCTTCTCTGTTTTTTTTTCTTGATGAGTCTGGCTAATGGTTTGTCAGTTTTGTTTATCTTGTCACAGAACCAGCTTTTAGTTTTATTGATCTTTGGTATTGTTTCCTTCATTTCTTTTTCATTTATTTCTGATCTGATCTTTATGATTTCTTTCCTTCTGCTAACTTTGGGGTTTTTTGTTCTTCTTTGTCTATTTGCTTTAGGTGTAAGGTGTTTACTTGAGATGTTTATTGTTTCTTGAGGTAGGATTGTATTGCTATTAACTCCCCTCTTAGAACTGCTTTTGCTGCAGCCCATAGGTTTTGGGTTGTTGTGTTTTCATTGTCTTTTGTTTCTAGGTATTTTTTGATTTTCTCTTTGATTTTGTCAGTGATCTCTTCATTATTTAGTAGTGTATTGTTTAGTCTCCATGTGTTTGTATTTTTTACAGATGTTCTCATGTTAATAATATCTAGTCTCATAGTGTTGTGGTCAGAAAAGATCCTTGATACGAATTGAATTTTCTTAAATTTACCAAGGGGTTAATTTTTGACCCAAGATATGATCTATCCTAGAGAATGTTCCATGAGCACTTGAGAAGAAAGTGTATTGTGTTGCTTTTGAATGGAATGTCCTATAAATATCAACTAAATCAATCTTGTTTAATGTATCATTGAAAGGTTGTGTTTCCTTATTTATTTTCATTTGGATGATCTGTCCATTGGTTAAAGTGGGGTGTTAAATTCCCCTACTATGATTGCGTTACTCTCAATTTCCCCTTTTATGGCTGTTAGCATTTGCCTTATGTTTTGAGGTGCTCCTATTTGGGTGCATAAATGTTTACCATATTTATATCTTCTTCTTGTATCAATCCCTTGATCATTATGTAGTGTCCTTCTTTGGCTCTTTTCATAGTCTTTATTTCAAAGTCTATTTTGTCTGATACAACAAGCTGCTACTCCAGCTTTCTTTTGATTTCCATTTGCATGGAATATCTTTTTCCAACCCCTCATCTTCAGTCTGTTTGTGTCCCTAGGTCTGAAGTGGGGCTCTTGTAGACAGCATATATACAGGTCTTGTTTTTGTATCCACTGAGGCAGTCTATATCTTTTGGTTGGAGCATTTAATCCATTTACATTTAAAATAGTTATTGATATGTATGTTCCTATTACCATTTTCTTAATTGTTTTGGGTTTGTTAATGTAGGTCTTTTCCTTCTCTTGTGTTTCCTTCCTAGAAAATTTCCTTTAGCATTTTTTTTAAAAGCTGGTTTTGTGGTGCTGAATTCTCTTAGCTTTTGCTTCTCTGTAAAGATTTTAATTTCTCCATCAAATCTGAATGAGTTCCTTGCTGGGTAGAATAATCTTGGTTGTAGGTTTTTCCCTTTTGTCACTTTAAATATCTCCTGCCACTCCCTTCTAGCTTGCACAGTTTCTGCTGAAAGAGTATCTGTTAACCTTATGGGGATTCCTTGTATGTTATTTGTTGTATTCACCTTGCTGCTTTTAATATTTGTTCTTTGTATTTAATTTTTAATAGTTTAATATGTGTCTTGGCATGTTTCTCCTTAGATTTACCCTGTGTGGGACTCTCT
Source organism: Monodon monoceros (assembly GCF_005190385.1). Taxonomy (NCBI): domain Eukaryota; kingdom Metazoa; phylum Chordata; class Mammalia; order Artiodactyla; family Monodontidae; genus Monodon; species Monodon monoceros. The sequence goes on from NW_021703783.1 coordinate 27,040,715, forward strand.
GCCCTTCCTGGACTTGATTGACTATTTCTTTTCCCATATTAGAGAAGTTTTCAACTATAATCTCTTCAAATATTTTCTCAGTCCCTCTCTTTTTCTCTTCTTCTTCTGGGACCCCTATAATTCGAAAGTTGGGGCATTTAATGTTGTCCAGAGGTCTCTGAGACTGTCCTCTATTCCTTTCATTCTTTTTTCTTTATTCTGCTCTGCAGTAGTTATTTCCACTATTTTATATTCCAGGTCACTTATCCGTTCTTCTGCCTCAGTTATTCTTCCATTGATCCCTTCTAGAGAATTTTTAATTTCATTTATTGTGTTGTTCAACTCTGTTTGTTTGCTCTTTAGTTCTTCTAGGTCCTTGGTAAACGTTTCTTGTATTTTCTGCATTCTATTTCCAACATTTTGGGTCATCCTTACTATCATTATTCTGAATTCTTTTTTAGGTAGACTGACTATTTCCTCTTCATTTGTTAGGTATGATGGGTTTTTGCCTTGCTCCTTCATCTGCTGTGTGTTTCTCTGTCTTCTCATTTTGCTTAACTTACTGTGTTTGGGGTCTCCTTTTCATAGGCTGCAGGTTCGTAGTTCCCATTGGTTTGATCTCTGCCCCAGTGGCTAAGGTTGGTTTAGTGGGTTGTGTAGGCTTCCTCTTGGAGGGGACTTGTGCCTGTGTTCTGGTGGATGAGGCTGCATCTTGCCTTTCTTGTGTGCAGAACTGCATCCGGTGGTGTGTTTTAGTGTGTCTGTGACCTTATTATGATTTTAGGCAGCCTCTCTGCCAATGGTTGGCATTGTGTTCCTGTCTTGCTAGTTGTTTGGCATAGGGTGTCCAGCACTGTAGCTTGCTGGTCGTTGAGTGGAGCTGGATCTTAGTGTTGAGATGGAGATCTCTGGGAGAGCTTTCCCTGTTTGATATTACATGGAGCTGGGAGGTCTCTGTTGGACCAATGTCCTGAACTTGGCTGTCGCCTCTCAGAGGCACAGGCCTGACACCTGGCCAGAGCACAAAGATCCTGTCAGCCACACGGCAATGTATGTGGAGTGTTGCTTGCCTTTTGGGAAGTATGAGGTCTTCTGTCAGTGTTCAGTAGGTGTTCTGTAGGAGTTGTTCCACATGTAGATGTATTTCTGTTGTATTTTGGGGGAGGATGGTGATCTCCACCTCTCACTCCTCTGCCATCTTGAAGGTCTCTCCTGAAAACTAATTTTTAAATGAGATATTATTAGCAGGATTCTATGCTCCTTCTTTTCCCATCTTTGCTCTTTTTTCATCAGGTCAGGGTAAGTTCAGTATCAGAAGAGAGTTCCTTCTTCTTAGCAAATTGATCTGCAGATAATGCTATCTTATGGCACTTGAAAATATTTACCCCATTCATGGGTTTTATGTATTAATGATGAGAATTATGTTGGTGATAAAACTAGTGCTACTATTTGCATAGTGGTTTACATGTTATAAAAATGACATATACTTTAACTAATTGGTAGATCAGGCAGATACAACTGATCTCAATTTAGGGAAGAGTAAAGGTAATAAAGTTTATACATCTTTCGTCTTGGTGATTTATCTAAGAGGCAAAAAATCCAATTAGCTCTCTTTTTTATTTTTAAAGTGTTATACTGAAAAGCATCAAGTTGCTTATGCTTGTAGTTTAGGCCCAAAGATCTAGATTTGAAGCCTAGTCTCACCATCTACTTTGTAACCTTGGGCTTTCACTTAATCTTTCTTAAACACAATCACCATCTCTGTAAAATTGGAGTGATACAACCCACATGACTTTGGTAAGAATTAAGAAACAGCAAATGTGAAAATATTTTAAAATTATATAAATATAAGCTTTTACATTTCATGGTATGTAGAGAATAAAAGCCCAGACTTACCATTTGATCAAAGCTGTGCTCTGCAGTTTAAAAAAAAAAAATCTCCCCAAGTCTTAACTCTAGATTTTAATTACTGCTTCTGGTTAAGGTACCTCTATAGCTTTCAGTATGCTTTTTCCTTGTTATTCACTAATTTAAGGTGGTTAGATTCATGTGCTGCTGCAGGCACCATTTACATACAGTAGTGTGATCAATGCCTCTAGGAGTTGTACAATTTGGTGGCCTGTTTGTATCTTGTGTTCTCAGTATAATTCTTATCTATTAGTTCCTTTACATCCTGGTTTAAGTTCCTGTCACTGACTCAAGTCTACCTTCTCATTTAAGGTACAATTTTCAGTCATATATGTCCTGGAAATTATAAAAAGCAAACACACACCACCTCCCCTCAAATCTTGCTCATGAAATGCATACAAGCTAAACAATTAGACTCACTAAGTTCATTCACAGTTGGGGTTGAATCTGTCCACATAATTTATACTTGTATGTAGAATTTTGGATGATTTTTTTTTCATTTGAAGGAAAAATGAGGTTAAAAAAACATGAAAACTGTTTGGCAAGTGTCCTATTGTGGTTACAGTTCACATTTTTGGTTTTATTTTCTGTAGACATTAATGGATATATCTTCCCTTCATTCTGTATTATTTTATGAAAGTGGATAGATTTGAAACTGTTCAAATCTAACATAAAAATTAATTTAAAAAATAGCATAAATAATGGCTTATCCATGAACTGGACGTCCTCAAATTCTTTCAGATACACTGGTAGTGACAGCACAAAATGATCTAGTATACTGTCAAGATAATAACTCCTGCTTTTTAAGATAAAACATGGTAACTTTTGATTACACTTTGTATCTCACATATATTTTTATTTTATATTTTTCATTTGTATAGATTGTATAAACTGCCTTTACAGATTATAACCTAATATTATATGCCTTCAGCTTTGCAGAATGGAAATCAGTTTGAGATGTGGTCCTATGAAGAATATGTTTGCATTTTAAAAAAAAGGAATAAAAACCTCTAAAAAATGAATAAAGGGCTTCCCTGGTGGCACAGTGGTTGAAAGTCCACCTGCCGATGCAGGGGACGCAGGTTCATGCCCCGGTCTGGAAAGATCCCACACGCTGCGGAGCAGCTGGGCCCGTGAGCCATGGCCACTGAGCCTGCGCATCCGGAGCCTGTGCTCTGCAATGTGAGAGGCCACAACAGTGAGAGGCCCACGTACCACAAAAGAAAAAAAAAAGAATAAAGAAGACAATTCCAACAGAAGAATGAGAAAAGTCTTAAGCAATAAAATTCAAATTTCCAATCAAAATATATGAAAAATGTTTAATACCACTGGATAAAAAAGAAATAAAATTAAAACACTGATGAAATATCATTTTTGTTGTGTTTAAATTGGCAAAGATTCAAATAATAATAATGCCAAGTACTGACTAGGGTAACTGGAAACTCTCATATATTGTTAGTGCAAATATAAACACTTCCTGGGGAGACATTTAGAAATACTAACAAAAAGTCTTTAAGAGTTGCCATTTGACTAATATTTTTAAGAAGAAACTTAAAAAACTAATCTAAACAGCTTAGATTTCATGTTGGTTCCTCAAACTTTTTGGATGTAGGAACTTAAGCAAGGCCAGACAAGTCAGATCATTGACTTTTCATTATCCTGCATTCTAAACAGAGGCATAGACTTATTTATTTGCTTCTTCTTAGGAGTTGTATTTTTTTTAAACAGTGACTCTAGGTACAGAGCATCTGTTTTATCAATGATTATGATTTCCTTTGATTCACTGCTGTGTTGATTGCTTAAAACTAGTTGCTGTATGTATAATCCTTATGAAAATATTTTTGAAAATCTGAGGTAAAACAGAACCAAACAAAATAACTGGTATTCCCAACTACTGAATCACCTGCTAAGTTATTTATAGGGAGTTTTTGCAGATGAAAAAAATGTAGCTAAGATGTGTAAATTTACCTCTCTTAACACTTGACTAATGATTGTTTCATTATACCTTAATGGAAATAATCCAGGACCTTAAGTTTATAATTTTGTTAAAATAATGATATGTATTAAGTGAGGTTTTTAAAGTATATTCAGTTGCTCTAGTTACTGAATTATTGATAAATGAATTACTCTGCTCTCTAATGAGTGCCAAAAATAATGACTATTAAAGAAAGACTTAGCAACATAAAGGTCTCAAAATTAAATCTGAAAAAGATGTTTTCTTCAAAGGCAAGAAAAAATAATTTATAATCACTTTATTTTTCAAAATACATATGAAACAGTAAAATTATATTTCAAGTGCTTTCCCTTTTTCTTTTACAAAAGTAATCTCATAAACTGTACACTTCACAACAGCTTTGAGGTTTCATTGTTTCATAATTCATCTGAACCTAACAAATATGTTCACACATTTTAAAGAAGACATTGTAAAAATACTGAAATGTGTAACATCTTTTAAAGGTGGTTGCAAAACATTTGTTCTAAGTAATACAATTATATGCTGTCAAATTTCACAAATGGCTGGTTACCATGTACAAAAGCCAGAAACATGAATTTCAAAAGATTAAAAAAATTTTGTTCTATAATACAGAAGTCAAATATTTTGATTTGAACAAAGGCTACATATTATATCACAAACTTCAGTTAAAAAGCCACCTTATGAACAATGACTGAAGGATACAAAAAAAATCAAATATGATGAAACCAAATTATTCAATGTCATGTATGAAATGAAGAATTTTCATGTATTCTGCCAGTTTAGAATAACTGGCAAATATTTTGGAATATTCATTAGTGGAATCATCATATTTACAGTGTGAGATATTTCTATTTGACTTCTTCATTCTTCAATGAGGATCTCACTTCATGTGTTCCATAATTTATCTATATTTTGCAGATGAACCCAATAATTTATCTCAATTGGAAGGGTCAATAAAAAGTTAATGACATAAACTTGAGTTGGACTTTTTGTTTATAAAAAAGTATAAATGCAAATATTTTGTATATATAATTGAAATCCACCATCCTGTACAGTAAATAGGGATCCTGTGCATAGCAGATGCAAATCACAACAAAATTTCTGAAGAAAATGATCTATTTTTACCCTTTTATGACAAAATCAGGCATAGTTTGTTCTTTGGAGAGGGTATTCATGACGCAGTTGAGCTTCAAAGAAATCATCGTCAGTTTGAGATTAAAACATTTCCATATAAATACTATCTGCAGCTTTAGATCCATTAATGGCAAGTCATTTCCAGTGTTTCAGAAGAGATAAAAATAGGACTATTGTAATCAATTCTCCTTATAGAAGTGTATTTAAATCATTTCAAGCATGAAGAAATCTATCTTTTCTCATATATATCTTCTACTTATTTTTTCAATCACCATTTCTAATATCCAAAATGTTTGCATTCAATAATCTTTAAGTCCCACCTCAGACCTTAATTTACTGCTTTCTTTTTAAGGTCTCTACAGCATGATATTATCATGCTATTAAGTCAAACCCTGGTTACCAATCTTCATAATGAACAGGGTGGAAATAAAAACAATTTCTTGCTTTGATGAGAAAACCTTTGAACTGAATACTAATTAATTGCCACTGTTCAAATGCACATCCTTTTGGTTAACTGTAATTACCAGATTACAGGTATTACCAATGCATCTTTAACTAAATTTCTGTTCACTTTAATATAAGATTGAACAAATATAGGAAGTCTTTTAATGAAATAGAAAATTATTACCTTAAAGAGTATCACTGAATAACATATTGGAAACATTTAGTTTAATTAACTCTCTTTCCCATATAAAATAAAAACTCACTAGTTTCTTTTAAATAATGGGTCTTAGTAGGTTCAGATGAATCACATCCTGGCCATATCATTGAGTAACTATTAAAATGCTATGTCATGGGTTTTTTGAACAGTGTTAGAGAATTTACTTTCTCCTAAAAGTTAAAATACAAAGGTGGTTTTTGATTTTGCATTCAATATCTTTATTTCCATATGCTTTAACATCTGCATTTAACTGCCATTTAGTTATATAGATTCTTAATTTAAATTATTTTACTTTCCATGCTTTTGTATCATTTCTTTTTGGCAGCCTACAAACTACAAAAGTTTAAATCAATTAAAGTACATCAGAACAACCAGAGCTGCTTCAAGAACAGATTTAGTTGGAAGATGAATGATTTTCTTAAATCCTCATCACCTCTAGTTTTCTTTCTTTCATTTTTTAAAATTATCAGGTAATTAAATTACTTGGTCATAATTGCAACTAAAGTGGCAAAAAAATCATATGGAAATCCATTCCATGAAAATATATCTGAGATGATATTGAATATTGTTTTTAAAGAGGTAAAGAAATAAAAATGTTTTCAATGTTAAGATTTTGTGTCCCTTTATTTGCAATAGTCTCTGGCTCTTCCAATAACTCATTCTGAAATGAGTTATATTTTGTTTCATGGATAGTAAAAGTTGAGAAAGAAGTGAAAGTTTGGATTTTTCATTTTTGAAGCAATTAATCATTAAATTAAAGCCTCAAGAGGCTGATAGTTTTTATTGCATTTGCAATTTTAAAATAACAGACATTACAGAAGAATAAAGACAGGTGTCAATTAAATATCACAACCAAGTAGGTTCAAATATATTTTGCTTTTATCTAATACCTGAGTCAGTAGCGATCAGTTGTGAGCTCCCTTCAGTAACTAGAACATACAATCACTCCCAAAAACTGCATAAGAAAGTGGGTGCTTGGTTCTGTGTTCCCATCTCTAGTTCCTTGGCACTAGTCCTGACGATATTTTTTACTGAACTATGAATGTATTAACATCATAAGTTTTATATGTAAAATAAAGTACTAGAAACAGGGCTGACCTGACAAAAAAATTAAAATTGTCCATAAAAGTATTAAGAAACCAGGGTAAAAAAAGCATCAGCTGTTCAGATTTTTGTGAGAAGATTATATACTCCACAAACATTAATATTTTTTCATACTCAATTTCCTCATTCACCTGATTACTTAGTGAATCAGGTAAAATAAACAAAACCAAAAAGAACATCAGTATTGTTATGCTAATTAGTCAACACTTGTTCCTTTTTCTTAGATTTATGTTTGGCAAGTCCCTGAATAAGTCCCTGGAATTAGGTATTCATTATATACCTAAATTGTAACTTCATAATGTGTCAGTGCTGTCATTAAAATGTGGTGTTCCACACAAATTAGTGGAGGATATCTGTAACATCAAACCTTATTTTAAATATTGAAATGAAAAACATTCCATCTTCAACCACAGGTAGAAAGAGGATAAGTTATGTTTGTATGGATGCACGACTGTGCAGTGTGATGGTGTATTGTATTGAAAATGGTAGAATTACATTTTTATAATATGAACTACCATTTTAAATGATGCATGAAATCTGAGTTACTAATTTTCTCTCCTTAATCTCTCAAAGATTAACAAATGCTCAGTCATGGTGAGTTTATTCTAATCCCTAGGAAACATTAAAAAAAAATTACCTTAAACATTTAATCTACGATAGCCATATTAACGTCTCCTGTTTGGCTGATTGTTTGCATTTTTCATCATAAACATTGACTTTATCTCCATAGGAGGCAAAGAAAAGCATGAATATAAAGCCCTTAAAATATATTTTCAGGTGAAAATAATTATTATACTAAGGAAATAGAGTTGCTAATTAATTGTAAGTTGCAGCAATACCTATAAACAATTGTCTCCAAATATGTTATTTCATTGAGTCTTCCCATTTGACAATTTTATTTTCCAGTAAAACAAAGACTTACAAAATGGAAGTGTCATCCTCATTCTGTCTATAGCAAGTGGTTCTTTTAGGCTTGATAAGGTAGCCAGGTATGTCCAACAGGTTTCTTTAGTTATTTTAAATTAGAAAATGTTAACCAGGAATACTTGTTTTCATTAAGATGGCACAAGCATTTTTGAAAAATTTTAGGGAACTCTGTTTGACTTTAAAATGTTAATGTGTAAAATAGTTACATCTTAATTAATAGTAATACCATCATATGAGAGATGCCAACATACAAAATTTCAAGATTTTTGAAACTTTGTATTTTTTAATATTTAAAAATAAAGGATTTTACTAAAATCAAAACTTTGTAATTGCTGATAAAATTTTCTCATTCTGATGAATATGTTTTTATAGCCTACCTGCAGATTTTCTTGCTTTTCAGTTTTTTTTTGGGGGGTGGGGTTTAACCTTCTCTCTTGGGATAAGCTTGAAATATGCACTATCCATGGTACACATCTCAAAAGTAAGGTTGGGGGTCATTCAATATAGATATATTCCAATAGGGCCCAGAAACAAGACAATAAAAAGTTGACATGATTTAAAAGAAAGTTCTGTCATGTAAAAACATTTGCATAGTTTTTATGACTAGTGACCTGATCCTTGATCCTTATGAAGGCAAATGCCTTTCACAAAAGACTGTGGGTCTGGGCCTTAAGAATTATTTATTTATATTAAATGTTCAAGTTGTATTATTTATGGTATAGTTTTATAATTTGCTGAAAAATGTCATTTTTTTCTTTAAGAAAATATCCACTTCTAAAAATAACTTCTGTTTGAGTTTAAAAGTCCCCATTACTCTGTACAATCCAAACGACAATGAGCACAGACATTTATTGTACCTTTGGTGTCCGTATGCCTATCAGAAATACAGGATCTATGTGATAGCTTTATGTCACAAAATAAACATGTCACAGTACTTGAGAAACTTATGAAGACTCATGAGCTCTGATTCTATTCACTTAGGAATACTAATGCTGCATTTGAGATTAAGAGTAATAGAATTTTTAAAATATGAGTTAAATAGTGCTACAGATGTTTGAACTAATGTAACTTTAAGACAATAGAAAATAGTAGCCCAAATAGATCAATCTCCATTTTCCAGCTACTAAATATTACTTCTTAAGTTTATACTCAAAGAGGTTCTTCAATTATAGTTTTGTTTCTCTATATATTAAAGAACAAGCTTGAAAGAAAAAGTTTTGAGTTTAGCAGAGCCGAACTTCACCAAGAAAAGATTTTGTTGAGAATGAAAGAATATATTATCAGATAAGTAATATTAATTTGATTATTCAAGGATTTAATGCTGTGAGTAAAGTTCAGAATTTCCCTTAAAGTGTATATAGAAACACGTGCACAGCTAGAAATGAACATAGTTTTAATAAAGTCAAAACCATACATATGTGACATGTGCTTCTTTATACAATAGCAGCATTAACTATTTAATTTTAGATAAGTATGGATTATTTTCAAAAAATGTATTCTTTGCTTATGCAAAGAATTTACAACTCAGTGAAAACATTCTTTGTGCTAATTGGCATATGACACAAAGAATAAAAAGCCTTATGTAAGGACCATTTGTATTCAAGTAAAATACATCAAGGTGTCCAAAGTTAATAGACAAAAAAGGTAAATAAAAATTGCACATCATTTGTTCATTATCAGGATATATTTTAAATGAGATCAAATCTTCCTCTTTTTTTTTTTTGATCTGATGAGTACACGGTTCTGGGTCCTTATTATAATGGTCTTATTTTGAAAGCATTATGGTGTGGAAGGTGGTTTGGGAGATGGACAGGATCCTTGACTATCAAAACTGGTTGCCCGACCAGGTAACTGAAAGATAATAATTTCATAATATATGATCTAGTGTAAAAAATAATAAAGTGGGTAATTGTTGTTACCTTTTAATAGTGAATATTCACCCCTGATATGCAAGCCTCTGAAGAGAAAATATACATAACTCCCCATGCCTTTCAGAACTCACCTTCTCAGGTATCATGAGGGGACACAAACATCTAACAGAGATGTAGGTAGAGCATGGTACATAGATGGCATGCAGAGCAACTGCAGATTCATTTCACATTCTATCACAGGATTTTAGTTCTATTGTAAAATAACTAATGGTTTACTACAGTCGGGGGCAATTGCTGGGTAAGAACAAGAAGGTTCAAGACACAAGAGGCTGCATTCCACTTGCTCTAAGGCAGGAGGTGATTTTTATAGGAGCAATTAATGAGATGAGAGGGACTGAGAAAATGGGAGCCACGAGTGATAAAGAATAATTTCTCATGGTCTTTAAATATTATGTGTCTTTTAAAAGTTTAATTACAATAGAATAAACTTTTGTATCTAGGTACAAGTAGCCAGATTTTCCAAGTGATGCTTTAGTCTCCTCTTACTAACTTACTCAGCTCTTGAATAATTGTTCCCTTCTCATTTTAATCCCTGCTGTGGCAACAAAACATAATTACACATGTACCACATGTACACTTTCCCACAATTCAAAATCCAGCCAGTTGTTAGGTCTCCAGTCTCTATGTTCTGTTTGATCAGTGAATGTAGGTACAGGAGTTGGAAAAAAAGAAGCTATTTGCTAGAGAAAGTATATTTACATAATCTTTTTGGCCCACTTGTCCTCTGATAGTCAGCTGCTAGAAAAATATATCTGGGATATTCTTCTGAGGCCCATATTGTAGCTTATTCTTCCTATATATTCTACGATGACTGAAAAATATTCACAAGTTCTCAGACACAAACACATGCCTATTTCATAGCTCCTCTTCATCATATAAATGTATAACTTCTTATTAAACAGTCATAAGTATAATATGCCTTGGGTCATACAACGTCTGTCCTTTCATTAGTTAAAAGTTGTTGGCCACATTATCTCACTTCTCCCTACATCATTCCTATGAACTCTGTAGGGGTGGGCATTTCTATTTTCATTAAATATGGGAGAATGTAGCTGCAGACAGAGTACGTGGTCTGCCTAGGATTAGACAGCCAGAGGAGGAGCAAGGGTTAGAATCCATGTCTCCCTTCAGTGTGGTTCTCTGCCCAGAAAAATTTACTCTCATGTCTAGATTCTTAGACTTAATATTCACTTTTCAAACTTTACATGAAAACAAAGATGAGAATCAGGAAATGGATAGTAAAGCAGTAGACTATACTTTAGACAATACACATTGTTGAAATGAAACAACATTCTCAGGACTCCTTGAGCTATTACTTAGGGGAAAGTGCTGTGTGAATGTGCATTTGCATGTCTGTCTGTCTTTTATGATTTACATTAAACGATGAAGTGAGGTAAAGATTTGGAACATTAATATAATAAAGCAGATATCTTATCTATGGTGACAGTTCACCTCTGTTGTCTGAGCATGTGCTGTTTATACAGTGTTCATTGAATTTTCCCTATAGAGTATTGAGTAACACAGCCAAGGTCACATTTTTGTGACTAAGCTGAGCTTAGAACCAGGGCTCACTGACATTTAATTACACTGCTCTGTCTCTCCTATTCAACCCTGTGCTTAGTGACAGAACAAGAAGCAGAACCTTATCCATGGGAGAGATGGCAATGTATCCTTCACTTACTATGTGGCTATCATAACTTTTTATTAAATTGCATGAATTCCACCCTCTACCATACAACCTTTTATCAACCTGCATTACCTCTCAGTTAATCAGGTCATATAAATGATTTATTTTGAGACTCTTCTCTATTTATTTATTTTGAGACTCTTCAAGAGACTCCCATAGTCTCTGACAACTGCCTTCATGGCTAAAAATCCTGATAGAAACTGGTATTGATACTTCTTCTGGTTAATATAACTATTAATATTAGTTATAATTAGAGCAAACACTGTGCCATACTCTGTACTAAGCATTCAGCATTTTATTTAGTTTTACTCTATGAGTTTACTGCTATTACAGAGTGTAATATGTAGTCACACAGCAGAGCCAGGCTTTCAACTCAGACAAAAAATATTTTTAAAAATCTGTGAGCCCTTTTACTTCCTGACCAGAGTCAGTGGATGTATATTTGTCCCCTTACATAGATGAGCTGTATTAGGTGATAGTACCCCTATTTAGGGATTCTGGAGAAGTTTAGGTGAGGTAGCTGTTTTCACAAAAGAGAAGCAGGAAAATTCAGTTTCCAGTTAGTAATGAATTTACTTGATTGCTCCACCACTCACTGATATGAGTTTTCAGACAATGCAAAGAAAATAATAGGCTTGCAGTTTTTATGGGCTTACTGTAAAGGAATATCAAACTCAGAAAGTTTAGTGGTTTTTAAAAACCAACAAGGCACACAGAACTTTTCATACTGGATGATAGAGTCTGTGGGACAAAAGCAAGAACAATATCTATTTTAAAAAATAGGTGAATATATAAAACATTAGTGAAGTGTTAGCAGATAAATAATATTTAAGCAAGAGATAAAGAAGAGAGTAGATGTGAGAGAGTCCCAGAGGCTTACCTCCAGCAAGGGGTGCCAATGTGTTATTGGTTTTCGGTGATAGGCCAGCATTTCATTCCAGTGGTCTCGCCCAAGACCCTCAGCGTCCAGTCCTGTTCTACACACTCCTATGACTTCATTGTGTCCTACCCTATGATTTGGAGAATATTTTGCTTTCATTCCAACATTCAAAGATAAGTTTCACACACCTTAAACAGAATTTTAAACTTATGATTAAAAGAGTAGATTTTGTGGTAAGTTCTAGATAATTTTACATATTAAACTACTTCAGATCAAATGAAAAGTCTTAAGTAGGCTAAAATTTACTAAACAGGATCAGCATTCAAAAATGAATCTGTAAAAGGATCACACACAAACCATTTTAGTGCTCTGTAAATTGAGAACATTTCACAATAATAAGAATAGTGTGAATGAGAAATGCCAGCTTGTCCTTACCTACGTGATGAGTTTCTTTCTTGGTAGCAGACCTATTAACTTTAAGTGATGTAACTCTAATCTCCTTCTTTCCAAAAGGTTTAATGTTTTATATTGATGCCTACATTTCTTACCAAGAGCTCAATACCCACTTTCTTGTATAAATGACCATAATTAATTGATTCTAAATGATATGTCAGTGGACATTACTGCTTGTATTACAATTAAACAGGGCAGGGCTACATTTTGAACCATGGCATTTGACTTATTATTGCATAGTATCAGAGCATACTGAACAACATTCTTATTTTCTATTCATACCTTGTTTTCATAGCAACAAATCAAAATAATAATGATATTAATATTTTTTAAGAGCTTGTTATGTGCCAGACACTGTTCTAAGTAATTTAAACGTACTGACTCACTTAATCCTCACACCATGACCATGAATATCATTATCATCATCTCATTTTACAGACAAAGAAATTGAACACCCAGAAGTTAAGGGACCTGCCTGCCTTTGTACACTTAGTAAGAGACAGAGGCAGGACTTGAATCAAGACAGTTGACTCAAGCATACATATGGTAAGCTGCTTTTCAAGAATGGAATGGAATTTAAAGGCATTTTCTTGAGGATTATTTTGACATACATCTATCTATAAGGAAAGTTTTGAGATGATTTTAGGACATTTCATTACTTTCTTCCTGTCACTGATGTATTAATAGATATGTAGGCTTAGTATCTTTTCTTTTAATATGAAGTTTCCCAAAAAAGCATATTTTAGAAATAACTTTTAATCTTTCTATTTTATATATTGTCAGGGTCCATTTCCCTAAAATTATTTGGGTGACGAATCCTCAATTGTATTTATCTGCAATCTATGCTGTGAGAAATCAATAGGAGTAATTTTTTGGTAAAGCAGAATAAGGGCTTCTGATGAAAACATTACAACATTTTTAAAGTTTGCCATTTTAACTAATTCAAGATTTCTCTCTCTCTCTCTTTAAATTGTGTCAACTTGTTTTGTAAACTGTGATATAAACCAATTTCAAATAGATGGTATAAATCACTGTATTTTTCAGCACTTCATTTTTCTAGCTCTCATTCAGAGGATACCATTTTTAATGTCTCTATGTTATAGGGTCTTGGTTACTGCCATTTGCATAATGATATAAAATAGACACTCTTTGAATATTTGTGTATGTGTATTCTGTCCCACTTGTGTTATCATCAGAACAAAATAAGACATTGCCTATGTGTTGATAATTTTGTAGGTTAAACATACAGGATTCCTTTCTGAAAGTCTTATAAATATAAAAAGCAAAACAATAAAAAGAAGTATATAGCAAGATCAAATAAGATATATAAACCTTTAGTGGGACAAAAGTTCAGAGGGAGAAGAGATTGGTTAGCCAAGAAAGACACAGAAGTGGTGCCTTGAGCAGGGCTGTAAAGCATGGGTGAAATGAGATACACAGGTATCTCGTGTAAACGAGATATCTCGCATACACGAGATACCTGTATCTGAAATGTTGATACAGGGCAACATTTCAGAAAAGGAAGGAGTGGGTGCTGCAGCAGGAAGAAGCTTCAGAGCTTCACTTGGGAGTTTGCCATTTATTTTGTGAAAGGAGAAGTAATCAAAGTGTGTGAACTGGAAGAACTATCCACAAAGCAATGATTTAAGACTGGTGTGAAAGCCTCAAGGCATAACGCTATTGCCACTATTCACCTTCTACCGTTAATACTCACTGCTCACAGCTGCACATTACACTGATGTTTTACAAATGGAAAAGTGAATTTCTAAGAGATAACTTGCCCTTTCACAGTGCTAGTTAATGATAGAGCTCAGTATCATGATATTCATATTCCAGCCCAGCTGGGAAAGCAAAATACGTTGATTGTAATTTATGTTGTTACTGTAAAAAGACTTCACAAAAGTGCTTCCTATAATGTATCCCATTCTTTCACCATCTGCAGGTATCCTGTCCTTCAACTTAAGAATGATGTCTTTTGGAAAAGATAAAGGATAAATAATAACATAGAATAAAATTAATTTTGAATGAATAATTTTTATTCATTCCAGTTTAAATTAAAACTCTTGTAGCAGTAAATAACCTGAAAAGTTGAATTTGGTCTGCATATGACTAAATGTAGCTGTTACTCAGTGAGTAGAGGGATGAACGTACCTGTCATAATCCATGACTGCAATGGAGAGGCTGACCTGGTCCACATTCTCCGGAGGGATATCAAAAATAATGGCCTCATTGTACACAGGGTTTAGAGTGTTTTTCTTTGTAGTCGTTTTCCTCTTTTTTAATCTTCGACCCTCACACATCAGAGACACTTTGACATAAGGATCTATCACGGGAAGGCAATTTTATTAAAATGAAAGTAATAGTACAAAGCATAAATAAAACTGTGGTTAATTGTTACTAAACAAGAAAAGTAGTATATTAAGCCCTTTAGTGTTACCGGTTTTAAATTCAAATGGCATAATTGGGGGCAATAGACTCTCTAGGACTTCTTACTGAATGGACTGGAAAAGAATTAACTTGATCACTGTGTTTAATACAACAGAGAAAACTCACTAGTTTATCAAGAGCCAGTCTAAACTATAATGTGTCTTTTAGTCACAGCTATTTGAGGACATGTTTTGTCCCAAGTGATTTCTAGGGAATGTAATCCTAACAATTAAAAATAATTGTATTTAATTTAACTTCCTTCAAAATGATTTAGAATAAGAAGGCTAAAATTTATGAAAGAGCAACATTGTATCTAGATAAGTATATATAATCACAGTGAATTGAAATTAGCAAAAACTATGTGGGAATTGTCTTGAATTGTTGGAAAAAGTACTAATCTTAGTAACTTTTTAGTCATAGTACTTGATAAAGAGTTTGGATTGAAGAAATGATCACTACAAATCATTTATTAAATGCTCAACAGTATACAATGAAAAGGTGATATTTGGTTTACAGATGTTCTCAGGGAAGTTTCCTCATATGAATTGTCTGTATAATGTCAACTGGAAAGATAAAATTTTAGTCGGGTTATATTTTTATGGGCCAAAGAGGTCAAATAATTGTTAACAAGTTCTGCCCTAGCTGACTGATCTCTACTTTCTTACCCCTGCCACCTTAAGTAGAAAAACTGTTACAGTATTGTAGAAAATTATACAATATTTATCCAAAGTTTCTTTAAAAAGCCTTACTTCTTGTATCTTTTTACAAAAAGGAGGCATGGTTTTGGGAGAGGGTATTGGCATTGGGGTGAGTATGCTAGGTGGTCAAAACAATCAGTGTCTGCTCTACCTTCATTTTTTTTTCATTATAGTTACCCTCCAACTGTAGCAACACAACCATCTTTTCTCTCTTTCCATCAATGTAACAAAGTAACAAAACTTATTTCCTTAGAATAAGCCAAGAACATGGCAACATTAATTTATTTGAGCAAATGAATGAAATGGATGATTTTTAGGCTCTAGAAAAATGTCTCTGTATATTTCATAAGCATTTGTATCAAGGGGAAAAACACATTTTATGGCTGGAAATAGGGTATATAGAGGAAAACAAGGTAAAAGGGAAATGTTCAATGGCTGTTTCCTATTTATTTATTTATTTTAACTTTTAATTTTATACTGGAGTACAGTTGATTAACAATGTTGTGTTAGTTTCAGGTGTACAGCAAAGTGATTCAGTTATACGTATACCTGTATCTACTCTTTTACAAATTCTTTTCCCATTTAGGTGTCCCATAATATTGAGCAGAGTTCTCTGTGCTATACAGTAGGTCCTTGTTGGTTATCCATTTTAAATATAGCAGTGTGTACATGTCAATCCCCGAATCCCTAACAATCTGTCCCCCCAACCCTTCCCCTCTGGTAACCATAAGTTCATTCTCTAAGTCTGTGAGTCTGTTTAAATAGAAATATAGATCAATGGAACAGGATAGAAAGCCCAGAAATAAACCCATGCACCTATGGTCAATTGCTCTATGACAAAAGAGGCAAGACTATACAATGGAGGAAAGACAGTATCTTCAATAAATGGTGCTGGGAAAATTGGATAGCTACATGTGAAAAAATGAAATTAGAACATTCTTTAGCACTGTACACAGAAATAAATTCAAAATGGATTAAAGATCTAAATGTGAGACTGGAAACTATAAAACTCTTAGAGGAAAACATAGGCAGAACACTCTCTGACATATCACAGCAATATCATTTTTGATGCATCTCCCAAAGTAATGGAAATAAAAACAAAAATAAACAAATGGGACCTAATTAAACTCAAAAGCTTTTGCATAGCAAAGGAAATAATAAATAAAATGAAAATATAACCCACAGAATGGGAGAAAATATACGCAAATGATGTGACCGACAAGGGATTAGTCTCCAAAATTTACAAACAGCTTGTGAAGCTTAATAACATCAAAACAAACTGCCTGATCAAAAAATGGGCAGAAGAGCTAAATAGACATTTCTCCAAAGAAGACATACAGATGGACAAAAGGCACATGAAAAGATGTTCAGCATCACTAATTATTAGAGAAATGCAAATCAAAACTACAATGAGATATCACCTCACACCAATCAGAATGGCTAACATCAAAAAGTCCAAAAACAATAAATGCTGGAGAGGGTGTGGAGAGAAGGGAACCCTCCTACACTGTTGGTGGGAATGTAAATTGGCACAGCCACTATGGAGGACAGTATGGAGGTTCCTTAAAAACTAAAAATAGACCTATCACCTGATCCTCCAATCCCATTCCTGGGCATATATCCAAAGAAAAACATGGTCCAAAAGTATACATGCACCCCAGTGCTCATTACAGCACTATTTACAATAGCCAAGACATGGAAGCAACCTAAACGTCCATCGACAGAGGAATGGATAAAGAAGAGGTAGTATATATATACAGCGGAATAATACTCAAAAAAGAATGAAATAATGTCATTTGCATCAACATAGATTGACCTAGAGATTATCATACTAAGAAGTGAAGTAAATCAGACAGAGAAAGAGAAGTATCACATGATATCACTTATACGTGGAATCTAAAAAAAATGATACAAATTAACTTATTTATAAAGCAGAAACAGACTCCTATTTACTTTTCAGTGTTTTAATAATAGGAAATATGTTCTAAGGAAGAAGCTTATTTTTTTGATATAATTCTATGTATGAGCTTCCAGGCCTAGGCCTCTCATTAACAATGAGAACGAGTCCTAGTTTATTGTTTGCTACCCCCATCATGTCTCTGATGACATTTCTCTACTAGTGACAAGGACAATTTACTGGCTCCTTAGTTGATTCACAAGGCTGTTGTGAGAATTAATGAGGTGATGTTCTCAAAACATGCGCTCCCCTGATGAGAAGCTTCATATAAATAAAAAGTAGTCTTGCACTTAATTACAACTTTGATGTTGTTTGCTTGTCTTGAAATTTGGTTCTCTTTTGATACATGGTAGAAAGAGTAAAATAAACAATAATTTGCAGTGTTCTGTTTAAGTTCGTCAGCATTTACTTACCTATGACCTTTTCACCAAAATGATTGTGGAATTTATTTGCTTTTTTTCTATCTTTATATTTCACCTATGCATTGCAAATTTTAAAAAATGAATAGGAAATTCATGACATAGTTCAAAAATGAGATAGAGAAAGATGTGCAGTGAGAAGTCTCCCTCCCATCTGTCCCCATACCTCTCCACCACTCAGTTTTTGTGTATCACTCAAGTATTTCTTCATGCAAATATTAGCAACATGATATATATTCTAAGATTCCTCATTCTTACATAGGAGGGAGCATGATATCCATATTTATGCTGTACCTCTGTTTTTTTTTTTTTTTTTTGTGGTACACGGGCCTCTCACTGTTGTGGCCTCTCCTGTTGCGGAGCACAGGCTCTGGACGCGCAGGCTCAGCGGTCATAGCTCACGGGCCCAGCCACTCCGCGGCATGTGGGATCTTCCTGGACCGGGGCACGAACCCATGTTCCCTGCATCGGCAGGCGGACTCTCAACCACTGCGCCACCAGGGAAGTCCTCTTGTACCTCATTTTTTATTCACTTAGTATATCCTGGAGTTCTCTCTACATTAGAACTGAGAGTTTCCTCATACTTTTTGTGATGCAAATTTAGTTTATTTCTTTGTTCTGAAGAACCAAAAAGTTATAGATTCTACTCCCCATGTCATCTTTTACTATATCTCCATTACTATTTCTTATTTGTTTAATTCAACAAATGCTACTGAACTCCCTACTCTGTCTTTATCATTTTTTCTTCCACAGAGCTGTGCCAGAGTTCACCTATTAACTTACAAATAACCCTTCAGAACTGTGGTGATTTAAATGAAGGGATTAAAGAGAATGATGTGATTTTACCTCTTTAACAAAGTTAGCACAAGAGAAATTTCTTCAAGAATATCTTTAAGGAGTATTTATTTACTTTATTATTTCTTTCAGTCCCTGTTGTTGTCCAAATTTTTAGTTAGAAAGGTGGTAAGAGAGCAAATGCAAATGGTGGTCTTGGAATGTTGTTATTTCTTTGCAGATCAGGTGAGGGAGATAAATTCAGTCTAAATATGTCTTCCTAGGACTCTTACTTGTAGAGTAACACAAGTTTAAATTGAATGGCTTAAAGTCCAAGGATATTCCTTTATAAGCAACTGACTAGTTGGAAGCAGGGAAGTGTATAGTAAATAATGCATGTTTGAGAAAGAACTAAATCAGTAGAGAAATAAATAAAAATAAAAACCCAAGTTCAAAGTCTATCTATTTGATAATACTTTTTAAAAATTTCATAATGATAATGTAAACTAAAGAGGTGTTTGGAGCACTTTATTTGGTAATCTCTTTTTTCTACTTTTATAGTGTCCCACGACAGACAAATGAACTCAGTAATTCAAGAGCCATATATAACTTTGTCTATGTGGAATATTTTATTTGGGAATGAACCCACTAGCCAATTGTGTGCATACCTGATGAGCCGGTGATATCCATAGCTTTCAGATTTCTGCACTTGATGACTGTCAATGTCATACGTCCAGCAGTTGGCAAATAACAAAGGGAAAACATGATTTCACCCAGGTCTATACTTTCCTAGAAAGGCAATTGGTAATGTTAGCAATTTCAAATACCAGATATTGAAAACAAAATATAATAGAGTGAAAAATCGCTTTAGTGGAATATTTGAATGCCATTTTAAATTGTTTTATTGAGGATACAGATTGCATTGCAAAAAAGCTGTAATAGAGTAAGAAAAAAGAGTATATCCCAGTTGCTCATTTGATATATCCACTTGTATTTCTAACAGGAAACTCAAACTTAACACAGTCAAAATCAAACTGCTGATTGTATTCATTCCCAATCATCTTCTGAAACCAATTCCTCTGTCATCTTTCCAAAATCAGGAAATGATATCATAATTCACCCAAAGGCTGTAGGCAAAAACCTAGCACTCACTTTCATTCTTCTTTTTCTCTCACCCTTAACACATCGAACGCATGTCTTGTCTACATTATCTACAAAACATATACAAAATTACTGACTTTCTTTTCAGCTATATTACTATCATTGAAACCAATATCGCTTCTTGCCAGGATTAATTCAGTAGTCTCTAAAACTGATCTCAAAAGCAAAGTGATCACTTATGAAATGCAAATCACATTATTTCACTTTCCTGCTTAAAACCATCTAAAGGCTCACAACTATATTGTAATAAAATTCAAATTCTTTACCTAGGCATATAAATGGGGTAATTATGAATCCTGGTAATCTAAGAAATTCCAGATTTATACCTACTGCCCTGATATAATTATTAAGAATGTCTATTTCCATTACTAAATATGTGTTTGTTTAGATAATGCATTACAAAGTCATACATATAAGGAGGCCCCATGTGATCTGGACCCACCTATCACTCTATTAATCTCTTGCCTCTCCCTCAGCTCACTCTTATGCAAGCACAAGAGATTTTTTTCTGTTATTCAATCAAATGACATTTGTTCCTGCTTTTGACCTTTGCATTTTCTTTTTGTCTCTCATATCTTTACATGGTTGACTCCTCCTCACCATGTAGGACTCAGCTCAAACAGCATCTCTTCAGTGAGGCCTTCCCTCTTCTTATCCTATACCCACCTCATTCACATATCCTTCACATTTTTTCCATAGCACTTCTCATCACCAGAAATTACCTTTTACATTTATTTTTTGTTTCCCCAATTCCAATATATAAGGTCTAGGAGAGCACGGCTCTTATTTATCTTATTTTTACATCTTAATGAAGGTACATAGCTGGCTCTCAGTGCAGTTTTTGAAGAAATGAAAAGATTATTAATTAATCTGGATAAAAGCTGACCTGCTTTGTTTCATTTGTAAAATAAAACTGTCCACAGTACCCAAGTATAGATAAATTTGCTGTGTGTGGCTGCATAGATGGTGGACAAATGAAAATGAGTGTGAACAATGCACATTTAGGATGCTTCTCAAAGAGCTGTTTAAAGGAATTAAATCAAATTATTCCTGGTAAGATCTGGAGGAACTGGGCTCTGGGACTTCAGACTATACTACAAAGCTACAGTAATCAAGACAGTATGGTACTAGCACAAAAACAGAAATATAGATCAATGAACAGCATTGAAAGCCCCGAGATGAACCCATGCACATATGGTCACCTTATTTTTGATAAAGGAGGCAAGAATATACAATGGAGAAAAGACAGCCTCGTCAATAAGTGGTGCTGCGAAAACTGGACAGCTACATGTAGAAGAATGAAATTAGAACACTCCCTAACACTATACACAAAAATAAACTCAAAATGGATTAAAGACCTAAATGTAAGGCCAGACACTATAAAACACTTAGAGGAAATCATAGGCAGAACACTCTATAAAATAAATCACAGCAAGATCCTTTTTGACCCACCTCCTAGAGAAATGGAAATAAAAACAAAAATAAACAAATGGGACTTAATGAAACTTAAAAGCTTTTGCACAGCAAAGGAAAACATAAGGAAGATGAAAAGACAACCCTCCGAATGGGAGAAAATATTTGCAAATGAGGTAACTGACAAAGGATTAATCTCCCAAATATACAAGCAGCTCATGCAGCTCAATATCAAAAAAACAAGCAACCCAATCCAAAAATGGGCAGAAGACCTAAACAGACATTACTCCAAAGAAGATATACAGATTGCCAACAAACACATGAAAGGATGCTCAACATCACTAATCATTAGAGAAATGCATATCAAAACTACAATGAGTTATCACTTCACACCAGTCAGAATGGCCATTATCAAAAAATCTAGAAACAATAAATGTTGGAGAGTGTGTGGAGAAAAGGGAACACTCTTGCACTGCTGGTGGGAATGTGAATTGGTACAGCCATATGGAGAACAGTATGGAGGTTCCTTAAAAAAATAAAAATAGAACTACCATACGACCCAGCAATCACAATGCTGGGCATATACCCTGAGAAAACCATAATTCAAAAGGACACATGTACCACAATGTTCATTGAAGCTCTATTTACAATAGCCACGACATGGAAGCAACCTAAGTGTCCATTGACAGGTGAATGGATAAAGAAGATGTGGCACATATATACAATGGAATATTACTCAACCAAAAGAAGAATCAAAACTGAGTTATTTGTAGTGAGGTGGATGGACCTAAAGTCTGTCAAACAGAGTGAATAAGTCAGAAAGAAAAAAACAAATACCATATGCTAACACATATATATGGAATCTTAAAAAAAAATGGTTCTGAAGAATCTAGGGGCAGGACAGGAATAAAGATGCAGCCATAGAGAATGGACTTGAGGACACAGGAAGGGGGAAGGGTAAGCTGGAACGAAGTGAGAGAGTGGCATGGACATACATACACTACCAAATGTAAAATAGATAGCTAGTGGGAAGCAGCCACATAGCACAGGGAGATCAGCTCAGTGCTTTGTGACCACCTAGAGGGGTGGGATAGGGAGGGTGGGAGGGAGACACAAGAGGGAGGAGATATGGGGATATATGTATACATATAGCTGATTCACTTTGTTATACAGCAGAAACTAACACAACATTGTAAAGCAATTATACTCCAATAAAGATGTTAAAAAAATAAATAAATAAAATAAAGTGACATCCTTCAGATAAAAAATATATATACATATTCCTGGTAAGACAAACTGTGGTAGATTTAATATGGGGGGAAATAAGTTTCTATGCATCCAGGTCCATAAAACTGTTTTTTAAAAATTCTTCATGAAGAACTATTAACATTTATTGGACTTATCCTTACAGTTTAGCTTCTGATTTATGTAATTCCCATTTCTTTATTCATGGTCTAGAAGTAGTAGAGCTCAGCAATTAAGAGTATAAATTTTAGAGTCAGTTAAACTTGAGTTGATTCCTGTTTTCTGCTTCTTGGCTGTGAGATCCTAGGAAATTTAATTAAGCTTTGAATCTCTGAAACTTCATTTTCAGATTGAGGAAAATGCTGTCTCCACAGGGGTTTTCAATTGAGATAACGTAAATAAAGTCCAAGGCACACAGTATCTGGCATATGATAAGGCATGCTGTTTTGTTCATTGCTATCACATGGAGCAGGGCCTTACACATATCAGGTGCTCAGTAATACTGGACAAGTGAAAAAATAATAAAAAGCATTATTTTTTGAGAAAAAATAGTAAGAAAATAATTATCTTAAAACAAAAGTATATCCAAATGGGTCTCCTCTGGGCTGTTTGATTGCTGCAGATCCAAAATAGCGAGAAAGATCCAAAAGGAGAAGAGGCCTGAGAAAAAACAGGAAGAGTACAACCTCCTTCTAGTACTCATTCTTTTCATCACCAAGTAAATACTGAGTATTATTTGCTAAGTGCACTGGTAGGTGCTATAGATACCAAAATAGAAATGGCATGATTCTGCCCTTGAAGATCTCAGTTGAGGAGGAAGAGAGTAGGCTATAAAGAGCTAAGAAAAGTCTGAATTTTATTTTTATCTGATTCTTTATTTCTCTTTCTCTTTTTCCAAGTGTTTCTTTAGGCTCAGTCAATGGACTGAAGTTCTCTATCTGGTAGCCATCCTTCTTTCCCTTACTGGACATTTCACCTCCCTGGAACTATCAATCAGAGTAGGCATATTTTGTTGAAAGCTGGTAAAATTTAAGGGATCCCTTTATAAATGTAGAACAAGATACCAGTCCCACCAAGAAACATGGTGGGGATGGTGATGGAGAAGCTAGGAAAGAAATAGGAGACATGATCTCAGAGACGAAATACTTAGAAGTCAACAGGAAATGAACTACATATAAGCATAAAAAAGTACACAAACAGAGACATCTAAAGGGATTAGTAAATACAACATTTTCACATGTCTGACTGATATGGTTTTATTTTTACACATCACACCATCTGTAGAAGTAATTTTTCTGTTTCTTTAGATGTATCACATGTTTACTTGCTGGAACAAAGAAAGTTTGCTATCTTTAGTCTCATCTCTCAAAGATCCTTTCTATGAATTCAGTTGCCACATAATTTTGACTATTAATGAGTATTGGCAAATATAAAGAGGTTAAACTGGGGAGTGACCAAAGAACTAGCCTAAATAAATTGAAAGCAAAGAGCATGATTAAAGGACATCTCTGAGCAACTTCGTATGACAAGCTAGTTGGCTTTTTGTTACAGCAGTAGTAAGAAATCTACTTAAATATTTAAATTCCATATAGTCAGGAGTTTTAAGGAAACTAGAATGAACTGAGTAGGGAAAATTAATGTAGAGTATGCATGCATAATAACTGCACAAAAATTTGAATCTTCATTAGAATAATTTTTTTTTCCTTCAAGAAGTATGAATATGAAAGAACTAAAACTGCCTACATATGGAAAAGGGCAAAATACTCTCTAGAATAAATACCAATATTCTTCAACTTTTTAAATCTGGAAGAAATAGATAACTATGAGAAATGAATTTAATGAAGGTAAATGGCTGTATGACCTTTAAAAAGGTCCCATCACAAAAGTAACATCAGAACTCCAGATTTTGGTGACAGTTTTCTGAGCTACAATGTGCACTGATTTCAGTACCCACCACTGAATCTGTCTGTGTGTTTATAGCCCACCTCCAAGAATGAGGTTGAATTTTATTTGCCTCTGTCTGCCCCAGATCACTGAAGTTTATAAGGAAAGTCTTAGTTTGAACAATCTGAACCCTCTAATGCCCAGCAAAGAACCAGGAAATAAATTGAAAGTTCTCTGAACATACAGCATAAATATAACAAAGTTATGCAATAAAATTCTCTTATATAAGGAGACTACATCTTCTCTTATTCAACACCCATTTACTACTATTTTAGACAAAATTCTAAGAAGAATGTTTACTTGGTATATCAGTCTATAGCAGTTCAAAACACACATGTGAAATGTAAAGATGGGGAAACTAACAGCACTAGGTCTAGCAAAGGCAGAGATAAATGATAGCTACAAAGACACAAAGCGTATAAAAAAGAAGCAAATACTGTATTCTAAAAAGGATAGCAATCTAGAATCATTTTGTATCAAGGGTAACTAACACTAATAACTACTCAGTAACTTAAAAATGATATTTTATTACAGACTTGAAGAGTAATTGATGTTCAAAATGATGACTGAGTCATCAAGCTAGGGAAAATTATCCTATATGTTTTGTTTAAGAAGGTAGAGAAGTGTACACTACTTTTTAGAGTTATTTTTATCCAAAACCCTTAAAATGTTTGAAGTGATAATTTTGGCTTAAAATGAGAAATGCTTTGAGTTTCTGAAAATTTTATTTATGGGTAATCTCATTTACTGTAATTCGATATAAAAATGAAATTCCCATATTAACCTTTGAACAACTTTTGTGCCTTTGGGCAAATAATTATTTGAAAGCCTACTATAAAGTCTAGAATATCATGTTTCATAAAATTTCTTTCAAGTAGGATGACTTTTATTTCATTCTTATACACACCAATGTAATTGGTGAAACATTCACAGTGACAATCTTCTGAATCCATACTTGGAAAAAGGGCTCATGAAAAAAAGCTAACACTGAGGTTAGGTCAGGCACTATATATTTGATTTCTTCAACCTGGTTCCACAGACATAGAGCTGGGGAGATAAAGATCATTTTCTGATGACTGGCTACAGTCAGCCTCACAAACATATTCACAGTTATAAAGTTTTTACATGTACTGTCTCTCCAAAATTAAAATGAAAATCATTGGAAAGATAAATTGATATGCAAATAGTTGCATTACATATCTTATTTCAGGACTAACTGAACAAATAGTGAGCTCAAGATATGGAGAGGAGGCAGTTTAAAGGCTCAAAAACTAGTTATTATAATAACCAAGGGAAGCACTCCTGGAGGGAAATAATCATTACATTGGGCTTTGAAGGATTAAAGAGATTGGATTTTACAGGGAAAAAGAGGAATGAAGCTCTATGTGTGTACTATGATTAATACTCAGAAATAAGAATGGGCAATTTATGTTGAGAAATATGGATTTTGGTGACCTGTTGGGAGAGGTTTAAGGCTAGATGCAGTTGGCTTGGTGACTTCTCTGGGCAATAGGGATCCAAAGATTTTGGTAACATGAAAGACTGGGAGCTTGGCAGAATGGAAAGGGCATAGGTTCCTGAGTCAGAAAAGCCAGAGTTGAAATCCTATATCTTCCATGTACTACTTCCCAAGCACATGGCAAAAATACATGACCTCCTTTAACTTCAGTTTGATCACAAGTAAAATGGGAATAATAACATCTGCCTCGCAAGGTAGGTGTCATGCATCTAAAGTGCCTGGCATGAACAGACACTCAAAAAAAATAATGATACTAATGAAAAGGATAGTTTAAAAAATGTTTATTTTGAGTAGGCTAGATTAGGATGGAAAAAGACAGAAGAGAGGGACCATTGAAATAAACAGGCATAGGAAGACGTTGGCTGAAGACAGGTTTGAATTCGGAGATATATTAGGAAGAATCACCAAGACTTATTAAAAAATCTTTAAATGAACAATTGGTTGCCATGGTGACAGCAGTCATCACATCCACCTAGCACCCTAAATTCAGCCTGCCTTCCTCATTTCCTGGTTGGTAAGAAAATAGTTTTTCTCACATCGTTAAATGATACGTTATTGGCTAAAATGAGCTTCTTCATTAAGTTACTAAATTACTTCATGAAATGAAGCTACAGTGAAATGAAGACCCAAAGTGGGTCTTCTGAATTCAAACTACAGTAAAATACTTATTTCTCTCTGACCCACGCCTCTCATCCACCTGAGAAAATCATGGAACTTAACCTCAATCAATCCATTTAACCCCATTTGGCCTCAGTTTCTTTGGTATAAAATGAGGGTGTTCAAAGAGATAAACTAGTTTATTTTCCAGCTCTAAAACTTTGTAGTCTTAAACACCAGTAAAATGAGGACTAAATAGTATACATAGCTCAGATATGTTCAGGAATGTATGGACAGGCCCTTTTAGTCTTTGTGCGCTACAGAACTGGCAGAGCCTCGTTGGAAAGACCAGAAAGGATCAACTGGTGCTAATAGCTTGATTTCAAGTTCAAGAATAAGTGGTCATAAAACATGGCTATCAATTAAATTTTCAGAAAATGTGGCTTAGATGAGGAAGGATCCAATCCTTAAGGCAGAGAGCGTAGGGTTGATTTTGTTGGAGATTCGTGAGAAAAGACCATACTGGACAATGAATGTGCAATGTCATTTATATTGTCCCCTGGCTCTGCTAAAAATTTCAATCGGATTGTGTTTGACTCTCTGATACGTGTTGGACACACAGGACCTACAATACAGTCCATATTCCTCAACATGACACATTTGGTCCCTAACAATTTTGTCCCTATGTTTTTTCTACCTTCATTTTACAAATTTCTTGTTATACACAACAAACCCCCAAACTCTGCACTCCAGCTGTATCAAATACTTCGTCAATCTGTAAACATTCATTCATTTATTAGCATGCTTACGTTTATTGAGAACATCCAAAATGGCACACACTCTTCTAGCATTTAGGGAACACTGATGATCAAGACAAAATTTTCCTCCTCATAGGACTTACATGGGATTTTAGACAAGTCACATAACCTCTCAGAACACCACACAATTAACTAGGGGACAAACTGGAATTTGTCTGCTTGATTTTGAAGTACATTTTTTAAAACCAGTGTTGTAAGCATTTTTAAGAGGGATTCTTAGGTTCTAATTATGAGAATAGAGATGAAAAATACTTCATTCTTCCCATGAGGATCTAGGAGGACTTCAGGGGTGGGTGACTTTTAATCTGAATCTTGAGGAATGACTAATGGTAAAGGGAATTAAAAATAGAGGGAGCAGCATATAAAGAAGCTGTGGGGTGAGGCTTTGAAGTGTCTAAGCATGACCAGAAGGCAAACAGAGATCACTGGCTCAGGATCCCTTCTCAGGAATGCTTACTCAGATCAACCCAGATTTTCTCTGCAGTCAGGATGAGATCCATTTTCATGGCTAATAATAATTACCTGGAGAGGTTGCATTTAGATTTAAAGGGGATAATAGACAAAGATAATGTATGCCACGGGTCCAGTTTGCAGACTGACACATAGTAGATGTTCAAAAAATACTATTTTTTCTTGTTTATAACAATCTTTCTAGGGTCAGTGACTGGTATAAGGTTGATGCTCAATAAACAAGCATATTGAATGAATAAATCATAAAAATATCAGGCCAGGTCATGACCTCAGGGACAGCAGGGACATCTACTGTTTGAAGAACTGAAGACTACTCAGTAATCAGAGATCAACTGAGCAAAGACACTGTTCATGAATGTTGAGGGCTTTGTGAGTGAAACCCCTAGAAGTGTGCAAGGGCATGTCCATATATGGCTCAAAACACTTTTGAGCCATTTAAAGGTACACTAAGGTTTGGGGGGCTGAAGTTACATGATACTTATCTACTAGTTTTATTGAACTTATTTCTTTGTAGATCCCTCTACGCTAGTGTGATCTGGTATTATGTTTGCTATAATTTTATAGTGCATTGGAATTTCAGAATTAAATGTATCCCTAAGGTGGACAAATTCCTTCATTTCTTTGTACATCTGGCCATCTCTTCCACTCAGCCAGCACAAGCAGTCTAGTGACTATGAGAAGCAAACAAGAAGGAGGAAGAAGCTTTTTGAAAGAATAAAATTAGGGAACGTAATTAACATTATAATCCTTTTCCAGTTTCTAGCCCACTTCCCTCATTTTCCTCCAAAGAACCAAAATTTTCACACAGCACTTCCTCCCTGCCCTTTCTCTTTCTCCCAGTGATGCTGATTAAACCAGGTTTCATCATGTTCAATGAATGTGGGGAAGAAACAGCCAGAGGAGGGTCCTATCACAAAATCTAGTTACATTCCTGGATTTTTCCCATCATCTCCACTTAAAAATAGAGAAAATGCTCACCTGGTGTCCTTTAGCAGGATCTGCTAGTATTTCTGCAAGAAGGAAGGAATGCCTTTGTATTAAGCATATAATATTAAGCACTGTGCTTGGCCATGGCACAAAGATAAGGTGAAACATTGCTGATGTCAGGGCAGGAATGGGCAGAGAGCGTGGCAGTGTTAGAGATGGGACCATTAGGAACCCTACTGAGCATTAAGTGCTTAATGGTCACAACCAAGAGCTATTATTGCTGGGGATGCTATTTAATAGTGCTATTGCTTCTTCTCAGTGGGAGAATTCTTTTCAGCCCTCGATCTAAGCAGGAAATAACTCTACCTGACACACTGGTTTAGCTCTTATCCTATCCAACACAGCCATAGACTTAGGTACCAGGAGTCATTAAGTGCTCAGGTTGAAGAGATAGAGCTGAGGCCTTAAAACAACCTTTCCTGGGTTTAACAAATCAAGTTTTCTAACCACCTGCATAATAAGGACCCTGAAGCAAACAGGCGGTAGCCTAATATAGACACTGGGACAAGAAGAACTTGGGACACAATAAGAGGATACAAATTTGATAAGAACTCCTCATTGTACTTGGTTAAGAGATATTATAAGTTTCTTGCTGAGAGGAACTGGAGACTTATTCTCAAACCTTAATCACCATTTATAGATGGGGCATAGAAACTTGTGTAGTAAACTGTGTACAGCAGTCCTTAGAGTGTTTGATGCTTTTAAATATCATTACAAAATTCCTAATTGAAGGAATTCCTCTCAGTATTGCTCTATGTAGATACTTGAACTGGATGAATTTTAAAGAATAAGAAATTGGTTTACTTGGTTCCTCCCCTCCCCCACAAAGTCTATTCCCCACATAGTAGCCAGAGATCTTATTGATAATAAATGAAGCCATGGCTCACCTCTAATCAAAAGCCATCAATGGTCTCACATGTCACTCAGAATAAAACTCAAAGTTCTTTCCATGACTTGAAGTCTCTAGATGATCTGACCCTCATCTATCACTCTCATCAGAGAGGCCTTATCTGACCATCCTATGAAGAGTGGCCGCACCTCATTGCCACTTCTTGTCTTTTACCCTGCCTCATGTTTCATATAGCATTTCCATTCATTGGACATATTAATATTTCTTTCATTATTACCTGTCTCCTTTATCTACAAAGTAAGCCTTTTTAGATTGGGGACATTTTATGTCCTAAAACATCCAGAAAAGTGCTTGGTAAATAGGAGAACTAAATAGAAATTTTTTGAATTGATAGATTTAAGATCCTTGGTCTACAAATAGGCATAGCAGGTAACCAGCCTGTGTTACAAAAATGTTCTCCTAGTCATTATTTTTCACTGGATGGGCAATATATCATACTTGTTTCTCTATAAATAAATAGATTATAAATGAAAACATTTTCAGTATACTTGGCATGATAACAGCCCGTTTGGACATAATTTTCTGCTTCTGGTTATCTAAGCTCTTCTCTAGACTGTTATTTCATAGGTGTCTACACTTGTAAAGGATCCCTTTACTTACCATGGGGTGTGGAGTTATGCATAGAATATATAAAAATTTAAAAGTACTCCAAAAACATAAATAAAATTGGTATTCAGTCAGTAAGATCCTTGGTTTAGTGAACTAATTAAATTTATAGAAAGACTTAATGCAGTGTATGCCATAGCACAGTCTTTTATAACTTGTCATGTTTTATTCAATTTAAGATTGAGGATAACAGTAAAGAATCTCTCATTCATTTAAAAAATTGTGATGGTAATATATTTAAGAAAGTTAAATATTAAGGTAAGACATTTAAAACATGGAAGGAATTGGGATATTAGTAACCAAGTGGATAACAAATAGCTGTTTTCTTTGTTAGCAAGATTACAGCATGTTGGGGATAACTGACAATTAGCAACTTTAAATTTTACAGGAACTGCATATTTATTATCTTATTTTATTTTCAAAATTATTCCTGTGGGGTTGATGTTATTATAAGCCTCTTTTTTTTGGTTGTGGAAACAAGTTCAGAAATGTTAAGCAATTTCCCCAAAGTGATACGACTTGATGGTAGCAAATCCAGGATTCTAAAGGGAACTCAAATCCATGATTCTAAAGGGCACTCACTTTGAGTTCCTGTAGTTTTCTGCTTTCCTCTGTGACTTTCCCAAATGGAAATACTGCTTCCCATTTTACTAGCCAGAAGAACAAACTCAAATTTGTTTTCATGGCCTTAGATTTCAAAGCTAGCGAATGAAGTACTATATTTCTTACAAAATTTTGTTAAAAATTAGAAAATCAGTTACCTGAATTTTACTAAGCTATTTAATGCAGTCTATCATAGAGGAAGAGGAGAATATTTTGAACATTCACATTTAAAAATCAACTGCTTATCCTTTTCACTATGTAAGAGAATGTTAAAAATTGAACTAGTTAAATGCAAGAGAGAAAGGAACAGTTTTAACCCAACACTACCTGTAGAATTACACTAAATTCCTAAAACTTGCAAGGCTCACGTATATTGCTAGAACATCATGGGGATAAAAAGCTTCTCTTTATGTCCTATAACCTCCAAGCATTACAATACAGAAAGCCACAACTGATCCAATTAAATTATACTTCTAATATGGATTTTTCACCAATTACATCTAAGAAGAAAATTAGCCTAGAAATTTCCTGAAATAACACTGATTCTGACTGCTGTTTTGAATAAGGCCAAGAGTCATTGCTTAGTTCTTCATGCATTTTTGATAAAAGTTGTTAATAAGATGGATCTGATAGGATTATAAATTTTAAAGATTTTATACATATATTTTGTCATAAATATCTTTTAAAAAATGTCTTCAATTTATGTATTTTGAGATTTTAATTTTGTAAACCAAAAGTGAACTTCCATGTTAAAAAAATTAATTCTTTTCATATCTTTTTAGCATGTTTCAAGCATGGTAAAAATCTAACATAGTGCAGGGCAAACTACACTGAACTAAGAGTTTAAATCTAGTTTTGAACCTTCTATTAATCAGTTGTGTGAATTTAAGTGATTTTATTATCACTGGACCTCCATTTGTTAACTATAAAATGAAAGGATCACTTGAACTCTCTACAAATTCTAAAATAATATGATAATAAGATCTAGACTTTCAAAATCCTACTCAGAACATACCCATGAACTTTTATGTTAATATAAAAAGACTTCTGACTTATTATAAGTCTCATGCGGTTTACTCTGAGAACAAAATCTCAGATCATTATTTAACACATATTGATTTTACTTATATATAATTCTTCCAACTTAGATATTTTATTATACAACCTAAAATTAACAAAATTGGAGAAGTAAGGAATGCAGGAAGCACATATACTTATATGGAGAGAAAATAGTGTAATAGAAGAACAATGGACAAAAATTAAAATCTGCTTTTTAAATTTACTATCACAATTAATGGTCACAAAGATCACCACTAACAAGGAAAGGTTAAATTATATTCAGTAGCTTCTACTTAAAAAATAGGGATGTGTAGAGCATTTTAAGTGTTTCTAGGTTATATTTCTAAAGAAACTGGATGCACAAATATATGTTTTGAGACCTATAAAATTATCATAAATTGGGGCAAGTTTTAGACTATTCTAAATAAACGATTATTATTAACACTGAAATATTGATTTTTAAAAGGCAGAAATTCAGTTGCGATGAAATGTGAAATTCCAGTGTAAGGAAGCCCTTGGAAATTCTCTGTGTAAAAAAGATTAGAAAATGTTAGGGTGCCTGCCAGCACCGCCTTCCTCACAGTAGAATCAGATCTTAGGAATGGCCGCTGCTGGTGTCTATGTACCCAGGGTGAACTGCAGCAGTCGCTTTCTTCCCTAGGAGACTCTCCAAGGCCAGCAACCGTGTGGCTGACAGGATCTTCGTGCTCCAGCCTGGTGTCAGGCCTGAGCCTCTAAGGCGGGAGAGCTGAGTTAAGGACACTGGACCACTAGAGACTTCCCAGCCCCACATAATATCAACTGGCGAGAGCTCTCCCAGATATCTCCATCTCAGCGCTAAGACCCAGCTCCACCCAATGGCCAGCAAGCTCCAGTGCTGGATGGCCCATGCCAAACAACTAGCAAGACAGGAACACAACCCCACCCATTAGCAGAGAGGCTGCCTAAAATCATAATAAGTCCACAGACACCCCAAAATATACCACAAGATGCAGCCCTGCTCACCAGACAGACAAGATCCAGCCCCACCCACCAGAACACAGGCAGTAACCCCTACCAGGAGGCCGACAAAACCCACTGAACCAAAATCACCCATTAGGGGCAGACACCAAAAACAATGGAACTACGAACCTGCAGCCTGTGAAAAGGGGACCACAAACACAGTAAGTTAAGCAAAATGAGAAGACAGAGAAACACACAGAACATGAAGGAGCAAGGTAAAAACCCACCAGACCAAACAATAGAAGAAGAAATAGGCAGTCTACCTGAAAAAGAATTCAGAGTAATAATAGTAAAGTTGATCCAGAATCTTGGAAAGAGAATGAAGAAAATAAAAGAAACATTTAACAAGGACCTAGAAGAACTAAAGAGCAAACAAATAATGATGAACCACACAATAAATGAAATTAAAAATTCTCCAGAAAGAATCCACAGCAAAATAACTGAGCAGAAGAACGGATAAGTGACCTGGAAGATAAAATAGTGGAAATAACTACTGCAGAACACAATAAAGAAAAAAGAATGAAGAGAATTAAGGACAGTCTCAGAGACCTCTGGGACAACATTAAATGCACCAACATCAAATTATAGGGGCCCCAGAAGAAGAAGAGAAAAAAAAGGGTCTGAGAAAATATTTAAAGAGATTATAGTTGAAAACTTCCCTAATATGGGAGAGGAAATAGACAATCAAGTCCAGGAAAAGCAGAGAGTCCCATACAGCATAAATACAAGGAAAAACATGCCAAGACATATATTAATGAAAGTATCAAAACTTCTATACAAAGAAAAAATATTAAAACCAGCAAGGGAGAAGCAACAAATAACATACAAGGGAATCCCCCTGAGGTTAACAGCTGATCTTTCAGCAGAAACTTTGCAAGCCAGAAGGGAGTGGCAGGACACGTTTAAAGTGATGAAAGGGTAAAACCAAGATTACTTTACAGAGCAAGTATCTCATTCAGATTCTATAGAGAAATTAAAATTTTACAGACAAGCAAAAGTTAAGAGAATTCAGCACCACCAAACCAGCTTTACAAAAAATGCTAAAGGAACTTCTCTAGGCAGGAAGGACAAGAGAAGGAAAAGACCTACAATAATAAACCCACAACAATTAAGAAAATGGTAATAGGAACATACATATTGGTAACTACCTTAAACATAAATGGATTAAATGCTCCAACCAAAAGATTTACACTGACTGAGTGGATACAAAAACAAGACCTGTATATATATATATTGTCTACAAGGGACCCACTTCAGAGCTAGGGACACATACAGACTGAAAATGAGGGGATGGAAAATGATATTCCATGCGAATGGAAATCAAAAGAAAGCTGGAGTAGCAATTCTCATATTGGACAAAATAGACTTTAAAATAAAGACTATTACAAGAGAAAAATGACACTACATAATGATCAAGGGATCAATCCAAGAAGAAGATATAACAATTGTAAATATTTATGCACCCAACATAGGAGCACCTCAATACATAAGGCAAATATGAACAGCCATAAAAGGGTAAATTGACAGTGACACAATCATAGTAGGGGACTTTAACACCCCACTTTCACCAATGGACAGATCATCTAAAATGAAAATAAATAAGGAAACACAAGCTTTAAATGATACATTAAACAAGATGGACTTCATTGATATTTATAGGACATTCCATCCAAAAACAGCAGATTACACTTTCTTTTCAAGTGCTCATGGAACACTCTCCAGGACAGACCATATCTTGGGTCACAAATCAAGCCTTGGTAAATTTAAGAAAATTGAAATCGTATCAAGTATCTTTTCCGACCACAACGCTATGAGACTAGATTTAAATTACAGGGAAAAAATCTGTTAAAAATACAAACACATAGAGGCTAAACAATACACTACTAAATAACCAAAAAATCACTGAAGAAATCAAAGAGAAAATCAAAAAATACCTAGAAACAAATGACAATGAAAACACAACAACCCAATACCTATGGGATGCAGAAAAAGCTGTTCTAAAAGGGAAGTTTATGGCAATACAATCCTACCTCAAGAAACAAGAAACATCTCAAATAAACAACCTAACCTTACACCTAAAGCAATTAAGGAAAGAACAAAAATAACCCCAAGTTAGCAGAAGGAAAGAAAACACAAAGATCAGATCAGAAATAAATGAAAAAGAAATGAAGGGAACGATAACAAAGATCAATAAAACTAAAATCTGGTTCTTTGAGAAGATAAACAAAAACTGATAAACCGTTAGCCACACTCATTAAGAAAAAAAGGGAGAAGACGCAAATCAATAAAATTAGAAATGAAAAAGAAATAACAGCTGACACTACAGAAATACAAAGGATCATGAGAGATTACTACAAGCAACTCTATGCCAATAAAATGGACAACGTGGAAGAAATGGACAAATTCTTAGAAAAGCACAACCTTTCAAGACTGAACCAGGAATAAGTAGAAAATACAAACAGACCAAACCCAAGCACTGAAATTGAAACTGTGATGAAAATCGTCCAACAAACAAAAGCTGAGGACCAGATGGCTTCACGGGTGAATTCTATCAAACATTTAGAGAACAGCAATGACCTATTCTTCTCAAATTCTTCCAAAATATAGCAGAGGGAGGAACACTCCCAAACTCATTCTGCGAACACCCTGATGCCAAAACCAGACAAAGATGTCACACACACACACAAAACTATAGCCCAATATTACTCATTAACATAGATGCAAAAATTCTCAACAAAATACTAGCAAACAGCATCCAACAGCACATTAACAGGATCATACACCATGATCAATTGTTTTTTTTCCCCAGGAATGCAAGGATTCTTCAATATATGCAAATCATTCAATATGGTACACCATATTAACAAACTGAAGGATAGAAACCATATGATAATCTCAATAGATGCAGATAAAACTTTTGACAAAATTCAACACCCATTTATAATAAAAACCCTCCAGAAAGTAGGCATACAGGAAATTTACCTCAACATAATAAAGGCCATATATGACAAACCGACAGCCAACATCATTCTCAATGGTGAAAAACGGCAAACATTTCCTCTAAGATCAGGAACAAGAAAAAGATGCCCACTCTCACCCCTATTATTAAACATAGTTTTGGAAGTTTTAGCCACAGCAATCAGAGAAGAAAAAGAAATAAAAGGAATGCAAATCGGAAAAGAAGTAAAGCTGTCACTGTTTGCAGATGACATGATACTATATAGAGAGAATCCTAAAGATGCTACCAGAAAACTACTAGAGCTAACCAATGAGTTTGGTAAAAGAGCAGGATACAAAATTAATGCACAGAAATCTCTTGCATTCCTATACACTAATGATGAAAAATCTGAAAGAGAAATGAAGGAAACACTCCCATTTACCATTGCAACAAAAAGAATAAAATACCTAGGAAAAAACCTACCTAAGGAGACAAAAGACCTGTATGCAGAAAACTATAAGACACTGATGAAAGAAATTAAAGATGATATAAACAGATGGAGAGAAATACCATGTTCTTGGATTGGAAGAATCAATATTGTGAAAATGTCTATACTACTTAAAGCCAACTACAGATTCAGTGCAATCCATGTCAAACTACCAATGGCATTTTCCCCAGAACTAGAACAAAAAATTTTACAATTTGTATGGAAACACAAAAGACCCCAAATAGCCAAAGGAATCTTGAGAAAGAAGAATGGAGCTGGAGGAATCAGGCTCCCTGACTTCAGACTAACCTCTAAAGCTACAATAATCAAGAAAGTATGGTACTAGCACAAAAACAGAAATATAGATCAATGAACAGAATAGAAAACCCAGAGATAAACCCATGCACATACGGCCACCGTACCTTTGATAAAGGAGGCAAGAATATACAATAGAGAAAAGACACCCTCTTCAATAAGTGGTGCTGGGAAAACTGGAGAGCTACATATAAAAGAATGAAATTAGAACACTCCCTAACACTATACACAAAAATAAACTCAAAATGGTTTAAAGACCTCAATGTAAGGCCACACACTATCAAAACCTTAGAGGAAAACATAGGCAGAACACTCTATGACATAAATCACAGCAAGATCCTTTTTGAACCACCTCCTAGAGAAATGGAAATAAAAACAAAAATAAACAGATGGGACCTAATGAAACTTACAAGCTTTTGCACAGCAAAGGGAACCATAAATAAGACCAAAAGACAACCCTCAGAATGGGAGAAAATATTTGCAAATGAAGCAACTGACAAAGGATTAATCTCCAAAATATACAAGCAGCTCATGCAGCTCAATATCAAAAATACAAAGAACCCAATCCAAAAATGGGCAGAAGAGTAAATAGATATTTCTCCAAAGAAGATATACAGATTGCCAACATGAGAAAGGATACTCAACATCACTAATCATTAGAAATGCAAATCAAAACTGTAATGAGGTATCACCTCACACCCATCAGAATGGCCATCATCCAAAAATCTACAAACAATAAATGCTGGAGAGGGTGCGGAGAAAAGGGAACACTCTTGCACTGTTGGTGGGAATGTAAATTGATACAGCCACTATGGAGGTTCTTTAAAAAACTAAATATAGAACTACCATGTGACCCAGCAATCCCACTACTGGGCATATACCCTGAGAAAACCATAATT
The DNA here is from genome assembly GCF_005190385.1 of Monodon monoceros. Taxonomy (NCBI): domain Eukaryota; kingdom Metazoa; phylum Chordata; class Mammalia; order Artiodactyla; family Monodontidae; genus Monodon; species Monodon monoceros. The sequence goes on from NW_021703783.1 coordinate 27,078,603, forward strand.
CAAAAAGACACATGTACCACAATGTTCATTGTAGCTTTATTTACAATAACCAGGACATGGAAGCAACCTACGTGTACATTGATAGATGCATGGAAAAAGAAGATGTGGCACATATATACAGTGGAATATTACTCAGCCATAAGAAGAAACAGAACTGAGTTATTTGTAGTGAGGTGGATGGACCTAGAGTCTATCATACAGAGTGAAGTAAGTCAGAAAGAGGAAAACAAATACTGTAGTCTAACACATATATATGGAATCTAAAGAAAAAATAAAATGGTTCTGAAGAACCTAGGGGCAGGACAGGAATAAAGACGCAGACCTAGAGAATGGACTTGATGACATGGGGATGGGGATGTGTAAGCTGGGACGAAGTGAGAGAGAAGCACTCACATATATACACTACTAAATGTAAAATAGATAGCTAGTGGGGAGCAGCTGCATTGCATGGCAAGATCAGCTTGATGCTTTGTGACCACCTAGAAAGGTGGGATAAGGAGGGTGGGAGAGAGACACAAGAGGGAGGGGATATGGGGATATATGTATACATATAGCTGATTCACTTTTTTATACAGCAGAAACTAATACAACAGTGTAAAGCAATTATACTCCAATAATGATGTTAAAAAAAACAAAAGATTAGAAAATTTTAACAATGTAATGGTTCTTTTTGTGGTTGAAGGCCTTGTCTTATTATCAAGAATTTAATGGACTAATTTAGCTTCCCTAAAGGTAATAAACACACGAAACATCTTAGACACATGGCATGGTCTAAGAACGTTACAGGAAATTAAACTGTTTGTAATCAGGAATCATTTCCTTTCTTTGTGGTATCATTCAAGGATACAAGAAGAAACAAACGACACACACAAATTAGAGTAATTCCAGAGGGCTTAATGATGGCCCCATCTACAGTGATGTGAGCAGGAAGTATGGAAACCACAAGAGATGGTGTGGTGCCCTGGTGCAGGTAAGAGTAGAGGTGGTAATGACCCCTACGTCTGAAAGGGCAAGGGGGTGGGGACATTTACTTGAATTCAGAAAGAAGTGGTAATAAGAATAGCCTAATTTGAGAGGAATGGTACCCTCAGATAAAGGACATAGCCATCCTGAGGCAATCTCTCAGAGAAAGATCTAAAGAGAATACATAACCAAATGTCATTCTCCTTCTGTCCTAACAGCTCTTGCCAGAACTCAGAGAGCAGAGTTTGCGGACAAATAGGCCAGCCACTTAAGGCACCAAACAGGGTGAAGAATATTGGAAAGGAACATACGGAAGATAACCAGTGTCATTAAATCTTGAGGTTTCATAAGATACACTTTATAAGTGCATGCAGAGGTTGGTGAGGGGAAAAAGAGGAGGAGACATGCCCAGTGGGAAAGGAAGAGTCAAGTCAGGTGGGAGATGAGGGGCATGCTAGGTATCAGTGTGAGTATATATATCATAAAAGAAGAAATAGTATCTACTCACTGAAGCAGAGCATACAGTAACTAAATAGATTTAAATTATCTCTCACACAAAACTTTCCGACCTAAATAGAAAAGCATACCACCTAAAACTATCTTCACTATTATAATAGGACATAGCCATTTTTAGCACCAAGATCTTCTTTCCTGTTTAATATGTCAACTACAACAACCAAAACCATATTCCAGTGATATCATTCTGTTTATACTTCTTGGCTGCTAATGTATACTGAGCATTTGCAAACGTCTGGCTCTATGCTAGGCACCTATTTAGTCTATTCAACAAACTATGGTTCACCTTCTCATTATCCCCATTTTGCAGATAAGATAATTAAGACTTAGAGAGATCTAGTAACTTGCTCAAAGACATACAGATAAATGACACAGCAAGGATGCAAAGCCATGGTCAGTTTGTTCCAGAATCCGCAACAATGATTATATTAGCCTTTTATTAGCAGTTTAAGTATTACATTCCTGTAATATTCATTACAGCATTCTGCTGGACAAAACAAAAATTCAAAGTTAATGCATATCTAAAAGTTAAATTTTGAATCATAATATTTGAGGTTGTTTAAAAAGCAAGATGATTTTTTTTTGCCTATATTCATAGCATCTACATAATTTCCAATTTAAGTTCCTACATTGTTCTAAATGTAAAGAGTGCAATTGCCATGTAGCTTGTCTACCATTCATGGGCCTCTATCTCTCTCTGTCTTTCTCTGTCTCTGTCTCTGCCTGTAGTTAAGAGGAAGTGAAGTCTAGTCACTAAAGAACTTAGGCTTTGGTGATTTATTGAAAACAAAATATTTGTGAGACAAAGTCCCTTTTAACAGTCTGTTGTTAAAAGTTGAGTAGGGGCTTCCCTGGTGGCGCAATGGTTGGGGGTCCACCTGCCGAAGCAGGGGACACGGGTTCGGGCCGTGGTCCGGGAAGATCCCACATGCCGCGGAGTGGCTGGGCCTGTGAGCCATGGCCACTGAGCCTGCGGGTCTGGAGCCTGTGCTCCGCAATGAGAGAGGCCACAACAGTGAGAGGCCCGTGTACCGCAAAAAAAAAAAAAAAAAAAAAAAAGTTGAGTAGGTGTCGGGGTGAAGGGCAAAATGGCAGGGTAAGAAGACCCTAAGCTCACCTTCTCCCACAGACATACTGAATCTACACTTTACATATACAGTATTTCCTCCAGAAGACCTGAGGACTGATTGAACAGCTACTGCACATAGAAAGACAATATAGAAATGGGTAGGAAAGACAGAGACATGGTATCTATGGGAACCACACCCTCACTGCAGTAACCTGCAGTAGGGAGGGATATTGCTGAGGGGCCCAGGCACATACTCACCTGTTCTGGGATACCGTGAAAAAAATGGCAGATTAAAGAGCATCTAAACTATATGAGAAGAAAATCCATTTACTAATGCTAGAGATTCTGCCAAATGAGCAGGGCACTATTGGACCCCTCTCTGGGGTCAGAGGTACCAGGGACTCACCATTGTTTGAGTCCCTCTGGGACTCCTCCCAGCCCATACCCACTCCAGCACCAGCACCAGCCATCCTGCCAAGGTGACATCCAGTGTAGCACTCCCAAAGTACTGCCCTCCAGACTGACCTGAACCAGCTTCAGTGCCCCACCAAATTGGCCTCAGGCACAGCACTACCCAGAAACCACACTTGGCCTGGACTGCTCCCACTCCAGCCAGCCTACCAAAGCCACTAGGCACAAGCAATATACACAGGAGATTCAGCCACACAGGCAACTCCATCAAGACTGTAGAGAATTAGCTGTTTTGCCTAATTCATAGAAACAAAAACTAAAGTCAAACAAAATGAGGAGACAGAAGAATATGTTCTAAACAAAAGAACAAAATAAAACCCCAGAAAAAACCCTGATGAAATGGGAACAAGTAATTTAACTGAAAGAGTTCATAGAAACAGTCACAAGAATGTCCACCCAACTCAGGAAAAGAATGGGAAAATTCAGTGAGAACTTCACAAAGACTTAGAAAATATAATAATGAATCAATCAGAAATGAAGAGTACAATAAATGAAATAAAAATACACTAAAGGAAATCAACAGCAGATTATATGACAAAGAAAAACAAGCAATATAAAAGATAGAATAGTAAAATCACCCAATCAAAACAGCAAATAGAAGAAAGGATTTTCTTTTTTAAATGAGGAGAGTTTAGGAGACCTTACCTCTAGGATAAAAATCAAGCATTATAACATTTACAGAGTTCCCAGAAAAAGGAGAGACAGACAAAGAGACGGAAAATGTATTTGAAGAAATAATGGTTGAAAACTTCCCTAACCTGTGCACATCCAGGTATAGGAAGCACTGACAGTCCCAAACAAGATGAACCTAAAGATATCCACACCAAGGCATATTATAATTAAAATGGAAAAAGTTAAAGATAGAGAATGATCAAGTTGGATTCATTCCAGGGATGCAAGGATGGTACAATATACAGAAATTAATCAATGTGATACACCATATTAACAAAACAAAGGATAAAAATCATATGATCATCTCAATAGATGCTGAAAAACCATTTGATAAAATTCAAAGTTAATTTATGACAAAAACTCTCATCAAAGTGGGCCTAGAAGGAGTATGCCTCAACATACTAAAGGCCATATATGATAAACCCATAGCTAATATCATACTCAATGATGAAAAGTTGAAAGCATTTGCTTTAAGATCAGGAACAAGACAAAGATGCCCATTCTTGCCACTTTTATGCAACACAGTACTGGAACTTCTAGCCACAATAATTAGTCAAGAAAAAGAAATAAAAGTCATCCAAATTGGAAAGGAAGAAGTAAAACTGTCACTGTTTTCAGATGACCTGACACTATATATAATGTCAAAGACTCCACCAAAAAAGTAGTAGGACTAATAAAAGAATTCAGTAATGTTGAAGAATAAAAATCTAATATACAGGGGCTTCCCTGTGGCACAGTGGTTGAGAGTCCGCCTGCCAATGCAGGGGACACGGGTTCGCGCCCTGGTTCGGGAAGATCCCACATGCCACGGAGCGGCTGGGCCCATGAGCCATGGCCACTGAGCCTGCGTGTCCAGAGCCTGTGCTCTGCAATGGGAGAGGCCACAAGAGTGAGAGACCCATGTACTGCAAAAAAAACCCTAATATACAGAAATCTGTTGCATTTTATACACTAATAACAAACTGTCAGAAAGAGAACTAAAGAAAAGCATCCTATTTAAAACTGCATCAAAAGGATAAAATATCTAGGAATAAATTTAACCAAGAAGGTGAAAGGTCTTTACTCTGAAAACTCCAAGACTTTGAGGAAAGAAATTGCAGACAATACAAATAAATGGAAAAATATACTGTGTTCATGAATTGGATGAATCAATACAATTAAAATTTCCATACTACCCAAAGCAATCTACAGACTCAGTGCAATACCTATGAAAATACCAATGGCATTTTTTACAGAACTAGGACTAATAACACTAAAATTTTTATGGAACCACAAAAAACCTTGAATAGCCAAAGCAATTTTGGGAAAGAAGAACAAAGCTGGAGGTATCATGCTCCCTGACTTCAAACTATTCTACAAAGCTACAGTAATCAAAACTGTATGGTGCTGGCACAAAAACAATCAATGGAACAGAATAGAGAGCTCAGAAATGAACTCACACTTAGCTAGGCAATTAATCTACATCAAAGGAGGCAAGAAAATACAATGAGATAAAGCTTCTTCAATAAATGTTGTTGGAAACCTGGACAGCTACATTCAAAAGAATCAAATTGATTCTTTATATGGTGATCACACCATATAAAGAAATAAACTCCAAATGGATTAAAGACCTAAATGTAAGAAACAAAACCATACAATTCCTAAAAGAAAACAGGCAGTAACTTCTTTGATATTGGTTTAGCAATATTTTTTTGGATGTGTCTCCTCAGGCAAGGAAACCAAAAGCATAATTAAACCAATGGGACTAGATCAAACTAAAAAAGCTTTTGCACAGGGAAGGAAACTATCAACAAAACAAAAAGGCTGCCTACTGAGTGGGAGAAGATATCTGCAAATCATATATATGAAAAGGGGTTAATAGCCAAAATATACAAAGAACTCATACAACTCAACATTGAAAAAGCAAACAACCTGATTAAAAATTGGGAAGAGGACATGAATAGACATTTTTCAAACGAAAACATACTGATGGCCAATAAACACATGTAAAGGTGTTCAAAATCACTAATCATTAGGGAAATGCAAGTCAAAAACCACAATGAGATACCACCTCACACCTGTCAGAATGGCAATTATCAAAAGACAAGAAAAAAATTTTTGGTGAGGACGTGAAGAAAAGAGAATACAATGCTGGTGGAAACTGTAACTTGGTGCAACCACTATAGAAAACAGTGTGGAGGTTCCTTTAAAAAATGAAAAAATAGAACTACCATATGGGCCAGCAATTACACTACTGGGTATTTATCTGAAGAAAACAAAAACACTCTTTTGAAAATATATATGCAACTCTATGTTCATTGCAGCATTATTTACAGTGGCCAAGATATGGAAGCCACCTGTTTTCATTGATAGATAAATGGATAAAGAAGATGTGGTATATATGTATACAATGGAATACTACTCAGTCATAGAAAAAGAATAAAATCTTGTCATTTGCAATAATATGGATAGAACTTGAGGGTATTATGCTAAGTGAAATAAATCAGAAAGAGAAATACCAATACCATGTAATTTCACTCATATGTGGAATCTAAAAAACAAAACAAACACAACAAAACAGAAATATACTCACAGATACAAAGAACAAACTGGTGGTTGCCGGAAGGGAGGGACAAATAACCGCAAAATTTATATGGAACCACAAAAGACCTAGAATTTCCAAAGCAATGTTGAGGAAAAATAACAAAGCTGGAGGCATAACCCTTCCAGACTTCAGACAATACTACAAAGCTACAGTAATCAGAACAGCATGGTATTGGCACACAAAAAAAGACAAAGATCAATGGAACAGAATAGAGAGCCAGAAATAAATCCACATGCCTACAGTCAATCTTCAACAAAGGAGGCAAGAATATACAGTGGAGAAAAGACAGTCTCTTCAGCAAATGGTATTGGGAAAGCTGGACAACCCCATGTAAATCAGTGAAATTAGAACACTCCCCCACATCATACACAAAAATGAACTCAAAATGGCTCAAAGACTTAAATATAAGACATGACACCATAAAACTCCTAGAAAAGAACATAGGCAAAACATTCTCTGACATAAGTTGTAGCAATGTTTTCTTAGGTCAGTCTCCCAATGCAATAGAAATAAAAGCAAAAATAAACAAATGGGACCTAAGCAAACTTATAAGCTTTTGCACAGCAAAGGAAACTATAAACAAAATGAAAAGACAACCTACGTACTGGGAGAAAATATTTGCAAAGATGCAACTGACAAGGGCTTAATTTCCAAAATATACAAACAGCTCATACAACTCAAAAACAAAACAAAACAAAAAAAAACCCACTCAAAAAATGGGCAGGAGACCTAAATAGATATTTCTCCAAAGAAGATATACAAAGAAGACAATAGGCATGGTCTCCACTATGGAGAACAGTATGGAGGTTCCTTAAAAAACTACAAATAGAACTACCATATGACCCAGCAATCCCACTACTGGACATATACCCTGAGAAAACCATAATTCAAAAAGAGTCATGTACCAAAATGTTCACTGCAGCTCTATCTACAATAGCCCGGAGATGGAAACAACCTAAGTGTCCATCATCGGATGAATGGATAAAGAAGATGTGGCACATATATACAATGGAATATTACTCAGCCATAAAAAGAGATGAAATTGAGCTATTTGTAATGAGGTGGATAGACCTAGAGTCTGTCGTACAGAGTGAAGTAAGTCAGAAAGAGAGAGACAAATACCGTATGCTAACACATATATATGGAATTTAAGGGAAAAAAATGTCATGAAGAACCTAGGGGTAAAACAGGAATAAAGACACAGACCTACTAGAGAATGGACTTGAGCATATGGGGAGGGGGAAGGGTGAGCTGTGACAAAGCAAGAGAGAGGCATGTACATATATACACTACCAAACGTAAGGTAGATAGCTAGTGGGAAGCAGCCGCATAGCACAGGGAGATCAGCTCGGTGCTTTGTGACCGCCTGGAGGAGTGGGATAGGGAGGGTGGGAGGGAGGGAGAGGCAAGAGGGAAGAGATATGGGAACATATGTATATGTATAACTGATTCATTTTGTTGTAAAGCAGAAACTAACACACCATTGTAAAGCAATTATACTCCAATAAAGATTAAAAAAAAAAAGAAGACAATAGGCATGTGAAAAGATGCTCAATATCGCTAATTATCAGAGAAATGCAAATCAAAACTACAATGAGGTATCATGTCACATCAGTCAGAATGGCCATTATTAAAATGTCTACAAACAAATGCTGGCTAAGGTGTGGAGAAAAGGGAATCCTCCTACACTGTTGGTGGGAATGTAAATTGGTGCAGCCACTATGGAAAACAGTATGGAGTTTCCTTAAAAAACTAAAAATAGAGGCACCATATGATCCAGCAATCTCACTCCTGGGCATAAATCCAGAAAAGAGGAAAGCTCTAATTTGAAGAGATACATGCACCTCAATGTTTGTAGTGGCACTATTTACAACAGCCAAGACATGGAAGCAACCTAAATATCCATCAACAGATGAATGCATAAAGAAGATGTGATATATATATATATATATAGATAGATAGATAGATAGATAGATATACACACACACATATATACACATATAGTGAAATAGGAATAATACTTAGCCATAATAAAGAATGAAATAAAGAGATTGTCATACTAAATGGAGTAAGTCACACAGAGAAAGACAAATATTATATGCTTTCACTGATAAGTGGGATCTAAAAAATAGTATAAATGAACTTTACAAAACAGAAATATTCAAAAAAATAATATTTGATAGACCCTTAGTTAGAAGATAATAGATTCAAGCATTTTATAGCTATAAACCAAGTCAATGTGGTTACACACACACACACACACACACACACACACACACACACACAACTTCCTCCCTTGAGAATTCCTAAGTGTCTAGAACATAGCTGGTGCTGAAAAAAATGTTATTTGAATAGATGAGTAAATAAATAAATATGCAAAATGAAGTGGTTCTGTTCATAAGAAGGAAAGCTTTTCCTTATCTATGTAAACTTTCAATGGATTCTTGAGTGTGTATAAGAAAACTACATTTATATATTCAAAATACATTAGTCGTTATTATACAGAACTTTTTGAAAAAATGTTAATTAAAATCTGAATAATATTATTCTCGCATAGTTTAAGCTTAAAATGTATATAAAGGAATATGTTGCAAATCATTCCTTCTCCATATTCATCCAGCTTCTACTATTTTTGCCAATAGGTTAGCAACTATTATTAAATTCTTGTGTCTCCTCATATAGAACTTTTTTTGTATATATAACTGAATATGAATATATGTTTCTCTTTCCCATTACAGAAGTAGAGGCATAGGGTACACACTGTCCTCCAATGTGATTTTTCCCTATGTTGAAGATATTTATGTTAGTTGAAGAGCTGACTGGCTTGCCATATTTGTAATATACAGCTCTAAAGTGAAAACTAATTTTTTGCACAGAATAAAGACATGCCTTTATTGTTTTCTTTTCATTCAACCTGAAATTTTAAAAAAAACTGCTAATTCCTGATAAAAATATTAACCCCTCTTGCATAGAAATAATTTATTGGTAATAAAATTATAAATACATGATACGTGCCTCTTGTTTCAACCATTTAGGATTTTTAACAATAAATTTAAAATATTTCTGGTTTATTTTACATATGAAATTGTGCTACACACTGAATAATTTTTGCCTACAGAAAGTAGTTAATGTCAACAAATATAACCAAGCATATCAAAAGGTACATCATTGCACTGTTCTTTTTTTCTTCTGGGAGATTTGTACTAACATACATTCTTTCACTTGGCCTTATATGCAAATATGCTAAGTTATTTATTCAACAAGTATTTAGTGAGGGCATATGACTACATTACTTTCTTTCCTTTCTCCTTCTTTCTAGAACATTCTATAATTTCTGTGTGAAATTACTTAAAATTAAAGATGTGTGAGTAGGCAAAGACAGTTTCTTAAGCAAATTTCAACTCACATTATTTTTTTCATTTTTATTAATCTGAGAATATAAAATTGTTTAATAATTTTTCAAAAGCTTAAGAGAAGTTTTAATTAAATACTACTTTAACCATAAAGATGATGCTAGTGTATATTGAGAACTTTGGTCCCGTAGTCAAGAAATTTAGGTTTCATCACTATCTTTGCAACAAAAAAGTCATAAACAGTATCTAGAACAGTGTGTGGCTCAGTGTTCCAGTTAAAGAGAAACGTCATTTGACTAGAATAATTTAATAATACATTTTATTATCTGCATACTTCCTTTCATATCCAGAATACTGAAATGAAAATGTCTATGCTGTGGTAGGCAGAATAAAGGCATCCCTAAAGATGGCTGCTTCCTAATATCCTGACCTGAGTATGCTACCTACATGGCAAAAAGGACTTTGCAGATGTAATTAAGATTATAAACCTTGAGATGGGAAGCTTATCCTGGATTGCTCACGTGGGCTAAATCTAAACCAAGGAATGCCCGTGACTGCTAGAATCTGGAAAAGGCAAGGAAATGGACCACCCTTAGAGGCTCCAGAAAGGAACAGAGCCCTGCCAATACCTTGATTTTAGTCCAATAAGACCTATGTTGGACTTCTAACCTACAGAAATATGAGGTGATAAACTTGTGTTATTTTAAGACACTACATTTGTGGTAATTTTTACAGCAGAAATAAAAAATTAATACTTCAAGCACATGGGAGAGTTGAAAATAAAATTGAAGAATTCATTAATATTTACCATAAAAAACCAGTTTATGTTCTATTAGCAGTCAAAAATTGAAGCTTCCACAAGGGATTCTTACTGTTTTTTAAGGACCAGTATGGAATACAAAAACTTATGAATGTAAAAAAATAATCCACTGTCAATCACCTATAAAATTATGTAAATTTTTAGACTTCATTTAGGGGTTACTTACCTGAACCCAAATATATGAACAAAATAGTTTTTTATGGTAACGTTTGTTGCAACCCTAGCACTTACAGTACATCAAACACAGAGTAGGCAATCAGCAAATATTTGTTGAATGAATAAAAGAAGGACTAATATAAGATTGGCGAATCAAGAGAAATAACCTAATAATTAATTATTATCTGCATTTGTAGAATTCTACAGAAGGTGTCATATATTTAAAACAGTAAAATTCACTCTTCACCACTTTTATCCCTGTAGGAATATAAGTAATAAAGTGAAAAAAAAATGAAATCAAAAGAGCCCCAATGTGCCTTTGAAATATAATCAGTTTGTTCCCTAATAGATTGTCACAGTGGAGACAATGAAATAAAAACCCAATAATGAAAATTTAATAACCTAAATACTGGTTGTACTTAGTAAAACATTAATAAGGGGAAAATACAAAAGGAGCTATTTTGAATTTTAAAAAGTTTTCTTATTTTTTAAATAAGCCCTGTCACTGTCCAAAATTTCAACATTTCTAGTTTATAATTTGTGGTAAAACTTAGACAAAAGATGTTAAGACAACCTGGTAGTAAAAAATTAAATGCCTTCATTTAAAAACTAATAAATGAAAAAAATTTAGCAATCTAACCTCCAAAGAGACCAGTTCCCTAATTGTGTTTCTCCAATTCTATTCTGGACAAATAATCTTGAATAAAAAAGAGATTTATGTATAGAGAATACAACAAATTTTTAGTCTAACAAAATTTATGCCTAATTCAAATGTCCAACAATAAAAGAATGGTTAGGAAAATGGATCATATATTTAAACATCATGTACTAAAACATATATAGCACAAAAAAAGTGAGTGTGAAAAAAATTTAAACTTGGTTTGATCTTAATTATTTTAAAACATTCATAGAAAAAAAAGTAGAAAGAAATATGCTAAGTTTTTACATATAATTCATGGCATTATGGATTATTTAATTTTATGTTTTTTACCCTGTTTCTAAAATTTTCAATATTAAATTATTTTATAATCAGAAAAAACATTTTGTAATGAAAAGGAAAAGTTCTAATGTAAACAATTACTTCTTGATCATTCAGCATTTCAAATGCTATAATCTTATCAATTCCACAAAATCTCCTGAAGGAATGGGCTGTTTTAGACCAAATCAAGGAGTTTCCAGTGGCATCAAAGTATGTTTTAGGTTTAATCTGAGGAACAAAATCATCTTAAATAATGAAAGTCAATAATAACTATGAGGAAATTGAGTGTTGATAATAGGTTACAGATAAATATTTTACAAGAGAAAAAGCCTACTATTTTTGGCAAATTACCAGAAATGTCCAATACAGTGAAGTAATGAATTTCCCCAAACAGGAAGTGTAGAAACAAAGGTTAGATGTTGAAGGAAAAGATTATTTTATTTATACAATCACTAATGTTACCTAGTGTTAAGTGTCTGAATTATTATGTATGTATGTAATCACATACTCTGTTTGCAGGTCTTTAGGACATAAATTCCCTAATTTGTAGAACTAATGTGGGTAAAAATTACTTTTATATATCACTGCAGGTCAAATAAAAAGGAATACATTGGTGGAATTATAACTTACTGTGGTAGCACAATGAATATCTTTCCATACTGTGGCTTCCCTGGAGAGATCAGAGGCTTCAAACAAATTATCAAAAATCACTTCCCCAATCATGTCATGTCTAGAAAATCTGTCAAAATCATACACACCGAAATGTAGTTTTCGGTTGCTTAGTTGATCATATGCTACAGGAAACTGAAAAGTTTCATCAAACACAGGATTTAAAGTTTTTCTGTGCACACGGGTCTGAAATTTCTTTTTCCTATCTGGAAGAAGATACATCTTCACGTAAGGGTCAGAAGTTCCTGTGAAGTCTTTAGCAGGGAGATCTAAGGCTTTGATAATTTTAACAACTAGAAGTTCATTTTCATAATCATACTGGAGGGTGAAGTTAAGCTTCCCACAGGTTTTGACATCTTCTTTCTTGTTGCCCTCAGAGTCAACTGATTTCTGTTTGTAGAGCTCTGGTTTTATTCTCCCAATGCTGGTTGTTGTTTCTCCTCTTTGTAAAATGGGTTCTGTGCCCATGCCAAAATCAACACTGGAAATCTGCATTTGCCTTGGTAGGTGTCTTCTGAAGGAATTATGTCTGTACACACACACATACACACAAAATCTTTTAAGTAGATCATTTTGATGATAATGTTATATACAGTGGCATATAAACTCTACCCCACACCCAGGATAATGGGAGCATTATATCTACAGCAATAAACAGATGGATACACACACACACACACACACACACACAAACACACACACGAGTTACTTTTGAAAAACCAGGAATGCAATATTCAAAGAAAAACTCTCCTAGAATTATAGAAACACCTAAAACACACATATGTACATTTTTATGAGCTTTTGGTATCTTTATGTACCATAATAAGCACAAAACTTTTAAACACAATTGTAAAGAAAGATGATTACCAAAAAAGTTCAATATTCTACAAGATGTTACCTGGGTGTATCTAGATGTAAACATTATGTAAACAGATCATTCAGATGGCTGATTTCTTTTCATCTGGATATTTTGGTCTTATGAATTTCCCATTTTAGTGATGACAATATTAAAAAACATAAGTCCACATATTCTTATGCTGTGTTATTTCTAATACTTAAGATAACTAGATGAATGTGTATTTTTCAAAAGAATATATAGTTATGACAGAAAAAAATGAGTACATTTTCCTTTTTCCAACATGGAGTGGGCTTAGAAACTCTTAAGGATTAAAAGACTGTAGAATTTTAGAGTTTGGGGCTAAATAATAGTCCTTAAAATTCAAACTGAATTTCCTATACTCACTGTTACTATTTATCTCTCCAACATTTCCAGAACATTAGGTATATCAGCTTACTAATGGCTCATAAATGTGACTTGCATTAAGATCTGCTTCTCATAGTTTCTCCATGATTTCTAGCGTGAGCTATGTCAACTTATGTGTTTCCTCAAGGTCTGGTTCCAGGTCTCTTGTTCTTTTCTCTTCTCAATCACTCCATCAGACTAATAATCAGTTTTGGGGCTATAATTACTACCTTTAATCTGGTGATTCCCTAGATATATCTCAGATAGACAAAATCCTAGTTCCATATCTCTTTGTCTTGAAGGGGGATTTCTAAACAAATGTCCTAATTTTGCCCCAAACTCAAGCAAACTAATTATTTTCTCTATTTTGCTTTCAAACCAGTTCACTCTTCCACAATCTCTGACAATAGCTCTAACATTTTTGTCAGTCACTTATGCTTGGAATCCTGCATTATGCTTGTTTGAATCACTTTTCCTTTATTTCATGGGATTTGCTTAATTTTCTAAGTCCTGTTGATTTTTTGCTTTGAGACATCTCATATAATTGTCCATTCTACTCTATTTCCATTGCTATTTGGTCCATATCCTCATCATCTCATACTTTGCTTTCTACAGTAGCCTTCAGCTTGGCTTTCCTTCTTTCATCTCTCTCTTAAATTCAATGTCTCTCCAGCACTTACTTCAAAATCCTTTATGCTTGTTGTTATACCTTTTTCCACTTGATCATAATTGAAAAATTATCTCTATATAAAGAAACAAACTAGGATAACTTTATCTCAGATGAGGGAATAAGCTCCTAATTAAAACTATACTGAATTTAAGACCCAATATTTTAGTTTCAGTACCTAAGTGAGTATATATGTAAAAGTCTTTACTAAGTTACTTAAAGCTTGAAGTGATCTGTTTTCCCAGATTGATCCTCAGATTGATCCCATTTTAATGCATTGAACATGCTATGAAATGTATTTTGATACTGAATCTATTCCAGATATACAAGATCAGAGGCTTAAATTAGGGTCAGGGAACCATCAGGAAGCATTTAAGAAATAATAAGTATTTAGAAAGGAATACAGGTAGTATGTGTCATTGTGAATTATTAAAGAGGTCTAGTATAATCCAGTTAATACATTCAATATTCTTGAGAGATTTAGAATATTTTACTAAACAATCTAATATTTCTGCCAAAATCACTTTCACTTATGCAACAATTTTAAATTATTTTTTTTATTTTTGTGAGCAAAAAGCCCCCAAGAAATTAATTCCTTTTTTAAAATAAATTGATCCATAATTTCACCTCCCTAATGCTTTTCAACATAATAAAATTTAAGCTTCTATCCTCTCCCTAAAAATTCAATAATTTATTTCTTATGCCACTGAATCTAAATGGGCAGCTAACAAGAATCAAAAAGCAGTAACATTTTTGTTCTAGTAAGCCAGTGCCCTAATTATAGAGTAAATAGTTCATGTTTTAAGTCACAGTTTAGCTAGTCAGTTAAGAGAAGTTTTAATTATTACAATGTTAAACTATTGCCATGACAACACAGATCCTCTTTATCTTCTTGAATTTTCTTTTCTCTTTTGGAATGACAGTGGTTAAGTGTCTATTTAGTCTCACACAAATACCAACCAATTAAAGTACAGGCCATTTGACTGTTACTGACCCCATTCTTACCCTTCAAACCTAGGAAGGCAACGCATAAGTACTCTTCCAGATGGAGAAGGAAAAACTTTTCCCACCCTACCTGAAACATCTGAGAGTAACTACTAGATATAGTCAATATTATGCCATAGGAATAAAATGTATTAATATGGTAATTTTCAAATATTTTTTTCACCAACAGATCCTTTCTTTCAAACAAAATCAGAGACCAGAAGTTCAACACGTACGGACAGAGCTGCTTTGGTTAATGTGTGAGTAGAGTCCTGGAATCTCACTGGAAACCGTGCCAAGTTTTCCACACTACCCAGGAGAAAGCGCTTGAAGAGCATTACACTGAGATGAGATTAAAAAAATGCTGGACTGAAATCAGACTATAGTTTGGTCCCAGCCCCCCTATGGAGTAACAGCAACTTTGGGCAAGTCACTTCACTTTTTTGATGTGTACTTTCCTCATCCATAAAACCGTCATTCATAGTTGTGAAGGTCAAATGAGATATTACAGATAACTTTGAAACCTACCATTTTTCATACTGCTAATAATTATCATTAGAGTTTAGGACACATGGAGCTGAAGGGCAAATGCCATAATGAACTCTCTGGTTCTGACAATCTCAAATCTAGGTTTCCTGTTTGGGGATACAGAGTTGGCACAAAGTCATTCTTGTATGAGCATGTCCTGGTCTATCACCCTGGACAACAGATTCCCTCTGACTCACTTCTCAGCTGCAGCAGTTCTTTCTTCCTTAAGTGGGAAACCTATATCCTCCTACTCTTACTTGCAGTGTCTTTACTAACTATTAAATTTATCTTAGGTACTGCTTGAGAAATAAGAGGTGTGTTTTATTTGTGTTTTATTTGTTTACTCAATATATTTACAAGGAGTTCATCTCTCTTTAATATTAATAATATTTATATAGGAAACTATCACCATATATTAAAAGTTGTAACCCTGTTTTATAGCTAAGGAGGCTCAAATAATAAGACTAAATTAATTTTCTGGTAAACAAAGTTTTCATCTTTATTTGTTTCCTATTTTTTCCATTCAATTTGAAACAATGACAAGAGTGACTCATTCAGCACAAAAATATCTGAGCATATACCATGCAGGGCACTACATATATGAAGGCAGACTAAGTTGTATAATATACCACAAGGAAGTTTTGAAATTAATTCATTGTCTGATGTTAGCACAATCCTCTATATCTTTAATCTCTTCTTTAAATGTTCTTCTCACATTATTGCTTAGTAGAAGCCTGATTCTTCCCCAAGGACACTGTTTGCTCTGTGCCCCTCTCATGTGGTGGTTGATATTTTTGCGATAATCCTTGTTCCATTGGTCCTAGAAGTGAAGTTGTCCATTCCTCTTGTCCTTCATTACCACATTCACATCATTCTCCCTGAATACACCACTCCAGGCTCTAAAACTCAAGTCAACAGATCATATCCCCATTACCACTTATTGTTAGTCATTTACTAATACTCAAATCACTCCCTTTAAAGTGATTTTAATCACTTGGTTCACTAACTCTCTTTGACAATGTTTTTGCTTCGATTCCTAGCAGTGAACAAGTTTCTTCCAACTACTTGGCCTCTAGGTTCTTTTAATTTCTCTCCTCTAATGATGTTCTCTATTTACCTCAGTTACTACCATGTGCATAGCCAGATTTTGTCATTATTATTAGCTGCAAACTCTCCACAACCCCAATTTCACACATGGTTCTCTCTGAGCAACACCCCTTTCCAGCTCACACCCTCTTATACTCAAATTCAAATAACTTTTCCAACTCACAAGAACCTCCAATACATTGATTCTATCACTATTTCATAATCCCTAGTTCCTTGATGTCACTTTTTCCTCTTTATCCAGTTTCATTTCCATTGTTAATCAATAGAGCCACTCTCACACATACATTCCCAATTCTCTTGTTGCTCTCTACCTTCTTAGTTGCAGGGCAAAACCACAGTCCTGGTTGAATTCAACTTTCCATCATTTCTATACCTGTACCTGTGCAAGTGAATACAACTAGAGAAGAACATAAAAGAACTCGCAATGTTCCATTTTAAATTCATGACCACATTCCTCATTAAACCCTAACACTGAACAGCAAACCATTCTCCCTCTCAATCTGCTAGATTCACAAGACTATTTCACACCTTCTCACCTTTCTTCAAACCTCTAACACCTTCTTCATTCCCAATCTCAATTAATGACCTTACTTCCTATTTCACTAATGAGGTTGAAGCAAAGAGCAGAAATCTTCCACCTCATCAACCCTGTTATCAGCATTTGTATCCATATATTTTACCTTTCTGATATGATTAATTACCCATGCTATTATCTAAAGCCAATCCCTTCACTTGTATATTAAATCCCATTTTCTCTCATGTCACCTTCAAGACTGCTCCTCCTTGCTTCCTGCATTATTAATTCTGCCTCTTTGATGGATTATTACCATCAGCACAAGAGGATACTGTTATTTCTGCTATCTTATAGGAACCTTCCATTCACTCTACTTCCTCTCTCTGTACTGCTGTTTCTCTAGCACATTTGCAGCAAAACTTCTTGAAAGAGTTGAGGATAGTATATCCACTGTCCAATTTATCTTCTCCCATTCTATATAAACTCACTCCAACTAGTTTTTCACATACCAATTCTGACATAATAGCTCTTGAAAATGTCAATAATGTCTCCCCGACATTGCTAAACTCAGCGGTCAATCCATGGTCCTCACCCCACTTGACCTTACAATAGTCACCTGACAGTTAATCACTCCTGATTGTTTACATACTCTCTTCACTTGGCTTTCAGGTTATACCCTCCTGGTTTTCCTTCTTCTTTACTAGTCTCAACTTCTCAGTCTACAATGCTGTTCCTGATGTCTTAATATTGGAGTACTTCTGGGATTCATCTCTGGTTTTCTCTTTCTTATCTACACTCACCTCTCTGATGATATCATCTCCTGGCTTTGAACACCAGCTCTATGTGGACTTCAAGTTTACGTATGTTTCGCAGATTCTCTCCAGAATTCCAGAGTTATTATCTGGTTGCTTACTCAATTTTTCCACTATGATTTCTAACAAAATCCTTAAACACAACAGTTCCATATCTCCTGTTTTTGGCACCCAAACTCACTCCATTCACAGCCTCATGTTTATCAATTTTATCTTTCCAGATGCTCAGGCCAAAACATGCAGTCATTCTTGACTCCTCTTTCCTTACTCATATGCCCAAGCTAATGTGTCATAGTCTGTTTGTTCTATCTTCAAAGTATATCCTGAATCCAGTCAGGGTATAGATATATATATCCATCATTAACTACCATCTCCTTGGTCTGAACCAACATCACTTCTGGCCTGGATTACAGCCTCCATAGTGTTCTTTCTGCTTCTATCCTTTGGCCTCCTTCAATGTTTATACCCAAAACAACAGAGTAATCCTTTCAAAACAAGTTAGATCATGGCACTCCTCTGATTAAAAACCCTCTGGTGGCTTTGCATGTTACTCAGAGTAAAAGCCAAAAGTGGTTTGGGTCCTACTACCTCTCTGATTTTTCTCCTAGCATTCTCCACCTGGTTCTCTCTGCTACACCTACACTGACTTCCTTGCTGTTGTTGGGACACAAAAGGCAGATTCCACCTTCAGGACGTCTGCAGTGGTTGCCTCCTCCACAAGGAAAGTTCTCCACAAACACCAGCATGGACCACCCTTCCATATCCTCATTCAGACCTACCAACCCCTTTATTTTGCACTATTATTTTCTACAGAACTTATTATCTTCTAAAACATCATGTAACTGACTTAGTTATGTTGTTTGGTTCCTCTCCACAAGAATGCAGGTAGGGAATTTTGAGTTTTGTTCCCTAATGTGTATCAAACGTCTAGAAAAATGCCTGGCACATAACAAGTGTTCTATAAATACTGTTGAATAAATAAGTCAAAAATTTTCCCTGAAGAATTTAGCCATATGACTAACAATCCAATCATAATAAAAGCTGTTTCGAGAAAAAACTGGTTTTCTTCTCAATTATGCAATGTAATGCTTAAAATTAATTTAAGTAACTTATCTTTATTCTATTCAAAGAATTGACAGGAAACTTGTTTTTAATAGTAATTAAGGAAATGAACGTTCTTATTCTGTAAATACTTGTCCCTTGGCCTTTCACCATGTTAAAAAAAAGTTTACAAATCATAACAAGAGATGATAAGCAATTACTTTTGATCCAGCATATATTTAAAGGAATAGAGTATGAAGTAATTAGGTTGGTAGTTTTTGATCTACAAATAAAGTTCTGAGAACATAATATTTTATATTAAAGAAAAGAAGTAATATAAAATGAAGCCTAAATTTAAAAAAACTCACAATAACTACTTGTCAGAATAATAAATCCAAGAATATTTTGTTTGGTATTGCTAGGTCCCTATAAGGTCTTTTGACCTTAATTATGTATTCTAGCTCTAAATTTCTATGCTCAATTTGTCATTTAGGCCTTCCCTTACTTGGAAGTATGTTGCTGGCTATCATGAGCCTCTCTCCTAGAGAGGTCAGCTAGGATTTGAAGAAAAATGTTGTAGTCCTCCAGCTGAGTTGACCTACCACCCTGGGTCCCTCCTTCTGTTCCTCCACATCTCCTTGAGCATACTGTAAAGTGTGTATTGAAATCACTTGTTTCAGATGTACCTTCCATTCCCCAACCCTTCTACTAGTAGTCTTTATAATAGCATAACTAAATATTATTAATCTTTTCATGAATTTCATAATAAACACATGCTGGGATTCAAGAAGTGTCTGTTGGAGTTTGTATGAAATAATTTACAAGATTCTTGTGACTAATAAAAGTCAACTTCCCAAGAATTATTTGTACTATGAAGAATAAGGTCCTAATCAATTTATAATTAGTGCTTGTAAAGAGGAGATAATATTTATCAGTGCCAGAAAACAAACTCTCCAAGTTTGAATACATTTTATAAGGTTTTATCTCTGACCTTGGATCAAAGAGCCACCCCATTTCAGAAGTTAGTTTATATACCAAATACATATGTTTCATAGCAGAGATTATTTAACCACCTCAAGCACTGGCACAGCATGTTTTATGAACTTTTATTTCAAGGAGTTAGATCTCAGGTTCTCTACTGTTCTGGCCAAGCACTGCTTCTTGATATCCTAGCTGGTTAAATACCATTTAAATTCTTCCTTTGTGTAACATCTTGCCTTCCACTCCTTACAGTATCTTGGAATGAAAATTGCAATTTTTGCTATCTTTTGAGAAGGACTTAACTTTTAAAAAAATCTCAAAGAAAACTATGCACTCTAGTATTACATATTTTTATGTAATTCTTCATTTCTCTTTTAACAATCTACATTGAGTGCTCTTTCTGACTTTATGTGTGATGATATTAAGAATTACTTTTCTAAGCAACCATAGCTAATTGTAAATCCATCAGCACATATGAGTCAATGATTTCTTTCCATGTCATGCTTTTGTTCATGTTCAAATGGATCTGTCACTAGGTTTCCAAATTATTTTCAGTAGGTACTTAGAATCCTCTCTAACAGTGGCTAACCTACATAATTTCTCATCCTCAACAAATATTTTGCCGCTTACAATTCACCTCATTTCACACTATTAATGAATGCACATTCACTAATTAATTAGTGAATGCACACTATTAATGAATGAGGAATTGGTCCTCATACTCATCCTTGGGAGTATACCATCATTAACCTTCTCCTAATATTAGCACTGTTTATCTCACCATCTGATGCTGTCTTTAAAGGAGCAAAGCAAAGTGGAGAGATCATCAGTCAATCCAAATCATTCACTTGATGTTTATTATGCACCTACCCAGTGAAGAAATTAGGAGCACATTAAAGTGGGTTATACAGACTTGTTCTTTGAGAAATTAACATCTCAGGTCTGGCACACAGCTAGAGCTCAACATTAAGAAAATAAATAATTGCTAGACTGTAGCTATGGCTTTAAAGGACAATAGCTTATAATTGGACAGAAAAAGATGCATTTTCCTTAAAGATCTTATAGTAGATAAAAAAGAGTTTATCATTCTAGACAAGGGAAGCAGCATAAGCAAAAGCACAGAGGCAGAGAGTTGAGGTCTACAGGAGGATGATAAAAAGACCAAGCACCCTTCTAACTGGCAACCATGAAAGATTCATTTGGATAGATAAAATGAAGTCATCAAATTCATTTACTGATTTTTTAAAATTCAACAAATATACCCTGAGTTCCTACAGTGCTTTGTCTAGATATCAAGATCAGTACAGAAATAAAATTGGCAGGTTTTCTGCCTAAGAAGGCAGTGTAGAGCTATATGTGTGGGGCAGTATGGACTCAAAATGTTATAAGATTTTTATCATGCCTGAACTACTATATTACTTTCAAAATAGATGCCTTTTTCTATGGTCTGTCCTACAAACTGTTGTCAAATTAATTTTCCTAAAATACAGCTCTTTATCCAAGGGACTCTTTTGCTGCAAATATTTTTGACAGGACAGACCTTGAACAATTTTGGCCATGATTCCAAGGCCTCCTCAGACTTTAATTCCAGCTGAGTTCATCTTCCATTATTCCTCCACTGACATCTATTTTCTGATCAAGGCAACGTACCTGCTGTTTTCATGATAAGATTTGCTGTTCTGTGTCTTTTCACATAAAATATTTCCATCTGGAATGCATACCCTTTTCCAATTGTCTTTATGTGAATTCCTAGTTTCCTTTGGTCTCAGTTTAATGGGACTTCTCCATGCCTCAGCTAAAAATGATTTTTCTAATTATCTTAATTCCACATTCTCCACCACATAGTTTGCACTTGTAGTTCCTTATATTGAAGTTGGTATCTTATCTCTCTGCATTATGTTGTGGATTTTTTTTCCAGTTCACTAGAGTTTGCAGAGTGGACAGAGTATGTAGAATACACTGACTATACCTAAAAGTTATATCTGCTGACTGTATCTACTGAGTAAGGCTATTGGATGAATCAACAGTCAATCAAGACAGATGTGAGAATAATGTTAATAATAAGAAAAACACAGACGTCTGTTGGGTTGTTTGGCTGCCAGCAGGCTGATGGGGCCGAATGTCCGGGTATTTGAAAAGGAAGATGAGAACTTGGGAAATGTGGCAGTTTCCAGCAATGCTGTTAACTAATCAAGATGCTGCTTAAGAATAGTGACAAATAAAACTTGAGAGGATATGTCATCTATTGTCTGAGCCAAATAAAATGGAGTCCCAACACCAGACTAGAGCTGGGATATTAATAAGGTGAGGAAACCAAGCATTAAAGTTAAATTTACTGTGTGTGCGTGTGTGAGTGGTGGGGTGGTGGGCAGGGGGCGGTTCTGATGAAAAGTTAGCATTTGAGCAGAATAATCTGATTTATAATGATGTGCCCTGGATCTCTCTGTCTGCGTAATAAACTCAGCAATTTCCCCTTCCTCTCTATATAAAGGTAATTTTTAGTATGATGAAGTAATTATATAGATGAGGGGTTTTGAGAACTAGGAATAATCAAGTTTTCTACAAGGAATTCATCCCAAGGCCAAACAGATTAAACTCATGACTCTTGTTATTCATGATAAGCACATATAATTCCACATTTCTAACTGAGCAGAATGAGCAGGAAGTGGCCCTCATTCTCCAACCTCCAAACTACCTGTCCGCAGCAGACTTTAACCATCTTTGGTTGCAAAAATCCATATTCCCTTGGCTTTAACTCTTAAAACATGTTCCATCAATCTGGATAAATCTGAATTCTAACTTTCACCAGCTTCATGGCTTTAGGCAATTTTTAAAATCTCTCTGGGCTTCAGTTAACTCACAAGTAATGGGGATAATTAATAATACTTACTTCATACAGGCTGGCAGAGGATTATCAGGAAGGATGCCTGGCATAGTGACTAAATTGCAGGCACTCAAAAACAACACTTTTTTTTCTTCCTTCTTCAGCCACTCATAAACAAGGAAATTCAAAGAAGTCAATGAAATTATATCAAAGTTCTAGCAGAACTATGAATTTGTACTCCACTTTTTCTCTTAAGAAAATATGAGATGTACATGTACAATCCAATTTTTAAGATTGAGAGAAAAGTTTTTTTCTGATTTCTTCAATTTCATGTAATAACTGAGAAATCCAGGGCTAAAATGACCTGTTGTCATTCCCTATTGCATTTCATTTCTAGAAACCAATTCTGCAACCAAAACCAAGTCTTCACACATGTGTTCTCAGTATGTATTCTTTCATTCTCCCCTAGCTAGGGATAATCAGATAAGCTGTATGTTTACATTCAGCAGATAATATTTTGGAGATAGTACTTCATTTTTCCGAGGTTTCCAAAAAAAAATCTGCACAAAGAAAGGCAAGCTATTTTCATAGCTTACCTCAATTTGTCTTCATTAATTGAGTGTCCTTATGTAGGGTACATTTATCAACTAAAAGAGTTGAATAATTCTGAATACTAAGTTGATATATTGTCATAGCCATTATCAATATTTTAAAAAAATGTTTTGTAGGTTAATTGAACATTTTTACCCTGAAATTTCTGGGTATGTTAAGGCTTTATTAAATACCATAGTTGGCCACAGTTTTCAGTTCTGATAGTAATGACAATCAAGTAACCAACCACATGAGATAATTTTGAAGCAGTTTTTCCTATAAATATAAAGAAGTGACACATGGGATAATTATTTTATAGTTAAATATCCATAAATAAATTTAAATGAATGTATACTGGATTATAAAAATGAGCCCAAATGCAGTGCTCAGGAAAACTTGTCAACATAATAACTAAATATGAGGCATATCTTGGTTAGAAAATTTAAATAGCTCAGAAAAGTATAAGACCTCCATCCATCCTCCTTACCCCAAAGTTTCTTATCCCCGAAGTAACAATTATTCTTACTCATCCCTCTGGAATTTATTTCAGATAGAAGACAAGTTATTTATAGATACAATCCTTTTTTATTTTATAAAAGATATATTGAATATTCTTTCAATCCTAGTAGCAAGCATGACCCATGAAGTTTTTCAACTTGATAGATTTCCAAACCCACAAAAAGTATGTCATGTCAGAAAGCTTGGATGCATCTTTGATTTAGAGAAGTAGGAAGGTAAGATTAGGAAGTCAATCAGTTAGCAGAAAACAGCACTCACCCCCATTGCTATTGATTTTTACCCTGTCCTAGTGTAAAACTAGTTGCTACTTCTGGGAATCAGAGAAACACTGCTACTAACATGTTTTTCATGTTAAAGATTGAAGACCATACTTAGTAGAAAAAATGTTTTTTCACAAGAATCTTTTTCCCTTTACAGTTAACACAATTCAATACACACCACAGCAAATTATTTTCCTTCAAGCAAACTTCTGCTGATTTTTCCAGGATGAGTTAAAATGCACTTCCTTAAAATGTATCTCCTTAAGGAGGTCTCCCTCTTCCTTCCTTTCATGTACACGCCTTGCTATGCTCGATATTCACCAAAGCTCTTGTGGAACTTACCATACTCTCACCAGTATAAGAGTTTGGTCTATGTGAGTTCAAATAAGCAATGAAATTTTCCAGCAGTTTATGGGGTAGGTGCTAAACAACTGTAGACGAAACATTAGTATCTGTTACTCAGTTTTGACTGTGAACTTGTGGATGATTTCATGAAACGCATTGCAAATGGCTGTTTTCTTGATATTTATTGGTTGTTTTAAACTAAATTGAAAGACTGAAAATAGCAATGATCAAACAATGATATTTCAAAGGAAAAAGTCAATAAATAATAATCTCGGGCTTCCCTCGTGGCACAGTGGTTGAGAGTCCGCCTGCCGATGCACGGGACACGGGTTCGTGCCCCCGGTCTGACGTGCCACGGAGCGGCTGGGCCCGTGAGCCATGGCCGCTGAGCCTGCGCGTCCGGAGCCTGTGCTCCGCAACGCGAGAGGCCACAGGAGTGAGAGGCCCGTGTACCGCAAAAAAAAAAAAAAAAACAAAACCTCTAATTAGATGATTTTAATGAGAGCTCAAATTCCAGTAAGCCCCTTTCATGGTACTGCTCTCTGTTTGGCTTCTTTGTCCTTAATTTCTCTCTCTTCATCCCTATTTATTCTGTCCTGCCAATTCCCTCCTTATTCTATTATCTGTTTCCTGTGTCTTTCTCATTCTCCTGTTTGTCTTTTCTTTTCTCCTTTCCCACCTCAGTTTTTCTCTTAGAAAATCACATACAACACACACACACACACACACACACACACACACACACACACCACAAATAGTTTTATATATTTGATCCTTCCTTACCGGGATGAAGATGTAGGCTCAGTAGTTTGTCTTTGCACACGTGCGTGTTTAATTAAATGTTCTGTTAAAGCAGTTTGGACTTCTGCTGGGATATCAGGGGAAGTGTGGCTGATTTTTATTGCAGGCTCAATAGCTTTTAGTGCTGGTTCTCCATTTTCTTTAACCTCTTTTTTCTCTTCAGTCTCAAAAACTTCAGTGGGAGCACTTGACATGCTCTGTGGAAGGGTACTGACATTGGAAGTCACAGGTTTGCTCTTCCAGCAAGGCCAGCACAACTTCCAGAAGACAAAAAGTGAAACAACCAACAAGGCCAGGCCACAAAAGCTGACAACAACTGCTAACAGGCTGACTGAAATATCTGGAAAAAATTACAATGTAAAGAAATATTAAGTCATTGATAGCGTATGTAACAGGGCAGCAACAGTGGGATAATTTGATATTATGGTTATTATTAATAGTTTGCTGATTTAGAGTTTCAAAAATTTACTTTTAAGTATCTTTGTAGGGAGGAAATATTAATAATTATGTTTGGAAATTCTCAAAGGAGACAAAAATTTCTTTCCCAGAAAGTTTCCAATTGTATACAAGAAAAGCATGATATGTACATATCATTTCCAAGTATAGTACAAACGTTCCAAGAGTTTGCAAAATGAAGGTTAGCTACATGCAACCTGCCTTGAAGTCATGAAGCTTAAGATGCTCTGAAACTGTATACAACTAGAAAGGCTTCTGTTTGCTTCATGTTGGATCTAAAGATGCAACCTTCTTACTCTCTAAGCAGGTAATGTTAAATATTTGTATAAACTGCTTTCTGTGGTGTAAATGAGAATAACACATTACTAATAGAGAATGGGTACACAATTATTTGTATTTTCAAACTCCATAGGTCCTTTCTAATAAGCTTTCTTGCTCCTAATTCCTAAGTCCAAAATTGGTTGATGATTTCTTATCTAAGTATCTTTAAAATATTCTTATTTAAAAATAATTACAAGGACTTCCCTGGTGGTGCAGTGGTTAAGAATCTGCCTGTCAATGCAGGGGACACGGGTTCAAGCCCTTGTCTGGGAAGATCCCACATGCCACGGAGCAACTAAGCTTGTGTGCTACAACTACTGAAACTGTGCTCTACAGCCCATGAGCCACAACTGCTGAGCCTGAGTGCCACAATTACTGAAGCTCTTGCTACTAGAGCCCATGCTCTGCAAGAAGAGAAGCCACCGCAATGAGAAGCCCATGCACTGCAATGAAGAGTAGCCCCCTCTCCCTGCAACTAGAGAAAGCCCATGCACAATAATGAAGACCCCAATGCAGCCAAAAATAAGTAAATTAATTAATTTTTTAAAATTAAAATAATTACAAAATTAATATATGCTTACTATGTAAAATAATTAAAAGGGATATAGTAAAAAAAAAGTTAATGATTGTATAAATAAACAAATGGCAGAGAAGAAACAAATCTCTCATACAAAAGCATGCCAAAAAATTTATGTGGATATTCTGCCCTCAAGGAAGTGGAGCATAGCTCTCCACTCCTTAACTGTGGGATGCACAAAGTGACTTTCTCCTAAAGAGTACTTGTATGGAAAGGGCAAAAACGATGTAACTTTACACAGAAGAAATCTGAAAAATACTAACCTCACCCAGGTGATCAAAGGGAACATCAACAGTGACAAATCATGTTAATACCCGTGATAGGATGTGATGAATATGGCACTTTATCTTTGTGTTCTTCCTCCCCAAACCAACAACCTGAATCTAATCATGAGAAAAACAGAAGACAAATTCCAGTAGAGGGACATTCTACAAAAAAACACCAATGTTGTCCAAAAAAAAGGAAGTCTGAGAAACTGTCATAACCCAGAGACTAAGGAGACATTACAACTAAATGCAATGTGGTATCCTAGATGGAATCCTGGAGTTAAAAAAAAAAAAAAAAAGGACATTAGGTAAAAGCTAAGGAAGTCTGAATAAAGTATGGACTTTAGTTAACAGTGTATCAATATTAGTTCATCAACTGTAACAAATGTACCATACTGATGTAAAATGTTAATAATAGGAGAAACTGGGTGTGGGAAATATGGGAACTCTGTAGTATTTTCCCAAATTTTTCTGCACATCTACAATTGTTTTAAAAAGTAAAAGCATTAAAAAATGTTAAGAATATCCCCCTACCCACTTCCATTTTCACCTTCCTAAAATAACCAATGTTAGCAACCTGGTGTTATAGCACTCTTAAAGTTTGGAAGACCAAATAGATTTCCCATGAGGGGAAATTTTTCTAGATTTAGATAACCTTAACTTTTCTTTTACAACTTTGTTTAGCATCAGTGCCAAATATGAAACCAATTTCTTTTGTTTCTTTGTTTTAAATAAAGATGTTAGAAATATGTTATACGCTTAATTGTGTCTGTCCCTCCATCCCCTCCAAATTCATAAGTTAAAGTCCTAAACCCCAGTACCTCAGAGTGTGTATTTGGAGATAGAGGCTTTTAAATTAGTAATTAAGGCAAAATTAGGTCATATGGATGAGCCCTAACCCAATATAACTGGTGTCCTTATAAGAAGAGCAGATAAAGACAAAGACAGTCACAGAAGGAAGACCATGTGAAGACCCAGGGAGAAGGCAGCCATCGACAAGACAAAGAGAAGAGGACTCAGAAGAAATCAACCCTCCTGACACCTTTATCTCAGACTTCTAGCTTCCAAAACTCTGAGGAATAAGGTTCTGTTGTTTAAGCCACCCAGTCTGTAGTACTTGATTATGGCAGCCCTAGAAAACTAAAGAATAAATCCAATTTCCTTTAACCACCATTGTAAATCCAGGAGGTCCCACCCCTCCTACAAAGCAACCACTAACCCCAGTTTGGTGTGTGTCTGTCCAGCCCAAGCACTAATAAAAACAAATATCTCTTAAGTAACTATAAAATATAGAATTATTTAATACAATTTTTTAATATAAATGGCTACTGCATATTTCTTTATTCAGTTTGCTTTTTTTTTATTCAACAATACTTGAGGTCTAACTTCATGTCACAGCATACCATAATACTTCATCATGATGGATATTTGGTTTATGCCCACTGTTTGCTATTACAACATAGCTACAATGAGCATCCTTGTACTCTTGTCCCTGTGCATATTTGTGAATATTTATCTAAAGTAAATATCTAGAAATAGAACCACAGGGTCACATGTTATGCACATTATTTAGCTTTACTAGGTATTTCCAAAAAGAACCCCAGACTGACTAACAAAAAACATCATATAAGTTTACTAGTTCCTACAATTTCAGAGAAATATTGTTGTATTTTAATTTTCACTGACCTGATGGGGAAATGATAGGTTGTTTATTTCTCTGATTAGTGAGATAAAATTGTTCTGGTTAAACTCTCAATTTGTAGCTGATGGAAATCCATTAAGAAACTGAAATAATTCCAAGTTTTTATTGCTACTTAATTATAAGAATAAAAATTAATTTTGACATGCTATGATACATAGACACTAATATTTTCCTTTATTTTTCAATTGCTAGCTAAAGCTACATTGAATATATTTTCCATTTATATTCCATTGGTGAGGAATGTGTGATCATATTTTATATTTTGTAGTTTATTTTTACATTTTAAAATTATCCATTAGCACCATACCTTGAGGGAAAGAGAAAAATTATAAAATGAATGTGCTTCCTGATTATTAACTACAGTTTTAAAATGGAGGAAGCCAATGATGGCTTCATAACCTTCTTGTATTTTCAGCTCCACTTACATTATATTTTTCTGGATATTTTAACTCAATTAACTTCTTCAGTGGCTAACTTCTACTCAGTTGGAGCCAAAGCCAAGATATAAGGAAACTGCAGGACAATGTGGGATAGAGGAAAGGACAGAAACAGTTTTCAGTCTATAACTGAAAATGCCCCCTGTTTTTAGGTTCTTTGACCCAATTTCAACTTGTGTGTGTGGGGGGGCGGAATTCCCATACCACTAACAATTCTCTGGATACCAACTGGGTGTTCTTACAGTTCAACTCAATTCTGACACCTGCCTACCAGAGGTAGCATTAGATTCCATAGGTTAAGGGTTCAGTCCTGCATAACTGCCCCCCTCCCTTCCAATGCCAGTAGCAAATCCAAGTTGTTATCTGTAGTTTTCTGACCAACCGGCAAAAAATTGGAGGTTCCCACGATCCCTCCTTGGGTTTGATCAATTTGCCAGAGCAGCTTACAGAACTCAGGAAACTAATTTCTTTACCAGTTTACTATAAAAAGATATAAGGATATATTATAAAAGGATTACCAGTTTATTATAAAAGGATATAACTCAGAAATAGCCAGATGGAAGAGGTCATAGGGCAAAGTATGGGGAAAGGGCATGGAAGCTCACAGCACAATATTCTCAAATTTCTGCATGTACAACCCAGAAGCTCTCAAACCCCATCCTTCTTGGTTTTTATAGAGGCTTCATTACATTGGCATGATTGTGTAAATAATTGGCCACTGGTGACTGATTCAACCTCCAGCCCCTTTCCCTTCTCAGGAGGTCAGCAGGGGTGGGACTGAAAGTTCCAACCCTCTAATCACATGGTTGATTCTTCTGGAAAACAGCCCTCATCCTTAGGTGGGGTCCAAAAATCACCTCATTAACCTAACAAGACATGGCTCTCATCACTAAGGAAATTCTAAGGGTTTTGGGAGCTGTGAGCCAGGAACTGTGGAAGAAGACTAAATATATATGCACAATATCACATCTCCCTTCTCACTAATGTGGTTCATAAAATACTTCATCCAAACCAAGTCACTTTTGAAAGTGAAAGGCTGTACTATCAACTGTACCAGAGTAGCAGGAATCAAGTCATATTCTGGAAACTTAGTAAATGGTCATCTTACCTCTTTTAGCCTAACATCCTTCCAAATTACCCAATCTGGTCAAATCTAAACTTTGCATGGCATTCCACAGTGTCTTTGTGATCTGACCCCTGGCTATTGACCCAACTTCATTCTTCTGCCACTCTCCTACCTATTCTCCTTCTCCTGACCACAAGTTACTCTCTCACGATTTTTGTTCGGGCTGTTTCAAATAGTTCCAGGGCGTTTTTTCCTCCTGTCTGGGTGCCTGGCAAATTTGTATTCATGCTTCAAAAACTAGATCCAGTAGTACCTCTTCCCTGAAGCTCTCTCTGCCTCCCCTGTCCCTAAGGGCCTTTAAAGCACACCCACTACCATAGCACTAGTAATAATTTATTGGCCTATAATCTTTTATCCCAAACACTTAGGACATGATGGTTTCAAAAATTATTTTCTTTTGGATATTGGAAAGGTAGTATGGTATACATTATCTGGGATAACATCTAGTAACCAAACACATTAATATATATGTAATGAAATGTATGGATCAGTCACACTGAGTGGGATCACTGAAGACTGTAAGCAACTTAATGCCAATTTAGGTAAGGTGTTGGTGCCAAATTGGACAATTTTTAAAAATTTTTATTTATTTTTGGCTGCTTTGGGTCTTCCTTGCTGCACACAGCCTTTTTCTAGTTGCGGTGAGGGGGGGCTACTCTTCGCGGCAGTGTGCGGGCTTCTCATTGCGGTGGCTTCTCTTGTTGCAGAGCTTGGGCTCTAGGCCCGTGGACTTCAGTAGTTGCAGCACGTGGGCTCAGTTGTTGTGGTGCACGGGCTCTGGGGTGCGCAAGCTTCAGTAATTGTGGCTTGTGAGCTCTAGAGCGCAGGCTCAGTAGTTGTGATGCACGGGCTTAGTTGGTCTGTGGCATGTGGGATCTTCCCTGACCAGGGATCGAACCTGTGTCCCCTGCATTGGCAGGCGGATTCTTAACCACCACGCCACCAGGGAAGTCCCCAAATTGGACAATTTGCAAAATAATTTTCAGGTTTCAGAGGTTTAGAGGTTTCATAATTGTGGACAAGGAATTGTGGATATCTATTTATTTTGCTTCTCCAAATGCTCCCATCCTACCAATACACTTACTCCTTTTATTTACCTTTTTATTTTTAGTGTCTAGTATATATCACAAGGTCAAAAAATATTTATGGAGCTACTGAATACACATTTGGGGAATTATCTGAAAAGACACTCAAATGTCTGTGAACTTCAAGATGGCTAAAAGTTGAGTGATGTGCAGGGAATATGTAGAAATTCTTATACTAGGAAAATAGTATAATATAACTTATACTGTGAAACCATTTAGACCTGGGTTAAAATGTCAACTCCACCACTGTGTGACTTTGGGCAAATTGTTTAGACTTTAAGAGTCTCAGTAAAATGGGGGAATTTATATTTATTTCATAGAAATGTTGTGAGTTTTATATAAGGAAATGTATGTAAATTATTTAGCATCATAATTTGCATAAGCGCAACAATAGGTTGCTACTATTGTCAACTATTTTTTTTCTTTAAACAAGAGTACCTAGGGGAAAAGAGGCATAGGTATGGATTGAGTATGTATTGAATGGTGATTCACAGATTAGTTAGAAGAGAAACACATCTTCTAATGCTATTTAGTACTGAAAGGAGTGAATTTGCTTATAATGGAGACCAAAATTTCTAAGTAAATATTAATGTTTCAGGAAGTTAATAAATAACATTCTATTTCCCTACTCAGTTGTGCTCAGAGAAACAGTTCAAGCAGGTAGCAATTAAAAAAAAAAAGTGAATATCAGCTTAGGTCCATTAGAAAGTGGATTTGCTAATATATCACCTTGAATTAACTAGACTAGCCCATACAGTCACAGTCCTGGCTGGACAACCACATGTGTTCCCCATGGTTACTTGACCCTATAAAATTTACTACACAAAGGAGTAGAGAATATTTGTTTCCTGAGGATATCAAGGTTATAACTCAAAGAAAAGGGGGAAACATGTAAGTCATTTCTTAGGGATGGGGTAGGCCAAGATTCCATGATTATCCTATCTTGTAGCTCCTTCCATCCAGAAATGTAAAGCAAGGGGGGAAGAGATTTCCCCACAACAGCAAGAAGTGAAAGAAGTTGCATCAGTTAGAATTTTATTGAGAAAAATAAAACTAAAATTATAAAAAGAAGCTTATTGTATTACACACTTTTTACGTTGCTTATTATTGAAATTATGACTAATTATTAAAAGTATTTAAAAACAAAACCAATAGTTTAATTCTTAGGTCTTTATGATTTTTTTTTCAACAAAATTTGTTTAACAAGATAAAAACAGAATCTGACTCTCAAAAGATTAAGGGAGGATCTGTGAGAATTTATAAAGTCATCAAAACGTTTAAAATGAGTTTTTATGATTCAGTATTTAGCTATGACATGAAGGATGTTATGAGTTTGGACTTAGTTCAAATTCAAATAAGTAGTCCCAGGAACATTTTTAAGTCAAGGTATGAAATGGCTGAATATGTATATCAGAAATAGCCTTCTGGCTAGGGAGAAGATAAGAGTGGAGGTCAGCTAGAAGATGAAAAAATAGTTAACAGATTATAGTAGTCATCCACATGGGAGATTACAGTGGTTCTGAACAAGGGTTGATGAAATGGGAAACAGAGCACATTGGGAAATCAAGGCTCTAGTGAAAGAGTGTGAAGATTGAAGGACAAGAATGTGATTCACTGGGAGACAAACAGGTTGTTGAAGTGAGGAAGACAATGACTTCAGCTTCGGCTGTGCTGGGTTTGGAGTACATACCCAACATGCAAATAGAAATTTTGAGTAAGCTGTTGGTCACTGCAACTCAAGATAAAATTGAAGGACTTTCTTAAATAGTAGAATCTGAATCCATGAAAGAAAAGATAAAAGCCCCTTAACAGATTCCTGATGACACCGATAATAAAAGAAAGATAACTTTAAAGAACAAAGAGCCTGCATAGAAGACTGGGAAAGAGTAGAAGTATGAAAAAAAATGAGGCCAATGTGCTTTCACAGAAGTTTAGAGAATATTTTAAGAAGTGGTAAACAGCATAAAAAGTTAAAGTAAGTTCAATTAAAACAAAGGTTGGTAAGTATCCATTAACTTTAACAAGTAGGTCTTTAGTGCATTCAAGGAGACTACTGAAGCAGAGACTGTTAAACAGATGAATGTGGTTTAATGAATGAATGGGAGTGAGGATGTGAATTCTGTGAGTGTAGATAGTTCCTTCAGGACATTGTATTTAGGGAAGAGGGAAACAGTAGCATGTGGAATTGATGATGTTTGGATGTGCAATATTTTAAAATTTATGGGAAGGAATCAGTAGACAAGAAGAGATAGAAAATTAAGCAGAATGAATAATTAATAGTAAAGTCTCATAAAAGGTGACCATGGGTGGAGTCTGAAGCAAAGGTGAAAAGATTGGATGATGTCTTCCTTTGTAAGAAAACAAGGATGGGCAGGAGACCTTCAAGATGGCAGAGGAATAAGACATGGAGATCACCTTCCTCTCCACAAATACATCAGAAA
Organism: Monodon monoceros; assembly: GCF_005190385.1. Lineage (NCBI taxonomy): Eukaryota > Metazoa > Chordata > Mammalia > Artiodactyla > Monodontidae > Monodon > Monodon monoceros. Next base: position 27,112,483 of record NW_021703783.1, read on the forward strand.
TACATCTATATGTGGAACAACTCCTACAGAACACCTACTGAATGCTGGCAGAAGACCTCAGACTTCCCAAAAGGCAAGAAACTCCCCGCGTACCTGGGTAGGGCAAAAGAAAAAAGAAAAAACAGAGACAAAAGAATAGGGATGAGACCTGCACCTTGGGGAGGGAGCCGAGAAGGAGGAAAAGTTTCCACACACTAGGAAGGCCCTTCACTGGCGGAGACAGGGGGTGGTTGGTGGGGGGAACTTTGGAGCCACAGAGGAGAGCACAGAAACAGGGGTGCAGAGGGCAAAGCAGAGAGATCACCACACAGAGGATCACTGCCAACCAGTACTCACCAGCCAGAGAGGCTTCTCTGCTCACCTGCCGGGATGGGTGGGGGCTGGGAGATGAGGTTCCAGCTTTGGAGGTCAGATCCCAGGGAGAGGACTGGGGTTGCCTGTGTGAACACAGCCTGAAGGGGACTAATGCACCACAGCTAGCCAGGAGGGAGTCTGGGAAAAAGTCTGCACCTGACCAAGAGGCAAGAGACCATTGTTTCAGGGTGCGCGAGGACAGGGGACTCAGAGCGCCACCTAAATGAGCTCCAGAGAAGGGCACGACCTGCGGCTATCAGCGCAGACCCCAGAGATGGGCATGAAGATCTAAGGCTGCTGCAGCAGCCACCAAGAAGCCTGTGTGCAAGCACAGGTCACTATCTGCACCTCCCATCCTGGGAGCCTGTGCAGCCCACCACTGCCAGGGTCCCATGATCCAGGGACAACTTCCCCGGGAGAACACATAGTGCACCTCAGGTTGTTGCAATATCACACTGGCCTCTGTCACCACAGGACTGCCCCGCATACTGTACCCCTCCTTCCCCCCAGCCTGAGTGAGCCAGAGCTCCCTAATCAGCTGCTCCTTTAACCCTGTCCTGTCTGGGCGGGAACAGATGCCCTCAGTCGACCTATACGCAGAGGCAGGGCCAGTACAAAGCTGAACCCCAGGAGCTGTGCGAACAAAGAAGACAAAGGGAAATTTCTCCCAGCAGCCTCAGGAGCAGCGGATTAAATCTCCACAATCAACTTGATGTACCTTGCATCTGTGGAATACCTGAATAGACAATGAACCATCCCAAAATTGAGGCAGTAGACTTTGGAAGTAACTGTAGACTTGGGGTTTGCTGTATGTGACTGACTGGTTCCCAGTTTTATGTTTATCTTAGTTTAGTATTTAGAGTTTATTATCATTGGTAGATTTGTTTAGTGATTTGGTTGCTCTCTTCCTTTTTAAAATTTATTTATTTTTTTAAAATATAGATATATATATTTAAAAATTTTTTTCTCTGTAAGTGTGTATGTGTATTCTTCTTTGTGTGATTTTGTCTGTATAGCTTTGCTTTTACCATTTGTCCTAGGGTTCTGTCTGTCAGTTTTTTCTTTATTTTGTTTTTACTATTCTTTTTAGTGCTTGTTATCATTGGTGGATTTGTTTTTGGTTTGGTTTCTCTCTTCTTTCTTTCTCCCTTTATTTCTCCCTTTCATTCTCCCTTTTCTCCTCCCTTTCTTCTCCCCTCCCCTCCCCTCCCCTCCCCTCCCCTCCCCTCCCTCCTTTCTTTCTTGCTTTCTTTCCCCCTTTTCTTCTGAGCCGCATAGCTGACAGAGTCTTGGTGCTCTGGCAGGGTGTCAGGCCTGTGCCTCTGAGGTGGGACAACTGAGTTCAAGACATTGGTCCACCAGAGATCTCCCAGATCCACATAATATCAAATGGCGAAAGCTCTCCCAGAGATAGCCATCTCAATGCTAAGGCTCCATTCAACAACCAGAAAGCTACAGTGCTAGACATCCTATGCCAAACAACTAGCAAGACACAAAACCGCCCATTAGCAGAGAGGTTGCCTAAAATCATAATAAGGTCACAAACACACCAAAACACACCAACAGACATGGTCCTGCCTATCAGAAACATAAGACACAGCCTCATCCACGAGAACACAGGCACTAGTCCCCTTCCTCAGGAAGCCTACACAACCCACTGAAAAAACCTTAGCCACTAGGGGCAGACACCAAAAACAACGGGAACTACAAACCTGCAAGCTGCAATAAGGGGACCCCAAACACAGTAAGGTAAGCACATGAGAAGACAGAGAAACACACAGCAGAAAAGAAGCAAGGTAAAAACCCACCAGACCAAACAAATGAAGAGGAAATGGGCAGTCTACCTGAAAAAGTATTGAGAGTAATTAGTAAAAAGTATCCAAAATCTTGGAAATGTAATGAAGAAAATACAAGAAACGTTTAACAAGGACCTAGAAGAACTAAAGAGCAAACAAACAATGATGAACAACACAATAAATGAAATTAAAAATTCTCTAGAAGGAATCAATAGCAGAATAACTGAGGCAGAAGAATGGATAAGTGACCTGGAAGATAAAATAGTGGAAATAATTACTGCAGAGCAGAATAAAGAAAACCAGAATGAAAAGAATTGGAGAGAGCCTCAGACACCTCTGGGACAACACTAAATGCACCAACATTCCAATTATAGGGGTCCCAGAAGAAGAATAGAAAAAGAAAGGGACTGAGAAAATATTTAAAGAGATTATAGTTGAAAGCTTCCCTAATATGGGAAAGGAAATAGTCAATCAAGTGCAGGAAGCACAAAGAGTCCCATACATGATAAATGCAAGAAGAAATATGTCAAGACACATATTAATCAAACTATTAAAAATTAAATACAAAGAAAAAATATTAAAAGCAGCAAGGGAAATACAACAAATAACATACAAGGGTATCCCCATAAGGTTAATGGCTGATTTTTCAGCAGAAACTCTGCAGGCCAGAAGGGAGTGGCAAGACATATTTAAAGTGATGAAAGGGAAGAAATTACAACCAAGATTGCTCTACCCAGCAAGGATCTCATTCAGATTCGACGGACAAATTAAAAAACTTAGAGAAAAGCAAGAGCTAATAGAATTCTGCATGACCATACCAGCTTTACAGCAAATGCTAAAGGAACTTCTCTAGGCAGGAAACACAAGAGAAGGAAAAGATCTACAATAACAAACCCGAAACAATTATGAAAATGGTAATAGGAACATACATATCGGTAACTACATTAAATGTAAGTGGATTAAATGCTCCCACCAATAGACATAGTCTGGCTGAATGGATACAAAAACAAGACCCATATATATGCTGTCTGTAGGAGACCCACTTCAGACCTAGGGATACATACAGACTGAAAGTGAGGGGATGGAAAAAGATATTCCATGCAAATGGAAATCAAAAGAAAGCTGGAGTAGCAATATTCATATCAGACAAAATAGACTCTAAAATAAAGACTACTACAAGAGACAAAGAAGGACACTACCTAATGATCAAGGGATCAATCCAAGAAGAAGATATAACAATGGTAAATATTTATGCAACCAACATAGGAGCACTTCAATACATAAGACAAATGCTAAGAGGCATAAAATGGGAAATCGACAGTAACACAATCATAGTAGGGGACTTTATCACCTCACTTTCACCAATGGACAGATCAACTAAAATGAAAATAAATAAGGAAGCACAAACTTTAAAGGATACATTAAACAAGGCAAATCTAATTGATATTTATAGGATATTCCATCCATAAACAACAGAATACAATTTCTTCTCAAGTGCTCATGGAACATTCTCCAGGATAGATCATATCTTGGGTCACAAATCAAGTCTTGGTGAATTTAAGAAAACTGAAATTGTATCAAGTATCTTTTACGACCACAATGCTATGAGACTAGATATCAATTACAGGAAAAAAAATGGAAAAAATACAAACACATGGAGGCTAAACAATACACTACTTAATAACCAAGAGATCACTGAGGAAATCAAAGAGGAAATCAAAAAACCTAGAAACAAATGACTATGAAAACACAATGACAGAAAACCTATGGAATTCAGCAAAAGCAGTTCTAAGAGGGAAGTTTATAGCAATACAATCCTACCTCAAGAAACAAGAAACATCTCAAACAAACAACCTAACCTTACACCTAAAGCAATTAGAGAAAGAAGAACAAAAAAACCCCCAAAATTAGCAGAAGGAAAGAAATCATAAAGATTAGATCAGAAATAAATGAAAAAGAAATGAAGGAAACAAGAGCAAAGATGAATAAAACTAAAAACTGGTTCTGTGACAAGATAAACAAAACTGACAAACCATTAGCCAGACTCATCAAGAAAAAAAGGGAGAAGACTCAAAGCAATAGAATTAGAAATGAAAAAGGAGAAGTAACAACAGACACTACAGAAATACAAAGAATCATGAGAGATTACTACAAGCAACTATATGCTAATGAAATGGACAACCTGGAAGAAATGGACAAATTCTTCAAAAAGCACAACCTTCCGAGACTGAACCAGGAAGAAATAGAAAATATAAACAGACCAATCAGAAGCACTGAAATTGAGACTGTGATTAAAAATCTTCCAACAAACAGAAGCCCAAGACCAGATGACTTCACAGGTGAATTCTATCAAACATTTAGAGAAGAGCTAACACCTGTCCTTCTCAAACTCTTCCAAAATATAACAGAGGGAGGAACACTCCCAAACTCATTCTACAAGGCCACCATCACACTGATACCAAAACCAGATAAAGATGTCACAGAAAAAGAAAACTACACAACAATATCACTGATGAACATAGATGCAAAACTCCTCAACAAAATACTAGCAATTAGAATCCAACAGTACATTAAAAGGATCATACACCATGATCAATTGGGATTTATCCCAGGAATGCAAGGATTCTTCAATATGTGCAAATCAATCAATGTGATAAACCATATTAACAAGTTGAAGGAGAAAAATCATATGATCTCAATAGACGCAGAAAAAGGTTTAGACAAAATTTAACCCCATTTATGATAAAAAACCCTCCAGAAAGTAGGCATAGAGGGAACTTACCTCAACATAATAAAGGCCATATATGACAAACCCAAAGCCAACATCGTTCTCAATGGTGAAAAACTGAAACCATTTCCTCTAAGATCAGGAACAAGACAAGGTTGTCCACCCTCACCACTATTATTCAACATAGTTTTGGAAGTTTTAGCTATAGCAATCAGAGAAGAAAAAGAAAGAAAAGGAATCCAAATTGGAAAAGAAGAGGTAAAGCTCTCACTGTGTGCAGGTGACATGATACTATACATAAAGTATTCGAAAGATGTCACCAGAAAACTATTAGAGCTAATCAATGAATTTGGTAAAGTAGCAGGATACAAAATTAATGCAAGGAAATCTCCTGCATTCCTATACACTAATAATGAAAAATCTGAAAGAGAAATTATGGAAACACTCTCATTTATCATTTCAACAGAAAGAACAAAATACCTAGGAATAAACCTACCTAAGGAGACAAAAGACCTGTATGCAGAAAACTATAAGACACTGCTGAAAGAAATTAAAGATGATACAAACAGATGGAGAGATATACCATGTTCTTGGAAGAATCAAAATTGTGAAAATGACTATACTACCCAAAGCAATCTACAGATTCAGTGTAATCCCTATCAAACTACAAATGGCATTTTTCACAGAACTAGAACAAAAAATTTCACAATTTGTATGGAAACACAAAAGACCCCACATAGCCAAAGCAATCTTGAGAAAGAAGAATGGAGCTGGAGCAATCAGGCTCTCAGACTTCAGACTATACTACAATGCTACAGTAATCAAGACAGTATGGTACTGGCACAAAAACAGAAATAGATCAATGGAACAGGATAGAAAGCCCAGAGATAAACCTATGCACATATGGTCACCTTATCTTTGATAAAGGAGGCAAGAATACACAATGGAGAAAAGACAGCCTCTTCAATAAATGGTGCTGGAAAAACTGGGCAGCTACATGTAAAAGAATGAAATTAGAACACTCCCTAACACCATACACAAAAATAAACTCTAAATGGATTAAAAACGTAAATGTAAGGCCAGAAAGTCTTAGCAGAAACATAGGCAGAACACTCTACGACATAAATCACAGCAAGATCCTTTTTGACCCACCTCCTAGAGAAATGGAAATAAAAACAAAAATAAACAAATGGGACCTAATGAAACTTAAAAGCTTCTGCACAGCAAAGGAAACCATAAACAAGATGAAAAGACAACCCTCAGAATGGGAGAAAATATTTGCAAATGAAGCAACTGACAAAGGATGAATCTACAAAATTTATAAGCCGCTCATGCAGCTCAATATCAAAAACACAAACAACCCAACCCAAAAATGTGCAGAAGACCTAAACAGACATTTCTCCAAAGAAGATATACAGATTGCCAACAAACATATGAAAGAATGCTCAGCATCATTAATCATTAGAGAAATGCAAATCAAAACTACAATGAGGTATCACCTCACACCAGTCAGTAAGGCCATCATCAAAAAATCTACAGACAGTAAATGCTGGAGAGGGTGTGGAGAAAAGTGCACTGTTGGTGGGAATGTAATTTGATACAGCCACTATGGAGAACATTATGGAGGTTCCTTAAAAATCTAAAAATAGAACTACCACATGACCCAGCAATCCCACTACTGGGCATATACCCTGAAAAAAACATAATTCAAAAAGAGTCATGTACCACAATGTTCATTGCAGCCCTATTTACAATAGCCAGGACATGGAAGCAACCTAAGTGTCCATCGACAGATGAATGGATAAAGTGGGTGTGGCACATATATACAATGGAATTTTACTCAGCCATAAAAAGAAACGAAATTGAGTTATTTGTAGTGAGGTGGATGAACCCAGAGACTGTCATACAGAATGAAGTAAGTCAGAAAGACAAAAATAAATACTGTATGCTAACACATAAATATGGAATCTAAAAAAAAAAAAAAGGGTTCTGAAGAACCTAGGGGCAGGGCAGGAATAAAGATGCAGAGGTAGAGAATCGATTTGAGGATACGGGGATGGGGAAGGGTAAGCTGTGATGAAGTGAGAGGGTGGCATGGACTTATATAAAGTAACAAATCTAAAGTAGATAGCTAGTGGGAAGCAGCCCTATAGCACAGGGAGATCAGCTCGGTGCTTTGTGACCACCTAGAGGGGTGCGATAAGAAATGTGAGAGGGAGACGCAAGAGGGAGGAGATATGGGGATATATGTATATGTATAGCTGATTCACTTTGTTATAAAGCAGAAACTAACACACCATTGTAAAGCGATTATACTCCAATAGAGATGTTAAAAAAAGAAAAGAAAAGGAGGATGGTTCTGGAATCAGGTAAGTTTATAGGTATAGGCAGGAAGACAAGGGAATTCTTGTTTTAAGTACAATTTTCTCTGCAAAATAAGAGTTAGGGTCAACTGCCAGTTAGTTTGGGGTACTGGGGAATAATGTGGAATATTTAAACAGAGTGCGGAAAATCTGATATATGAACTTTAGAGAACAGGAGAAAATTGAATAGGAAAACAAAGGATGTCTGGTCAGAATTGAGGGTTCTTTTGAAATTGGAGACTAAGAGTGATACTCGTCTGCCTGGTTTTAAAACCTCCTAAATATTGTTTCTTTGGTGTAGGAATAGAGAAGCAGATGAATTTATCCATGAATGACCACCCCCTACCCTCCCAGGAGAATGTGATAAACCTCAAAGGAGAAAATGATTGCGATGATGAAATGATGTATCGTAAGTATGATGCAATATTTGTTGACAGGGAATTCACACAGAGGTAGAAAACTGAATGGAGTTTCCAAATGAGAAAGATAAAAGCATAGGAGCTCTTCGTTGGGGCTCAGAATATTTGAATTTATAATTCTAAAATAGTACTGTTTAACATAATGACTAGTGTTTGAGCATGATCATAAAAGAAATGAGGTAAGGTGGAGAGGAGGAGAAGATCACTGGAGCAAAGGGGCCAACCATTCTGAGGCCAGGGTGATGAATATGAATGGTTTGCCTTCACACAGACTTTGAAATTGCCCATTTTAATGAGCAAGCTTGATGAGTAGGATCTCTCTAGCTCAAAATTTTAATGTCTCTGGATAATTAAAAAGAATCCATTATATGCCATTCACCCAATTAGATCTTGGTAAAATTAGACTAAATGAAATTTCAAAAATTAGATTAGACTCAAAGATAATTAGGTTTAAAATTGCTCAAACTCTGATTTGACTACATACATATGCATAACTATTGTTTCCACCGATATGTATCTACTTATCTATCTGTCTGGTTGGCTGACTCTATATCTCTGACTGATTTGTAGCCATAAAGATCTCACTCTTTTATCATGTCTTAATATCTCAAAATAAAGTGACATTGTTCTGAAAAAAACAGGAAAGACCACTCTCATCAGAAAATAGAATAAGCCAAAAAATGCTAATTCCTCAGAATCTTTTAGTAAAACAGAACTTTGCTAAAGTCTAACATTTGCATGGTCTTAATTACTATGGATTGTAAATACTGTTAGGTCTAATTACCTATTAACCATGCAGATGGCTACGATGCAGAAAAGCATAGGCCAATTTGTATGCTCTCAATTCCAATTACTACTGCCTTAGTTGATAATCTTATCTGTGTCTTTCTGCATCATTTTTTTAAATTTTAAAATTCTAGTTTTTTAATTTCTCAAAATGTACAAAGAAGTAATTTCTCAATTAATCAGAAATTATAATTTCTTGTATATTCCAAGTCTTTTGTTTCTTTGGTTGTCCTCATTTTTGCCTGATGACAGACCATGTTTATGGCAACATTCTGCAGAGAACAAGAGGTAATAAAACTCAAACCAGCAACTCTTATTCAGAGAAAGCTGAGGAAAGCTGCCTCTAAAACGAAAATTTGGAATTATCTGTGAAGTTAACTTATTTATACTCTTCATATGGTGTTATTATTATAATGGGGCATAATTCTGATTTCTACAATAAGGGACCAAAAAAATACTGACTTAAACAAGATAGAAGTTTATTTCTCTCTCATTTAATTAATTGGCTCAGCATAAGAAAGCAGGGCAAATACATCAGCTTCAGGTGTTTGGAATCCTGGTTTCTTCCATATTTTTGCTTTTCTATTCAAAGGTTTTTGCTTTCTCGTTAAAGTCCAAGATGGCAAGCTTAATGTCTACGTTCCACACAGCTGGATGAAGAATAACAAGCTTGTTACAATTGCTAATAGCCATTAAGTAAGTGTGTCATAGTTTTCTCTGTGTATGTGCTAAAGCAAATACATCAGCATCAGAAGTCGCAGAATGAGTCTAAATTGGCTTGGAAGAAAATACTGGAGAAAATAGCGAAACAGACCCGTAACCCTCATAAGCCAAACTTTTGTTGGGTCAGATGAGTTTGGCAACATTGCCAACATTCGACATAACTGTACAGCTAGCTTTAGAGCACAACAACACTAGATTTTATATCTTATGAAATCCTGCGTGGAAAAAAGTGCATCATTACTAGTCTTGACAGCATTCTTGATGGCAAAGAGTCCAATGATGAGAGGATAAACAAAGGTATCACCAATTCTCAATCAAAAAGCCATTCAGAAGATTCAGACTCAAAACTTTATTTTTTAAATTATTTTAACCTATATGTCTTTTATACTTTCCTTTTTATATTTGTACAAGAGTGATATATGATATTAAAAATTTATGTCTAACTTATAGAAGTTTTTCCATAAGTATAAAATAAAAAATTCTATGTGATAAGAAAGCATAATTTAATTTGCATCCTTCTTTTTCCTTTTTTGGTATCATATAAAATAATGTGTCTTGTAATCGATAGCATCTTAGATTCAATAAAATATGGTATCAAGTATAGTACCAAATATCGTATTAAATTAGCCAAATTTATTGGCTAATTTGTTGACAGGGAATTCACACAGAGGTAGAAAACTGAATGGAGTTTCCAAATGAGAAATCTTTACATATATTCGTAATTGAGTAAATGATTTAAAAATGATTTATAATCTGTGATTGTATGTTAATTCTACATTTACATTAACTTGAACAACTGTGCACAACATTTAATTAATGGTACCAGTACCATTCTTATTAGTCAAGTAACTTCAGCGAAAGTGTTTGCCATATAAATACCTACTTGCTCCCACATCTAAGAAATTGAAGAACACACATATGAATTTAGAATAATTTGTTTAAATGTTTATTTTAGAATTTTTACTACTAAATTAAAAGTGTAAAAGTGAAAATTTATAACATTAATGAATTAAATGTTTATTTAAAATATTTAAATTATGGTTAGGTCTATACAGTTGTGATGCAACTATGAGCTTAAGTGGGTTTGATTAGCTGCATTTATGAGGTCTGCTTTTCAAGCAACAAAGTTTCCTAAAACCTCATAGGGATTTGGATATGGAGAAGCAATTAAAGACTGACCAGAAATGAACTCAAATGAAGTTCAAAAACTCTTATGTATATTCAATCACAGTATGTATGAAAAATCACATTTAAGGCCAATATATTGTTTTGTATTTTCCCTAAGCATTATAGCATTAAGTCCTATTATATCAATAAATTAATGTATTTAGTGGGTGATCTATCCATTTAGGGGGACAGGGAGAATCAGTGGCAAAAAGACTGCAAAAATCTGATTTTCTAAAAAAATAGCACATGATGAACTTTCCAGTGTACTAGTAATGTTGGCATCAATAATGTCTCTAAAAAAACTATTCCAAACTAGTGTTGCCATCTGCAGTTAAGTTTTTGTAAAGTTTGTAAAGTTTACTAAATATGGGATCTGTCGACTTAATTGCTTGATCCTCAAGTCAATTGCTTGATCCTCAAGTCAATAACACTGCTGCTGCTTCTGTTACTGCTGCAGTAGTAAATGGTAGAGAATGGTGAAGCTGCTCCTTACTGGCATTAAAAAAACATTAGGAGAATATCTTATTTATATATATGATTCATGACTTCTTTAAGGTAGAATAACTTTAGGATTACAGTCAACCCTCTGTATCCATGTTCCATATCCATGGGATCAAGCAACCACAGGTTGAAAATATTTTTTAAAAAAAGAAAAATTCCAGGAAGTTCAAAAAACCAAAACTTGAATTTGTTACACAGTCTAATATTTACATTGTTTACATTGTATTTACAACTATTTACATAATCATTTACATTGATTTAGGTATTAACAGTAATCTAGAGATGATATAAAGTATATGGGAGGAAGTGCTGTAGGTTACATGCAAATACTACATCATTTTATATAAGGAACTTGAGCATCACAAATTTTGTTATCTGTGGGGGCTCCTAGAACAAATCCCCCATGGAGACTAAAGGAGGACTACACCTGCACTTCTCTGCCTCTACACTTATATGAAGGAATCTAAAAATATACACAATCTGGAAGCTTGCAATTGTCACTGCAACCTTAGAATAACTGACACCATCTGGGCAGTGCTGAAAGTAAAAAACCACTGTACCATTCAATGTCCATGTCCTCCTACCAATAATGTGTTTCTCTTTAAACAAACAGTGAGTAGAAGGCTCGCCTACTGTAAGTGTGTTTACGTAGGGATCTTTAATAAAGGACACAAGTACATAAGTTATAAGAAAGTTTACTTTAAAGAACAAAGTGAAGCTGAGTGGCTAATTAATATAATTAAAGACTTGTAAATAATCTTTGATCCGTTTCATAGATATATATTGGTATTGGGAGTATATTTGCAGATTAAAGTATTGTACTTCTAATTGTTGCATAGATTTACAAATGGAAAATGTAAAGCAATCTTGTGCATCTTTATATCTCATACACAACCCAGTAGGATGTCTTTTCTAGTGACAGCCATTGAATAAATATTCATATATTAAATTGAATACCCCATTTGAATAGTACATATTTTCCCCTAAGGGCAGAAAAATATCCATGTAATTGTTTTAGACTATGTTTTGTCCACTTTTTGTTCCCAAGGGAAAGTCCAAAAGGAATTAGGATTACAACTACTTCTTGTAGTGCTTAGGACAGGCTCAGAACCCTTTCTACAATTCATATACTGTGCTTTACCTTAAGCTGATAATTGTGTATTTATAAAGATTTAAGAGCTAGTGTTTGTTTTCCAACCTTCAAATTTTCCTCATTATCAATCAATTTGAGACCCAGGAAACCACTATTTGGTGTATGATCACAAGGGGTAGTGGTGGAAATCAGTAGTTTTATCCACAGTATCAAATGTTAAATGACCAAAGTACAGATCTTTAAACTTAAATACTCTCATTTCTTTCACTTCACCTCATTCTCTTAGTCTTATCTTTAGCAAGTGTATCATCAAAGACATTTCAGAGCAACTTATCCATTCACCACACAGGATTTTAAGTTCACTCTATTTTGAGTGTTTATCTCATGCTTAGCTACCATGCACAAGACAAGCATATACACAATGTTCACCCAGTGCCTTCCAATAGTAGTTGAGTTTCATACATTCCTAGCAATTTAACACCTGATGAACAAATGGAAGACTCTGTTGTGTTTATAAAAATTCACAAAATGTCTACGTTTCCAGAATATGTACAGAAGCAATTATGTATTATTCCGATCCAGGGCCCAAATAGCAACAACTCCTCAGGTTCTGCCAAGTGCATACAGAAGCCTCTCGTGGTTCCTATTGCCAAGATCAGAGAATTTTAAGAGTGCAAATATTCCACTTAAATAATGGTACGCAAAGACTAAACCACATCTCTCCTCCACCTCCATCCCCTCTCCCTTTGTATTTGGTGGTAGTGGACGAGGGGATCACTAACTGTGCCCTCTTTGCCTCCTCCCCAGCACAGAGCTCTCCACCTCACGTTCCACACTGAGCTACGGTCCAGCTCTTACCTGTTGCCTTGGTTACCCTCAACCCACGAAGCACTGTCAGGTGACTAAAATGACGGGAAAGTAAGGGGAAAGAAACAAGACCCTACAGAAGGAATGATAACCTTCCAGCCCGATGACGAAAATCCCCAACCAGTGTTCGTCTCCCAAAGCAACAAGTGACCCTCTCACAAGGGACTCTTAAAACCACGCGGCCAGCAACTCCCGGAATCCATCTCGCCCGCGTCAACAGCACAACAGGCTGCACATAGCGCAGGTCGTAAAAAACCCTTTCCCCCAAGCATGACCAAAACAGTGGCTCTGATACGCTCCCCACACCCCTTTGAGAAAAATCTGTCACCTGAGACTTCTTTCCACCTCCAGATTTCTGAAGGTCGATGTGTTTCCTCCACCCCACCCCGTTTTTTCCCCCCAAGTTTCTTGAAGGAGCAGAGAGGGTGCCTGTGTTGGGGGGTATATGAGCACGTGTGTAGAAAGGATTTATAACCCTTTGCCTCTGTTCCACGTAAATCTGTATGTGCACTGAGCCTTACCTGTCGCGTCAAAAATGGGATCCATAATCCCTGCTGTTGGGCCAACGTTGTCATGAAGCCCTATAAAGTTATATGTATTAAAGGGCTTTGCACACTGTCAAATGCTAGACAGCTTGAGGCCGCGGGTTATCCCTACAGGGATCCTTTCTGCTCTCGGGGGCCAAGGCAGCCCCATTTCCAACGCGGTTCTTTGCGTCCACGCCCGGATTCTTCCGCCTGGCCCCCTCCCCAAGCCGCGACCCACCACCCGCGGGACAAGCTAGGGCAACCAGAGTCCGGGTGGCGAATGGCCCCCGAGGGCAGCGCTCGGCTAATGGTCGGACGCCGCCGCTCGCGCTAGCCCCTCCACTCCGGGGGGGAGATCGGAGGCGTGGGAAAGCTCAGAGAGAGGGGGTGCAGGCGCCTGGGAGCGAGAGACGGCGCCGGCGGGTATGGAGTGGACCAGAGAAGTGGAAGAAGCCGGGCAGATGGAGGCGAGGAGACAAAACCCGAAGAGTCCACGCTGGAAGTCACCAGGAGCTGACCAGAAGGAAGGAGCGAGGTAGGATAGGAAAGCGCGGCGTCCCAAAGATGCGCCGGCGCCGCACTGAAGGCTCAGGACCCGGGAGCTTAGAGCCGAGAGGACGCAGGTCCCAGACGACTGGGAGGTCGCGAGCGGAGCCCTCCCCCAATTACCTGTGCTACTTCCGCCCTGGCTGCCTCTGTCCGTGGGGAAGATGCTCGAGCATTTCTCCCATTCCACCTGGCCCGCGAAGCACAGCTCGGTGACGATATGCAGCGCCTTCTGGCACAGGCTGCTCACTCCGTCCTCCTTTTGGAAACTCATCGTTTGGCCTTGTTTCCCCCAATTAGCCGTCCTTTCCCCTTCCCGTTACCTCTGTGCTGGCCCCTCTAGCGCCATAAACCATAACCGGCCCTCGAGGACTTTGGCCGGAGAGCGCGCAGCTAAAAGGCGGCAATTTAGGAGCCCCATGTTGGCCCCATGGCGGGAGCGGAGGGCTCGGGAGAAGGGGGAGAGGCTGGGGCGGTAACCGGGTCGAGGCGGAGGCGGCAGCGGCGGCTGCGAGGTTTTTGCCAAATCTCACGCGGCGCGAACGAGCCCAAGCGAGCTGGAGAGAGACCCGGCATGGAGTGCGGAGGGGAGGGGCGGGGGACGTAAAAAAACTAAAGCCCTCGACTGCTGCAGCGCTTGTGTTTCTGGCGGGTGCCTGAAGGGGGCGCTTCCAATCGCAGCCTGGCGCCGGCCCGGTAACCCCCAATAGAACGCGCCGTCCCCCTTCTTTAGTCCCCGGGGGAAGGAGGAGACCATGGGGGAGGGGCGGCCCGGCTCCCCTGCTGGGTCGTCCTGCGGAGGCTGGGGATGCTCTTCTAGGGGCACAGGAGGGCGAGAAATCTTGGTTTTCTCTGTACCTTTTTCAGCCTCCGTACCCCAATCCCCTCTTCTCTCCAACGTGACTACGGATGTGTTCTATCCGGTTCTACTTTTCTGAAAAGTCATTCCAACTGAAAACAAACTGAAAAAGTTAAATTGAAAAAACGAGTAGATGAGTAATAAAACTAGATGTCTATAGAAAGAAGACATCCCAGGAAAGCATTTTAAAAATGATTTCTAACTATGATTGTTTAGAGACAGAATATTCAACCCAAGAGGTCTTTTTATTACTAGTAGTGAAATTCACCATGAGGTGCATTTACTGATTACCCAGTTCAGTTTTTCTTTATGCATAAACAAACTGAATAGTCAAATTTTAATTTATTGCCTTTTTGATTTTTTTCTTTATTAAACTTAGGAGATCACAAAACAAAATATATTATTTGTATTAATATTCAGTAAGGATTCTGTCCACTAATCTGGAATTGGCAATTGAGACTGCATAACCTGAACCCGTTTATCACCCTTTCAAGTGACTTAGATACTGAAAAAGACAAGCCACAGTTGTTAAACGGGAGGAGGGTTAATTTCAAATCTGTCACACACACCACTGCTTAACCTGAGGAAATTGTTTTCAGGTGTTTATCTCAGTCAAGAAGATGACTGAGGGGCTTGGACTCATAATTCTCTAATGCAAATGAGTGATAATCACTAATGGAGCTAAAGCTACAAAATAATGCTAATAAACATGTGCCATAAGTTTACAGGAAATGCATTTACATTGCTTTTAAATTGTTTTCAGGCAGAGTTTGATCCCATATTATAACCTGAAGATTGATTTAACCTTTGTTAGGTAAGGATTCTTTACTTTAGAAGTGGAATATCCTGAATTTGTTCTTGTTGAGGAGGAAGAAATTTCCCCCTACCCATCTTGATTCTTCAGGCTGGTCTAAGAATTAAATTGATTTGAAACAAATCAACAGGAGAAAAAAATATATATATAACATGTATACAGTGGGAGAGACTCAGGAAAAATGAGTAACTCACCAAAATGGCTGCAGCCCTCACCTTAAAAGCCCTCTTCAGCTAAAGGCAAAAAAGGGTGTTGGGGGTAGTGGTTTGGTACCTGGAAGGGGAGGAAGGCAATTCACATGGAGATGGGAAAGCAAATGCTTGGTAAACAAATGTGTTCTCGGCCACATGGAGACAAGAGAAATTTTAACAAAGAGACCTTGCTAGGTTCCTCCCAGTCTACACATCTAGTTCATACAATAGTTACCTATGATGATAGCTCCCTTCCTGGACAGCTCTATCTACATATTTTTAGGCAGCTAGGAGGAAGGTTGAAGTTTTCTTCCTGAGTCTTTTTGGTACTGTTGTTTTCAGCTCAAAATAATCTACATGCCAAAGAGACATTTTGGGGCAGCAGCTTTTGCTCCTGTAGAATAGATTGTTTTATTTTAAACTGTTTGACAGTTTGTGATAAATTATTTCCTCTGTAAGAACACTGGTAAAGCTTACTATAAATATTCAGCATAACATCCCAGTAGGGAGCATTTATTAGTTGAATCATTTTGACCTGATTCATAGGACAATTGGTATAACTAGGACTATTTTTATCATGAATTATGAGAAAGTAAAATCTGCAGGCTTCATTTCCTCTTTTTTTTTTTAATGCACATCGATTTGGGGATTTTTTTTAGATCAGATTGACTAAAGAAATAATTTCACTGTCATTTAAAAAAATCTTGAATATCCACTATGTTTAAAGATAAGTGTTACTGAACAAGGGCTCCTGTGCCCATGTTACAGAAAGCCAAACTCTAACAGTGGGTGTTTGCAGCAAAGTAAGGATTTATTTGCAGGGCACCAAGCAAGAAGAACAGGCAGCTTATGCTCAAATGGCTTTCAGGCAAGGGTTTTTAAAGACAGTGTTAGGAAAGAAGGTCATATGTTTTGTGATCAGCTTGTGGACATTCTTCTGATTGTTTGATGGTGAGGTAATAGGCTGATGTTTTGGAAACCTCAACCTTCTGGTTCCAACCAGTCTGGGGCCTACATGCTTGTGGTGAGCATGTAGTCACCATCCTCCACCTTGGTGGGGGGGGGGGGTCTTAGTTTCTACAGAATAACTCAAAGATACACATCAGATTGTATATCTATCTTCAGGAGGAACTAGCAGTCCTGTGACTCTATTGTCCTAATCATTAACTGCTTGAGCCTTCTCTTTGGAACTCAGTGAAGACCTTGAAGACTAATGCCTTTTTTTTTTACAATCAAGAAATTGGGGGCAGAGAGGAGATTCTGCACTCAGGAAGGCCCCTCAGGGTCCTGCTGTAACAGATTTTAGTAAGGCCCTTTCCAATTGTCCTTGCCCTCCAGTCCTCCACACTCTAGACAGACCCATATGAAACAACATGTAATGTAATGCTGTGTTTTCATATTTACTATATGAGCTCTTGTGTGGGATGACCAAATCAGTGATTTTATACTACTTACTTGCTTATGTGGGGTAAGGCAGAATGTCTCTCTAATGACCCTCTTATGTTTGATTTCAGTGTTAAATATTATCAAGTAAGCAAATTCTGAAAATAACTTTCCTGGTATTTGTTTATGCTGTTCCCACTATTTGGTTGTTTATTACTATTCCTACTGCTGTGTTTCCACAACAAGCAGAGTTAATTTCACTTGGATATTCATTTTTCTGAATTCATTTTTCGGAAATATTTTTGCTTTCTTCTAAAATTAATACCATAAGGATTTGATTTATTTTAGGCCATCTAGAGATGGCATCTTTAGGCCATCTCACAGTTCATTAACAGGTGGGTCAAGTCAGGATTTTATGTCACTTATTAAAGCTCAGGTAAGAGTTTTGGGAAAGTAGAAACTGCAGTGGAAGTCATTTTTTTTTCAATGATTAAGGATAAGATGACAAGAATTTAAACTCACAGTCTTTAAATTTCTTTGCCAACTATTTTAATAAGAGCCTAATAAACCATGCAATACAGATTTTCATATACTTCCTCACCAACACTCTGAAGGAGTTGCTAAAGTAGTAAGGAATGGGAGAACAGGTTAGGCTGACACTTACTGAACACCATTTGCTGTGCTAATGTGAGACATTGATAGTCCAAAAGTACAGGCTGTAAGGGTCTTTGTCACAGCTTCATTCTGAGTGACCTTTGCATTAAGTAGAGGAGAAATTGGTTTGTGGGGGAAGATCCTTTGAGAATTCCTGTGTAAGCTAAATTAGCCTCTTGAGTGGTAATTTTGGACATTCAGTACTCCCTGATATCCCTGCTTGCTCAATGCTTTTCCAATTCTTTCTTTTTCCTCTTCCCATACCCCTTTCAAAATATGGAGGAGAGGGAGTTATCTTCTTAGGTAGAGATCTACCTGAGGTAAGGGGAACTTGTGAATCATTCCTGAAACTATCGTCGACTGAAAAGAAAAAAGCACAACCTAGAAGTTGAGAGTTATGTTTTATTTGGTGGATTTTCTGAGGAATTCAAGCCCAAGCCTGGGAGACAGGACTCTTAGATCACTCTGAGGGACCACTCCAAAAAGGTAAGGGAGGATTCAGGATATATAGGAGTTTTTGCAACAAAAACCAGGTAGTCCGAACATAAAAAGATTACTGTTAAAGAAAACCAGATAGCTTAAGTTAAGGAATTTAGCACTTTTCTATATATGGGAAGATGCAAGAGTCTGGGCTCATTGAAATCATTCCTTTGATATGCACCTTAACTATGTGGGTCCAATATCCTGTGCTTTCCCATCCTGAGTCTCCTCAGGGTGCACCTTTGTGAGGATTGCTGCAGTGATTGACTGCTTGATGGCAGGCATCCTGCTTCTATCCTGAGTTCCCTCAAAGGCTCACCTTTGGGGTGGCTGCAGTGTGATGGCTTGATGGCTGCAACACCCTTTGTTTACTGATATGGCAGTCAACATTTTTTTTCATTCAAATAATTTCAAATATTACTTGACCCCAAAGACAGGAAGTAAGAGAGTGAGCAAATATCAAAACAGCTGAGCTCACTCTGAAAATGAAGATCAGAGGCAAATATTACATTTTAATTTACTTAAATCTTTGCCACATTCCTTTTCTGTGTTCTATAGCAGCTCAGGTTCATAAGGGCCCAATTCTAACTTCCTGTACATGCTTGAGCCTTTTCTATATTTCTTAATTTGGAGAATGGCATCGTCATTCACACCCAAGTGGTGATGATGATGACCAGACTTCTGGCTTGCAGGCATGGGTATTGCTGTTGAGAAGTCCTATTCTATTCTGGCTCCAGATCCTTTTAATCAATCTGATTCATCACTCTGGAAGATTTGGTGTCTTCTCTTTTTCCATTGTGTTCACTTTTTCATTTATCCTGACAGATATTCAGTGAACATTTCAGAGACTCAATTTTGAGAAATTCTATTGATTTATTCCTTTGATAATCCTTTGCTTTCTATTTTTCTATTTCTTTCTATTTCTTGCATCTGTCTAGAACTCCTTTATGTTGGATTTCGGACCACCAGGATTGAATCTTTTATTTTGTTATTCTTCTGCTTTCCATCTCTGCCACCCCCTACTCTTTGCAGTTGAAATTTTGGGAAATTTCCTTGACTTTCTTTTCTTTCTTTTTTTTTTTTGTGATATGCAGGCCCCTCACTGTTGTGGCCTCTCCCGTTGCGGAGCACAGGCTCCAGACGCACAGGCTCAGCGGCCATGGCTCACGGGACCAGCCGCTCCGCAGCATGTGGGATCTTCCCATACCGGGGCACAAACCCATGTCCCCTGCATCGGCAGGCGGACTCTCAACCACTGCGCCACCAGGGAAGCCCTATTTTCTTTTTTTAAAAAGAAAATTGAAGTATAGTTGATTTACAATGTTATGTTAGTTTCTGGTGTACAACAAAGTGATTCAGATATATGTATGTGTATATATATATTCTTTTTCATATTCTTTTCTATTATAGGTTATTACAAGTTATTAAATGTAGTTCCCTGTAATATATAGTAGGACCTTGTTGTTTATATATTTTATATACAGTAGTTCATATCTGCAAATCCCAAACTCCTAATTTATCCTCCCCCTTCCCACTTTGGTAACCATAAATTTGTTTTCTATATCTGTGAGTCTGATTCTGTTTTATAAATAAGTTCATTTGTATCATACTTTAGATTCCACATATAAGTGATATCATATGAAGTTTGTCTTTCTCTGTCTGATTTACTTCATTTAGTATGATAATCTCTAGGTCCATCCATGTGGCTGAAAATGGCATTATCTGATTCTTTTTTTATGGCTGAGTAGTAGTCTATTGTAGACATGTACCACATCTTCTTTATCCATTTATCTGTTGATGGACATTTGGGTTACTTCCATGTCCTGGCTATTGTAAATAGTGCTGCTATGAACATTGCGGTGCTTGTATTTTTTGAATCCTGGATATATGCCCAGGATTGGCATTGCTGGATCATATGGTAACTATTTTTAATTTTTTAAGGAACCTTCATGCTGTTCTCCATAGAGGCTGCACCAATTTACATTCCCACCAACAGTGTAGGAGGGTTTTTTTTCTTCACACCCTCTCCAGCATTTATTATTTGTAGACTTTTTGATGATGGACATTCTTAACTATGTGGGGTAATAACTCATTGTAATTTTGATTTGCATTTCTCTGGTAATTAGTGATATTAAGCATCTTTTCATGTGCCTATTGGCTATCTGTACGCTTGACTTTCTTTTATGAACTTTCTATTAAATTTCTACAATTTCAGCTATTATAGTTTTAAGATATGCATACTTTTTTTTTTTTTTACGCAAACCTCCAACATTCAGTGGAAGGGCGATTTGGGAAACACGTGTCTTTATTTTATTTATTTATTTGGTTGTGTTGGGTCTTCATTGTTGCGCGTGGGCTTTCTCTAGCTGCATCGAGCGGGGGCTACTCCTTGTTGCCATGCGCAGGTTTCTCATTGCAGTGGTTTCTCTTGTTGTGGAGCTCGGGCTTTAGGCACGCAGGCTTCAGTAGTTGTGGCATACGTGCTCAGTAATTGTGGCTTGCAGGCTCTAGCATGCAGGCTCCGTAGTTGTGGCACGTGGGCTTAGTTGCTCCGTGGCATGTGGGACCCTCCTGGACCAGGGATCGAACCCATGTCCCCTGCATTGGCAGGTGGATTCTTAACCACTGCACCACCAGGGAAGGCCCCATACTTTTTATTGATTGTTTTTGTTTCTTATTTCATGGACATATAGTCTGTACTTTTTTTCGGACCATGTTAACTGTTATATTTAACTTTCTTTCACTGCTTCTGTCTTTTTGTCTTTTCCCTCTGAATAACTTCTTTTTGCTCTAGTTTTATTGAGATATAATTGATATATAACATTGAATAAGTTTAAGAGGTACAACATAATGATTTATGTGTACATTGTGAAATGATCACCACATTTTAGTGTATCATGAACTGTAGCAATTTAAGTATTAAAATACCAAAAGTGTGGATTAAAGAATACCATTCCCTCAATAGAAAAGAGAAAAAAGAAAACTACAAATAGGGATTTGGACTTCGAGCTATGCTTTCATTTTGTGAAACTGGTATGTCAATAAACCAAAATTCATGCAGATCAAATGAGAGACCTAGAATTATCCATTAATGATTTGCAAAAAAATGGCTTGTCATCTATTACACTCTCATTTTAGTAAATGATCATCCAGGGGTTCTTCCATCCAAAAATTTTACTACCTCTGAAATTTATTTGTTCTGTCACTAGAGAACTCTGACTAACGCACTCTTAATCTCATCTCAGGTGGTCTGTCTCCTAATCTTGATGAGCTACTCTGGTCCCTTTAATCTTGCCTAAGGTGGTTTCTTGGCTGCTCCTCTCTTGATTAGCATCTGCTTGAATCTGCCCGTTGGAACTCAGGGAAAGTCATGGAGGCTGGAGTCTTGCCTACAAAGAAATGGGGGACAAAAAGACCTCCATGCCAAGGAGCCCCACAGGGCCCCACTTGGTTTCATTACCCCCTTTTCTTTGATACTCCTCAATCTTGAGGAGAACAGATGTTGGACAAGAAAGGAAACAGTCATTTTGGATAATAGAGATGTTAATCATAAACTCGGCAGACGAAGTTGGTTTTAGGGGGACTTGATTTTAATCCCCATTTCAGTTTTATCTTTCCCAAATCTTTGAGGGAATGGAGTGATGACTGCTGTGACTACTTCCTGCTGAGATGCGGTATAGTCCTGCCTAAATTTGGAGGAATAGATACTGAATTAGAAATATTTGAGTTCCAAGTCCCAGATCTAAGTCTTGTATGATTAAGATCTCA
Source organism: Monodon monoceros (assembly GCF_005190385.1). Taxonomy (NCBI): domain Eukaryota; kingdom Metazoa; phylum Chordata; class Mammalia; order Artiodactyla; family Monodontidae; genus Monodon; species Monodon monoceros. The sequence continues at coordinate 27,134,502 of NW_021703783.1, forward strand.
GTCCCTCAGGAATAAGCCTGAAACCTGGTCCAGACTTGGCACTTTGGAGAGACTTATAGCCAGTTGTTTTCAAACCATTCCCTGTATGGGGAAAACCCATTAAGGCAATCCTGAAGACCTGGAAATAGGAAGCTGACCACATATCTAGCAGTTAAAATTATTGAAAGAATCAGTATATGAATCTATAGTTTTGTAGTAAAAGGTATGAGAAAGGATAAGAAAACAGAATTTTCATTCCATTTGTCAAAACAAACAATTTCACAAAGGGTGAGATGTCTGCTTCTTGGAGTCTGCTCACTGGCTGTAGGCAGGCTTGGCTGGTTCGTCTCTGGTAATCTTCTTACTCCAGTATGATGTACCCACAGTTTTACTCCATGCAATTTTAGAGAAGCTTGACTAGTAATAAGAACATCATAGAGTCCCTTCCATTTTTCTTCAAGCTGCTGCTCAGGTCATTGCTCTTTTTCACACTTTCAGCAGCATCTTTTCTGCCAGCTTTGGAGGGATGTAAGGAAGTTTCCAGGTGAGGGGAGACCCAGATTCTGGCAGAGGTGTCACAACATAAGATGCTATCTTTTCTGCTTCCCCAAAATAATTTCTTGGAGGAGGAAGTCTAGGGTGGTCCAGGCAGGAGGAAGAGAGGAACATCCTCAAGGCAAAAGTGGAGCTGCTAGGGCTGTCCCTCTTCCACCATCTATTCCAACCTCAGAGTCCAGCTGCTGGAGTGGTAGACAGGGTATGATTGGGGCTCAGCCTTTCCAGGCAAGGGTCCAAGGTGATCTGGCCTTCAGGGACACCCCTGGAACCATCCCCAAGTTGGTCCCTTCATGGTTGCCAAAACCATTACCCAAAGCTCAGCCTCTCTGTACACTGGTGCCAAATCAAATCTTGGAGACAGAGTTTTGGGTGAAGTAGAAAAAGATAGCTTTATTGTTTTGCCAGGCAAAGGGAGACACACAGGGCTTCTGCCTCTAAAACTATGTGTCCCTGAATAACTTTTGTTTGTTTGTTTATTTGTTGTTTTTCATGTTGTGGGATTTTCTCAGGTGTCTGCTGATAAAAATGACTAGATGTAAATGCTCTCTATTTCTATTTAAGAACACTATAATATGGAGTTGAAATGCATTAATAAGGCTTACAACCAGTGAGCTTCACTGAAGGATGATTCAGCGTACTTTTGAAGTGGAGCATCCCAAAATATCAGAGAAGGAGTATCTAATCTTTAATTAGATGGGATAATAATTAAAGTCTGTCTGCTTTTACTTAACCCTCCTTTTTCTCGTGCCTCAATCTGCCCTCTTGAAATCCTATTGTCTTGTTTCTGGAGCCTTTCTATCTCCAGGGAAAAACCCTTTTATTTGCAAGATTGGAGAAGTGTAATCACCTGACCACAAGAATTTTATGGGTGCAGACTTGAGCCTCAAGACACTTAGAGAATTACACTAACTCCTAACCCCACCTTTTTTAGCCTTTCACCCTACCCCCGACTTCTGCAGAATCAGTACAAGTATCTTCATATTTGCATTTTTCTGAGGCTCTGTGAGGTGGTGCACTAACTTCTCATTTTTTATCTGCCTCTAGAGGTTTAATCTCCCTCTACTCAGGAAGGCAGTTACTACTCCACCTTCTTCTATCTTGTAAAGCTATTGACATTTTTTGTCAACTCCTGTGTCCTCTCCTATTCTTTTTGTCCTATTGGATTTATAGCCTTTCATTGCTGTATTGTCATTTCAGTGTCATTTCAAGAGGGGCAGGAAAACACATCTTCAATCCATCACGTTTAACTGTTTAAAAGGAAAGTTCTGATTATGTCATCCCATTGCCTTCCCATTGTGCTTTAGATATATAGAATACCTTGCATGTGGCCTGTAAAGCCCTACCTGATTTGACCTCTGCCTATTTTCTTTGTTCTCTACTGAATTCTTTGACTTTGTGCTTTCTTTTTATTCTCTATGTCATAATTTAAATTGAATAATTAATTTGATATAAACTCTAGTACATAGAGAACTTTTCTTCATTCATTACTGCTCTTTTCCAATTGCCTTGTGCTGTGCCAGCAGTAACAGTCATTTGATAAATATGAATGAATGAATAACTTAATGTATGTCATTTGTTAGCCCTATTGCCTTCTTTCTAGTTATCAGAAATAAAAGTCTTTAATTACCTGTTTCAGAAATACCACAGTAGAAAAGGTATTCCATGCAAATGGAAACAACAAGAAAGGTGGGGTAGCAATACTTATATCAGACAAAATAGACTTTAAAATAAGACTATAACAAGCGACAAAGAATGACATTACATAGTGATAATGGGATTGAACCAATAAGAAGATTTGATAATTGTAAATATATATGCACCCAACAGAGGAACACCTAAATATACAAAGCACATATTAACAGACATAGGGAGAAAATGACAGTAACACAATAGGAGACTTCAACACCCCACTTACATCAATACAGATCATCCAAACAAAAAATCAATAAGGAAACACTGGCCTTAAACAATACATTACACAAGATGGAATATATATAGAGAGAGAGACAGAGAGAGACAGAGACAGAGACAGAAGACACAGAGAGGCAGAGACAGAGAGAGACAGAGAGAGGAGAATATTCCATCCAAAAGCAGCAGAATACACATTCTTTTCAAGGGCACATGGAGCATTCTCCAGGATACACGACATGGTAGGCCATAAAACAAGTCTCAGTAAACTTAAGAAGACTGAAATCATATCAAGCATCCTTTCTGATCACAACACTATAAGACTAGAAATAAACTACAAAAAAAAACTGCACAAAACACAAACGTGGAGGCTAAACAATATGCTACTAAACAACCAATGGATCACTGAAGAAATCAAAGAGGAAATAAAAAAATACTTGGAGACAAATGAAAAAGAAAACATAATGACCCAAAATCTATGGGACCCAGCAAAACAGTTCTAAGAGGGAAGTTTATAGTGATAAAAGCCTATATCAGGAAACTAGAAAAATCTCAAATAAATAACCTGACCTTAAACCTAAAGGGACTAGAAAAAGAGGAACAAACATAACCCAAAATTAGTAGAAGGAAAGAAATTATAAAGATGACAGAAGAAATAAATGAAGTAGAGACTAAAAAAAAAAAAAAGAATAAAAAAAGATCAGTGAAACTGAGAGTTCGTTCTTAGAAAAAAAATAAACAAAATTGATAGACCTTTATCAGGACTCATCAATAAAAAAGAGAGAGCGCAAATCAATAAAATCATAAATGAAAAAGAAGTTATAACCATGACCACAAAAATACAAAGATCATAAGAGATTACTGTGATCAATTATACACCAATAAAATGGACAATCAAAAAGAAATGGACAAATTTCAAGAAATGTACAATAGCCCAAAACTGAATCAGGAGAAATAGAAAATATGAACTGACCAATGGCCAGTAATGAAATTGAATTGGTAATCAAAAAAAACTTCCAACTAATAAAAGTCCAGGACCTGATGGCCACACAGATGAATTCTACCAAACATTTAGAGAAAAGTTCGCACCTAACCTCAAACTATTTCAAAAAATTACAGAGGAAAGAATGCTTCCAAACTCATTTTATGAGGACAGCACCATCCCAATATCAAAACCAGACAAGGATGTCACACAAAAAAGAAAATTACAGGCAAATATCACTGATTAACCTAAACGCAACAATCCTCAACAAAATATAAGCAAACCAAATTCATCAATACATTAAAAGGATCATACAACATGATTAAATGGGATTTATCCCAGGGATGCAAGAATGGTTTCATATATGCAAATCATTCGATGTGATATACAATATTGACAAATTGAAGAATAAAAATTGTATGATAATCTCAATAATTGCAGAAAAAGCTTTTGACAAAATTAAACATTTGTGATAATAACTCTCAACAAAGTGGATATAGAGTGAACATACCTCAACATAATAAAGGCCATATACAATAAGCCCACAGTTAACATTATATTTGATGGTAAAAAGTTGAAAGCATTTCCTCTAAGATAGGAAGAACACAAGAATGCTCACGCTTTTATTCAACATAGTATTGGAAATCCTAGCCACAGCAGTCAGACAATAAAATGAAATTAAAAGAATCCAAATGAAAGGAAAAAGTAAAACTCTCAGTGTTTGCAGGTGACGTGATACTATGCATAGAAATCCCAAAGAAATCATTAAAAAAACTACTAGCACTCATCAATGAATTCAGTGAATGCAGGATACAAATTTAATATAGAGAAATCTACACACTAACAATGAACTATCAGAAAGAGAAATTAAGAAAATAATCCCATTTACAATCTTATTAAAAAGAATAAATCTAAGTAGGGAGGTAAAATACCTGTACTTGGAAAACTATAAGAAACTGATGAAAGAAATGAAAGGTGACGCAGGTGGAAGGATATGTCGTGCTCATGGATTAGAAAAAATGTTGTTAAAATGACCATGCTACTCAAAGCAATCTACAGATTCAGTGCAATCCATATCAAAATACCAAGGACATTTTTCACAGAACTAGAAAAAATAATCTAAAATTTGTGTGGAAACACAAAAGACCCCAGGTAATCAAAACAATCTTAAGAAAGGAGAACAAAACAGGAGGTATAATGCTCCCTGAGTTCAAAATATACTACAAAGCTGTAGCCATCAAAACAGTACTGGCACAAAAACAGCCACATAGATCAATGGAACTGAATAGAGAGCTCAGAAATGAACCCAAAGTTATATGGGCAACTAATCTATGACAAAGGAATCAAGAATATACAGTGGGGAAAAGACAGGCTCTTCGATACATGATATTGGGAAAACTGGACAGCTACATGTGAAAGAATCAAACTTTTGCACACCATATACAAACATAAACTCAAAATGGATTAAAGATTTAAATATAAGACCTGAAATGTAGGCAGTATGCTCTTTAACATTGGTCTTAGCAATATTTGTATGGCTGTGTCTCCTCAGGCAAGGGATACAATAGGGAAAATAAGCAAATCGGACTACATCAAACTTAAAATCTCTTGCACAATGAAGAAAACAATCAACAAAATGGAAAGACCACCTGCTGAATGGGAGAAGATGTTTGCAAATGATATATCCAACAAGGGTTTAATATCCAAGATATACAAAGAAGTCATACAACTTAACGTCAAAAAAAAAAAATTTAAAAAACGGGCAGAATATCCACATAGACATTTTTCCAAAGAGGACAGACAGATGGCCAATAAACGCATAAAAAGATGCTCAACATCACTAATCAGAGAAATTCAAATCAAAACCACAGTAAGATATCCCCTCACACCTGTTAGAATGGTATTATAAATAAATAAACAAACAAATGAATAAATAAATTGGTGAGGATGTAGAGGAAAGGAAACCCTGTGCACTGCTGGTAGGAATGTAAATTGGTGCAGCCACTATGGAAAACAATGTGGAGGTTTCACAAAAAAATTAAAAATAGAGCTAAAGAAAATTAAATAGAACTATTTTTATGATCTAGGAAATCCTCTCCTGGGTAGTTATATAAAGAAAATGAAAATACTAATTAGAAAAGATATATACACCCCTGTGCATTGCACATTATTTACAATAGCCAAGATATGGGAGCAACCTAAGTGCACATCAATAAATGAATATATATATATAGTTATGTTACTTAGCCATGAAAAAGAATGAAATCTTGCCATTTGCAACAACATGGATGGACCTAGATGGTAGTATACTAAGTATAATAAGTCAGACTCAGAAAGACAAATACTGTATGATTTCACTTATATGTGGAATCTAAAAAACAAAACAAATGAACAAGCATAACTAAACAGAAACAGAACTACAGTTAGAGAGAAGAAACATTGGTTGCCAGAGGGGAGGGGTATGGAGAAAGGAGAGAAATAGGTGAGGGAGATCAAGAGGTACAAACTTTCAGTTACCAGAAAAATGAGTGACAGGTATGAAATGTACAGTGTGGGGAATATAATCAATAATTATGTAATATCTTTGTATGGTGACATATGACAATTAGACTTATTATGTTGATCATTTAAAAATGTACAGAAATATTGAATCACTACGTTATGGGCTAGGAACAAACATAGTGTTGAAGGTCAATTACAATTCAGAAACAAAGTGTAACCAACTAACTAACTAACTCATAGAAAAAAAGCAGATTTGTGGCTAGCAGAGGCAGAGGGTGAGGGGAAGAGGAGTCGGAGGAAGGCAGTCAGAAAGTGCAAACTTCCAGTTACAAGATAAATAAGTACTAAGGATACATGATAAAGATAATTAATACTGCTGTAAGTTATAAATGAAAGCTATTAAGAGAGTAAATCCTAGGGTTCTCAACATAAGGAAAAGCATACATGTTTTTCTATTTCTTTAATTCTGTATCTATATGAGATGATGGAAGTTCACTAAACCAATTGTGGTGATTATTTCATCATGTATGTAAGTCAAATCATTATGTCATACACTTTAAACTTACACAATGCTGTATGGCAATTACATATCAATAAAACTGGAAGAAAAAAGAAATGAAACACCAGAGTATAGCAGAAACTAATAAACTGTTATATTCCCAGGGAAGTTGAGAGAATAGGTGTTAGAAGAAAGAGCATGTGATAGTAGTGGAATATGTCCTTTGAGAAGAAAGAAGGTGGTCACTTGCATTTTAGGAACAATTCTAACTTTTGAGCACCTGCTTTGTGTCAAGACTGTTATACATTTTATTTTTTAATTTAATAATGATAATGTTAATTAAATTATTAATTTATAAATAAATAAAACTAAACACTTTGTAAGCAAATAGTAACTCATATATTAACTCATTTAGAACAGTGACAGGCATAGTTTAATCTTTTCACATATATTAACTTAATTCTCACAACAAACTTATGAGATAGGTGCTATTTCCCACTTTACAGATGAGAAAGCTGAGCCACAGAGAGTTAAAGTTGCCTTCCTTAAGCGATATAGCCATTAGTAGTTGAACCTAGATTTGGAGTAAGTCCTTAAGGTTGCAGAATTTGGGTTCTTAACTACTGCAGTATGCTGCTGCTTCTCACCTATCCTCATGAGATGCTTATAGGATAGGAAAATAAGATTAAAAGACTATTAAACCAGGCAGGTGTATTGATAAAAGCATATAATGATAAAAGTATGACCTTTCTCTACCTCTCCATTTACATTAGCAACCAATACTACCCCCAATAGTTATACAATTTAAGAACTTAGCATACATCTTGTCACATTCTTCTCCTCTCTCATATGATTTAATAAGTATATGGATAGACATGTATAAACAGATGTTCTATCATTGTCTATTTCCCAGAAAGGTAGAGGTCTTACCCAACTGTAATTAATGAAAATTCCTTCACTTCAACTGGGTAGCTTTAATTTTAAGTGACAATAAATTTTTTAATGTGATGATATACCATAATTTATTCAGCAATTTCCCTACTGATGGAAATTCACTTTACTTCTAGTTATTCGTCACTATGGATCCCTCTATAATGCAGTGACACATATTGTAGCAGTGCGTGGTGTATGTTGCAGTGAACTTCCTAGATCCTTACATACTGAAAATTTCATTTATATTACCTAGGTTCCCAAAGAAGAGAATTCTGCTATGTGAAATCACATTTAAAATCACATTTCTACCAGAAACATATAAGAATATAATTTTCTTTGCATCTCTTGCTTACAAAAATAGAGGTTACTACTTTAAAATTCTTGCCATTATTTTGAGTGTATTTCAAAGACTTCACTAAAAAAGAATGATATGGTCATTTTTGTAAATTTTTATATCATGTGTGTATAAATGAATTTAAATTTAAGTGTAAAACATTTTTATTTAAAAAAGGGATGTAGGAGTAGCCATTAATTATCTTTTAAATTAGTGATCTCAAAGCTTAGCATGTATCAGAATCATCTGGAGCATTCATTAAAACACAAACCTTGGCCCACACTCTCAGAGTTTCTGAATCAGTAGGTCTGAGGTGGGGGTATAAAAATTTGCATTTCTAAGTTCCTGCTGGTCCAGGGACCACATTTGGAAAACCGTTGTTCTTTGTGGCCTCTTTAAAACCAAGAATTATTTCTAAGACTTTATACCAGAAGTAAGCCCCCGAATAGTCCCACCTAATTAATAGTCAAGTAACTACAAAATTTAGTAATATGATAATCTTTTTTAAAAAGTGATAAGACCCAATGTAGGCCAGATTTGGGGGGGAAAATGGGTAATTGTGTACACTGCTAGTAAGAAAATAAATTGATATATATTTCTCTAAAATTAGTATTGCATACTTTACTTAGAAATTCACTTCTAAGGGTTTATCCTAAGGAAAATATTATAAATGTGTTCACTGATTTAGCAACAAAAATATTTATTGAAACATTGTTTGTAATATTAAAAATGTTAGAACTGTCTGCATTTCTAAATAGGGGATTTATTAGATCAATTGTGGTATATCCATAAAATTGAATACGACTCAGCTATTCAATAAAAAATAATCAGATTATAGAGATGCACAAACTTACTGATTTATAAATATTAAGAAAAAGCAACAAATCTCACAGTGGTTATGTCAGATGGGCTTAGCAGCTATGATGGCTGATGCTCAACACCTCTTCCAACCTCTTCTCAGATGCTTTCCTATTCTGTAGAGACTAGAAAGTTAGAAATTCCATTCCTTAGGCTCCATTGCAGCTTGGGCTCTGTATCTGTACCCACAAACCCCATGTTATTGCAGGAAATTTGGAAGGTGCAAGTGAGGCAGTAGATATACTTTTGTTACTTCCATTTCTTCTCACAAGCATAGTCATAGAATCATTTGATTTTTTGCTACATCATCAAAGGGGTCCCAATGTTTAGTCACTTGTAATGTGATTGTCAAGAAGCTGACCATGGGACATCCATTTTGCCGTTGTGTAGTATAGCATGCACAGAGTAGACTGTGGAACAGTTTCCTAGTCCTGGTAGTGATGGCATTATTTTGAATTCTAACTTCTAATCATTTAAGAATCAGTAATTCCCTGTGGTATGGCTCCGGCATTCTTTCTGACTGCACAACCTAGAATCTGTCTCTTTACTCTTTACAATAATTCTGTAAGCCATTTAGTATTTAGTAAAATCTCTTTTGGTTTAGAGTGGTGGAAAAGATTCTGTTCTCAAAAAAAAAAAAGATTCTGTTCTCTGTAATTGAACACTGAGCACTGATAAGATTAGATAGTTTCATTCTGTGTTATCTAATTATTTAACAACCATGTATTACTATTGAATATGAAAAGGCTATTTATATAATAATAATAATATTGTTTAGAATGAACCTAAAGTTTACAAAGGGGCTTATTTTAAAATTACAATAATAGGGGCTTCCCTGGTGGTGCAGTGTTTAAAGGTCCGTCTGCCGATGCAGGGGACGCGGGTTCGTGCCCCGGTCCGGGAGGATCCCACATGCCGCGGAGCGGCTGGGCCCATGGGCCATGGCCGCTGGGCCTGCATGTCCGGAGCCTGTGCTCTGCAACGGGGGAGGCCACAGCAGTGAAAAGCCCACGATCCGCAGGGAAAAAGAGAAAAAAAACCCAAAACATAAAATTACAGTAATATTTTGAACAAAGTATGATAGTTGAGTAGTTAAGAGTTTGGGCTTTAGAGGCAACCTAAATTTAAATCCCAGCACTGCCACTTCCTCCTTTAGCATTCTTGATCAATAAAGCTTCTAAAATCTCAGAATCATTTGCTATAAACCTGAGGATTATAATACTTTATCTATGATGTGACGATTAAATGAGATAATGTATGTAAAGCTGAGATCCCAATGCTTAATATTTTACAGGAATTAAATAAATGGTGGCAGCCTTGCTGTCTCCCTTAAACTTTCATAGAGTTCACATTTTTCCATCCTGATTGTAAGAACATCCAAGCATCTCTTTTTATCAATGCTTTGCTTTGAACTGCATCTCATTATACAGCATCAAAATAAATTTAGATAAATATCCTACTATCATTTAAATTAGATGCAAGAAACATGAAAATATTAAATGAAAATGATTTCTCCATGTGAGCCTATATTTCATTATCATTGACATTATTTAAGAAAACAAATTCTACTTTATAGTTAAGTGGTTTTAGAATTCTTTCAGCTCACCGATTGTTTCAAGGTGAAACAAGTGCTGGCCTGGTGTTCAGAATACAGCAACATATCAATATCTGATAATTAAGGAATTATTGTTTCCTTGCATTCACATGCATAACCCTTAGTAGCGTTAATAGTTAATGAGAACACAACGAATTTCCTAGGAATTTAAAATAGGAACATGCTTCCAAGTTGTTTTTACTCAAGTATCTGGAGTACATAGGGCAAATATTACCTTTAAATATACACCCAAATATTGTGTGATTACAGATAGAACTCTGAAACTGTCAACAAGCTTGAAGCACCTTGTCTAGTAGAGCTATTTGTTTCTGCTAATGTAGTTGCAATCACTTTATTCTTTTACAGTGTTCAGTTGCCTAGAGAGAGGAATGTAATATATGCCCACTGCATAAACAAATAGAAAACCACCTTTTATGAGGTTCAATCTTATCACCTTCGTTTTTTTTCTTTTATTTATTATTATTATTTGGCTGTGTTGGGTCTTTGTTGCTGTGCACAGGCTTTCTCTCACTGCGGCAAGTGGGGGCTACTCTTCCTTGAGGTGCACAGGCTTCCCATTGAGGTGGTTTCTCTTGTTGCACAGCATGGGTTCTAGGCATGTGGGCTTCAGTAGTTGCGGCTCATGGGCTCAGTAGTTGTGGCACACAGGCTCAGTAGTTGTGGTGCATGGGCTTAGTGGCACACAGGCTTAGTTGCCCCATGGCATGTGGGATCTTCCTGGACCAGGGATCGAACCTGTGTCCCCTGAATTGGCAGGCAGATTCTTAACCACTGCACCACCAGGGAAGTCCCTCACCTTGTTTTTATTAGTATATACACTAACAAACTGAGATGATATTAGTAAGTTTTAATTATGAATAAATGATAATATATATCATATATATACTTTTGTTACTCCCACCATTTCTTCTCATGTTACTTTGAATGTGTAATTCCTGTATTCTTAAGTGATGCTCATGAGGATGATTTCTTGAGAAAATATGTGCTCCTGAGTTGTAGGTAACTATCTGAGATTCTTTTCTGCTTTAACTAAAGAGAATGAGAAAAGGAATGCCTCCTTAAAACCTCTTCTTTTAAATAAGAGCTTGTCACTAATTTGAGAGAAAACTTGTTAATAAGTACAAGAACTGTGTTCGTTCATTTATTCACTCATTCAATATCTACTTATTGAGACCTACTGTGCAATAGTCTGAGTGCTGGAGATACAGCAGTGAACAAAATAAACAACAGATATAAATGATGCAGCCCCTTTGGAAAACATTTTGGAAGTTCCTAAAAGTGTTTAACATTGGGTTACCATATGACCAGAAATTCCATTCCTAGGAATACACCACCAAAGAACTGAAAACATATGTTCACACACAAAAATTGTATATTGATATTCATAGCATCATTATTCCTAGTAGCCAAAAAGTGGTAACATCCATCAACTGATGAATGGATAAACAAATGTGGTATATCCTTATAGCATAAACAAAACTGGAATTGACTCTAAAAATTTATTACAAAATAAGTTCTCTTCTTCAGTTAATTTCTCATTTTTAACTGAAATGAAATGTAGAGGGGAAAAATTATCTGGTATGTTAGTCTGTGCAGTGTAACAACACTGCTCCTCAGGTGGGTTTCTCACATCTTCTGGGGAGAAGTATGATTCTTTAGGGGAGAATTTAGTTGTTTACAATCACTTGTAGCCTAAAAAATTTAAGATGTTCAGTCTTGGTTTAACCCATTCATGATTATATTAAAAGAAAATGATAAATCCCTTTAAAATTTTTTATAATTTTTATATAATTAAAAATTTCTTAGATACTATAATACTATATGCTTGACTTCCAATAAAATGTACTAGAATACATAGAATAAGATCCCTTTAAAAGACATTTGCTTAAGAAATTTTACTACTTTTTAAATTCTACTAAGTAGATTTTGAGGAAACATAAAGACAATTGTTAAAAGGACAAGCTTGGGAAATAATTTGATTATAGTATAGAATTCAAAGGCTTAGCAAAGCTTGTCAATAGTCTAGATCCTATAGAGAATATCTTCATAAGTAAGTTGTAAATACAAGTAAGAGAATTATTTCTATTTGTAATTCATGTATTTTGTCTTAATAGTCTGTTATTTGTTTTGTATAAATCATTTAAAAAATACATTACAAGAGTGACAACATGGAAAATGGCAAAGCAGGGAGCTCACTCCACTGGAACAATCATTAAGCTGGCAAAACTGACAAAGAGAATTGGAGCAAGGTGGCAGAATAGAAGTATATGGAGCTCACTGCCTGCCTAAAAACATCAAAAATACATCTATGTGTGGAAAAGTTCTCACAGGGAACGAACTGGAAACTGGCAGAAGAATACCTATGCAACCAAAGCTCAAAAAAGACTTCCACATAACCAGGTAGGATGGAAAAGAGATATAGCATCAGAACCTCCACCCCCAGAAAAGATCTGAAAGGAAAAGATGGTCTACATGGGTGGACCCTCATTCTGGGGAGTGAGCAGGTCAAGCCACAGACTGAGCATCCCATTTGCCACATGGTGTTCCAGAGATCTACACAGAGGAGACATGGCTACTAGGAGAACTACTGGGACAGATTCAAGGGCTGGAGAAGCCTAGACCCCACTTACAAAGAGGGTGCAAGTGCTGGCTTGCCAACAAATAGGATGGAGAGAGCTCCGCACTAGTGGCTGCTGCCTTGCCACACTCTGCAATCCAAGTGGGGCAAACACCTCAGCCTGCTCATTCCACAACACAGCTTGGCACGGGATCTGGACCAATTGGGCTCAGGAAAAGATTTGGTTTAGCTTTGCAGAACCAGCCCGGGTGCCTGGGGTGTGGTCTGGGTGGGGCAGCAGCAGACACTTTTGACATTTACTGGAGGCACTCTGACCAGTAAGCTGTGGTCCCCACTCCCAGTCAAGTAAATGCTCCAGTATCACCCACTCAATGCCATACAGCACGAGGCCTGGAGCAGACAAGTTCTGGAAGAAGACTATCTAGGGACACAGATTGGGAGCATGGGGTGTGTGTGGTCTATGTGGGGCAGTGGTGGCCATTGTTGGCTCTTACTCAAACCACATCTTGGGAACCACCCCAATCAGCACCACATTGCTGTCCTGTTCCCAGCTGAGTGAATGCTCTGGTCCTGCCCACTTCATGCTACAGCTTGGTGCTGCATCTGGGGCAGAAAGGCTCTGGGAGAAGACCTGATTTAAGGATTCAGAGGAGGCTCAGTGTCCTGGTATGTGGTTCAGGTGGGGCAGTGGCAGCCAGTATTGGTGCTAGCTCAATCAGCCAATTCAGTTCCTACTGCCACAACACCCTGATCCCCAACCCTAGCCTGGTGAACACTGTGGCCCCACCCACTCCATGCCATAGCATTTGCAGTAGCTCTGGGACAACCAAAACAGGTGAAAGTATGTGACCTTGGGCTGTGTTTCAGCAGAGCTGTGGATGTCTACATACATGGTGCATCAGACCTCTGTGAGCACATGAACCTCACTTTCTTCAGCACTCCCCTGCTTTGGGGCAAAACACAAACTCAAAAGGAACAGAGCCTGCTCAAACCTGACCCTCAGGGCTTCTGCTATAGCAAGTAGGGAGCAGGCCTCACCCCTAAGAGGGTAGCAACAACCATGGAGCAAAAAGCAAGTCCCACTTCACACAGTGTGCAAGCTTCAGGTCTTCTGACACCAACCACATCCACTGTCAAAGTGATAGAGGCCAGCATATCCTGAGGAAAGATATGGCTGGTGTCCACATCAAAACCAGCCCTGATACCAAAGACATTCAACACATGCTGTCTACGCAGGGGTGCTCCCACATAAAAATACCTCTTCAAGACCACAATAGATAACTGTTACTATTAAATTCATAGAGATAGAGAAAGATAGGTAAAATAAAAAAGCAGAGAAAATACTCCCAATCAAAAGGCCAACAGAAATCCCTGAAAAAATCAAGAGATAATTAGTCTACCAGACACTGAATTAAAAAGGTGGTAGTAAAAATGTTAACTAAATTAAGAGAGATTATTGACATAAAAGCAGATCTTTTTAACAAGGAAATAGAAAATATAAAGATAACTCAAACAAAAATTGATAGTTAAATCATTCAAGAAGCAATGAATAGCCAACTAGATGACATAAAACCATGAATAAGTGATCTGGAAGACAGAATAATGGAAATCACCCAATCAGAATAGCAGACAGAAGACAAATCAAAGAAAATGAAAGTAGCACAGGTGATCTATGGAATAATAAAAAAACATGCCCACGTACATGTAATAGGGATTCTACAAGAAGAAGAAGATACAGAAAAGGGGGCTAAAAATGTATTTTAAGAAATTATGACTGAAAACTTCCCAAACCTAAAGAAGGAAACAGATATCCAGGTACCAGAAGCACAGAGGGTCCCACATCAAGACATATCATAATTAAAATGGCAAAAAAAACCAGATAGAGAATTATAAAGGTAGCAAGAGAAAAACAGAGTCAATTTTAAGGGAAGCCCCATAAGCTTATCAGCTGATTTCTCTGCTGAAAATTTGCAGGCCAGAAAAGAATGGCATAATCAAAGACCTGAAAGGGGAAAACTGGCAATCTAGGTTACTTTACCCAGCAATTTTATCCTTTAGAATAGAAAGAGAGATAAAGAATTTCTCAGACATACAAAAACTAAAAGAATTCAGCAATACTAAACCTACTCTAAAAGAAAAGTTGATGGGTCTTCTCTAAATGGAAAAGAAGCAAGAATCTACAGGAAAGGGAAAATCCCAAGAGAAAAGGAAAATATATAGTAAGGATTGAGGATCACTTAAATAAGTCAGCAAATAGATTAAAAATTGAAAAAAATATGTAAAAACAACTATAGTTACAATAAAGAGTAAAGTGATACACATGAAGATATAACATAGGACATCTAAAACACAAAATGTGGAGAAGGGGAGTAAAAAATGTAGATCTTTTAGAATGTGTTTTTGAAATTATGACTATCAGTTTAAAGCAAGTAGATATAATTATGGGTCAACATATATGAACCCCACATAACCACAAATCAGAGACCTACAATAGATACACAAAAACGAAAGTAATTCAAGCATACTACAAAAGTAGTACAAAAGCATAGTACAAAAGTGTGGTTTGAAAATACTCAAACCACAAAGGGAAAAACAAAAAGAAGAGCAAAAGAACAAACAAAAAACACCTGGAAAACAGGAATAAAATGGTAATAAGTACATACCTATCAATAATTACTTTAAATGTCAATAGACTTAGTGCTCCAATCAAAAGACATAGGGTGGCTGATTGGATTAAAAAAAAAATCAATAACTTGCAATATGCTTCCTACAAAAGACCCACTTCAGGGTGAAAGACACACACTGAAAGTGGGGAGATGGAAATGACATATGGAAATGACAAGAAAGTGGGGATAGCCATACTTGCATTGGACAAAATAGACCTTAAAAACAAAGGCTATAATGAAAGACAAAGAAGGGCAGTATATTGCCATTTGCAGCAACATGAATGGATCTAGAGATTTTTATACTAAATGAAGTAAGTCGGAAAGAGAAAGACAAATACCATATGATATCACTTATATGTGAAATCTAAAATATGACACAAATGAACTTATCTACAGAACAGAATCACAGACATAGAGAACAGATTTGTGTTTGCCAAGGGAGAGAGGCAATGGGGGAGGGACGGATTGGGAGTTGGGAATTGACAGATGCAAACTATTATAGATAGAATGGATAAACAACAAGGTCCTACTGTAAAGCACAGGGAACTATATTCAATATCCTGTGATAAACCATAATGGAAAAGAATATGAAAAAGAATGTATATATATGTATAACTGAATCACTTTGCTGTACAGTGGAAATTAACACAACATTGTAAATCAACTATACTTGAATAAAATAAATTTTTTAAAAAGGGTATTATATAATGATAAAGAGATCAATACAAGAAGAGGATATAACACTCATTAATATATAAGCACCCAATACACAAGAACCTAAATATGTAAAGCAAATACTAAAAAACATAAAGAGAGAAATTAACAATAATACAATAAGAGTAGGAGACTTTTAACGCTGACATAAACTGACAGATCATGCAGACAAAAAATCAACAAAGCAACAGAAGTCCTAAATAACACAATAAGCCAGTTGGACTTAACTGATACCTACAGTCACTACATCCAAAAAACCAGAATACACATTCTCATCAAGCATGCATGGAATGTTCACTAGGACAGACCACATGCTAGGTCACAAAAAAAGCCTCAACAAATTTAAGAGGATAGAAATTTATATTAAGCATCTTTTCTGACCCTAGCTGTATTAAATTGGAAATCAACTACAAAAAGAAAAAAGGGAAAAGAAAGAACATATGGAGAATTAACACATGCTACTAAAAAAAAAATAGGTCAATGATAAAATCAAAAGAGAAATCAGAAAATAATTAGAAACAAACAACAATGAAGACACAAATTTACAAAATCTATGGGATGCAACAAAAAGTTTTAAGAGAGAACTACATTACAATACAGGCCTTCCTCAAGAAACAAGAAAAATATCAAATAAATATCCTACCCTGCCACTTAAAAGAATTAGGAAAAGAAAAACAAACAAAATCAAAAGTCAGCAGAGGGAAGGAAATGATAATGATGAGAGAGATAAGAAATAGAATAGAGATAGAAAATAAGCAAAGATCAATAAAACCAAGAGCTTTTATTTTTTAAACATAAAAAAAAAATTATCACACCTCTAGCCAGGCTCACCAAGAAGCAAAGAGAGAGGACCTACATAAACAAATTAAGACATGAATGAGGAGAAATAACAACTGATACCACAGAAATACAAAAAAAAATCATAAAAGAATACTATAAACTGTTATGCCAACAAATTGGTCAACCTGGAAGAAATGGACAAATTTCAAGGAACACACAGCTTCCCAAGACTGAGTGAAGAAGAAAAAGATAAATTGGACAGACTGATCACTAGAAGTGAAATAGAATCTGTAATTTGAAAAAAAAAAAAAAAATCCCTGCAAACAGATGTCCAGGACTGGATGGCTTCACTGGGGAATTCTACCAAATATACAAAGAACTTATACCTACCTTTCTCAATCTATTCCAAAAAATTGAAGAGGAGGGAACACTTGCAAATTCATTCTATGAGGCCACCATCATCTTGATACCAAAGACAGATATAGACACTACAAAAGAAGAAAATTACAGACCTACATCTTTGATGAATATAGATGCAACAATTCTCAACAAAATATTAGCAAACTTAATCTAACAATACATAAAATTATCATACACGATGGTCAAGTTGGATTTATTCCAGGGTCACAAGAATGGTTCAACATATGCAAATCAATCAATATGATACACTATATTACAAAAGGAAAGACAAAAAAACATGATCATCTCAAAAGACCTAGGAAAACATTTGACAAAATCCAACATCCATTAATGAATGATAAAGACTTTCATCAATGTGGGTATAGAGGAAATATAATAAAGGCCATTTATGACAAACCCACAACCAACAAGATACTCAACAGTGAAAAGCTGAAAGTCTTCCTGTGAAATTCAGGAACAAAACAAGGATTCCCACTCTCACTACTTCTATATAACATAGTATTAGGAGTCCTAGTGACAGCAATCAAACAAGAAAAGGAAATAAAAGTTATCCAAAGGGATGTGAAGAGGTAAAACTGTCAGTATTTGAGGATGATGTGATACTTTATATAGAGAATCCTGAAGTCTCCACTCAAAATCTATTAGAATCATTAAGTTAATTCAGCAAGGTTGCAGGATACATAATTAATATATAGAAATCTGTTACATTTCTGTTAAATACTCTAATAATGAAATATCAGAAAGAGAAAGTTAAAAAAATCCTGGTTAAAATCACATCCAAAAACAAATGAACAAAAACAAACAAAAAAAACCTAGGAATAAACTTAAGCAAGGTGGAAGACGTACATGTGGAAAAGTATAAAATATTGATAAAGGAAATTGAAGATGATTCAAAGAAATGGAAGATACCCTGTGCTCTTGGATTCAAAGTATCAATGCTATTAAAATAGACTGTACTACAAAAAGCAATCTACAGATTTAATGCAATGCTTATTAAAATACTGAGGACATTTTCTCTGAACTAGAACAAATAATCCTAAAATTTATATAGAATCACAAAATACTCTGAATTGCCAAAGCAATCCTGATAAAAAAAAAAGAACAAAGCTGGAGGTATAACTATCCCATACCTCTGAGAAAGTTATGCTTTGGTATCCCATACTACAAAGACATAGTAATCAAAGCAACATGGTATTGGCACAAAATCAGATATATAGATCAGTGAAACAGAATAGTGCCCTGAGATATAAACCTACACATCTACAGTTAATTTATTCAGACATAGGTGGCAAGAATATATATGGAGAAAAGATAGTGGTGCTGGGAAAACTGGACAGACGCATGTAAAACAATGAGTTTAAAACATTATCTCACACCACATACAAAAATAAACTCAAAATATTTTAAAGACCTAAACATAAGACATGAGACCTTAAAACTCCTAGAAAAGAACATAGGCAAAACACTCTTTTACATAAATTGTAACCATACATTCTTAGGTCAGTGTCCCGAGGCAAAAGAAATAAAAGCAAAAATAAACAAATGGGACCTAATCAAACTTAAAAGCTTTTGCACAGCAAAGTGAGCCATCAACAAACAAAAGGACAACTTATAGAATGGGAGAAAATATTTGTAAATAATGTAACCAATAAAGGATTAATATCCAAAATATTTGAACAGTTCATAGTCAATACTGAAAAACCAAACAATACAATTAAAAAATGGGCAGAAGACTTGAATAGATATTTTTCCAAAGGAGGCATACAGATCACTGACAAGCACATGAAGAGGTGCTCAGCATTGCAAATTATTAGAGAAATGCAAATCAAAACCACAAGTTATCATCTCATATCTGTCAGAATGGCTATCATCAAAGTCTACAAATAATATGTTGGAGTGGATATGGAGAAAAGGGAACACTCCTACACTGTTGGTGTGAATGTAAATTTGTGCAGCCACTGTGGAAAACAGTATGGAGGTTCCTCTAAAAATTAAAATAGAACTACCATATGATTCAGCAATTCCACTCCTGAACATATATCTGGAAATAATGCAAACACTCATTTGAAAATATACATGCACACAATGCAACAGATGATTGGATTAAGAATATATATATCTTCTTAATATATATGTATTAATATACATATATGTATATATATACACATATATATTATTCAGTGATTAAAAAGAGAAATATTGCATTTTCAGCAATGTGGATGTACCTAGTGAATATTATGCTTAGTGAAATAATTCATACCAAGAAAGACAAATACTGTATGATATCACTTATATGTGGAATCTACAAAATAATACAAATGAATTGCAATACAAAACATAAACAGACTCACAGACATAGAATTTAAACTCATGGCTATCAAATGGGAGAAGGAGAAGGGTGAGGGACAAACTAGCATTATGATATTAACAGATTCAAACTACTGTAGATAAAATAGATAAGCCACAAGGATTTACTGTATAGCACTATACCCAATACCTTATAATAACCTATAATGGAATATAATCTTCAAAAACTGAATCACTATGCTGTATACCTGAAACTAATACAACCTTGTTAATCAACTACACTTCAACTAAAAAAAAAAAAAATCCTTGACAGAATAAACGTTTTTAGAACCCTAGAAACTAATGAAAATTTTATAGCAACTAGAGAAATGCTTAGTGGAGGAAAACTTTGCTAAATTTCAACATTTAAGGAAACCTTTGTCAGGTCACTAGCTGAATGTTGAGATAATGGAACAGAGAATTCAGTGACTATATACAACAAGGAAAACAAGTTTTTGCTAAAGTAGCTTCAAGAAGTCACAAAACAAATGGACAAATGCACCCCTCAACAGGCAACAGCAGAAAACCTTAGGGAGGGAGAAAATCTGACTCCCAGAGTTTCCACATTGTAATATTCAAAATATTGTTTTTAACAAAAAAATTACAAGGCATATAAATAAACAGGAAACTATGGCCCATTCATAGGAAAAAAAAATGATACAAACCATCACTGAAGAAGCCCAGACATTGGACTTACTAGATAAAACTTTAAATTGACTGTTTTAAATTTGCTCAAATATCTAAAAGAAACCACTGACAAAAAACTAAGTGAGGGCTTCCCTGGTGGCACAGTGGTTGAGAGTCCGCCTGCCGATGCAGGGGACATGGGTTCGTGCCCCAGTCTGGGAGGATCCCACATGCCATGGAGTGGCTGAGCCCATGAGCCATGGCCACTGAGCCTGCACGTCGGAGCCTGTGCTCTGCAACAGGAGAGGCCACAACAGTGAGAGGCCCATGTATCGCAAAAAAAAAAAAAAAAAAAAAAAACTGAATGAAACCAGGAGACTGATGCCTTATGAAATAGAGAATATCTATAAAGACATAGAACTACCATATGATTCAGCAATTCCACTCCTGGAATTTTAATTATAAAAAGGAATCCAAAATTTGGAGTTAAAAAAATACAACAACTGTAATAAGAGATTCACTCGAGGGATAAACAGTATACTTGAATAGGCAGAAGAAAGAATCAATTAACTTAAAGGTAGAATAGTTGAAATTATTCACTCTAGGAAAAAAGGAATTAAAGTGAACAGAGCCTAAGGAACCTTCTGGGCACTATGAAGTATACGAACATGACATAATGGGATCCCAAGAAGAAGAAGAGTTAAAGAGAATGAAAGAATATATGGAGAAATAATGGCTGAAAAGCTAACACAATTTGGTAAAACACATGAATCTACAAATCCAAAAATTTCATCAAACTCCAATAGGATGAACTGAAACAGATTCACATTGAGACATTTTATAATCAAACCGTCAAAAACCAAAGATAGAGAACCTTGAAAGTAGCAAGAGAGGAGTGACTCATAACCTGCAAGTAATCCTCAATAAGACAAATAAGTGATTTACCATTAGAAATTATAAAGGCTATAAGACAATGAATGAGATATTTGTTACTGAAAGAAAAAAAAAGCTGTTGACCAAGAAGTTTATATCTTGTGAAATCATTCTTCAAAAATGAAAAAGTTAAGACATTAATAAATAAACAAAAATGATAGACTTGCACTACAATAAATGTTAATGGGAATCCTTTATGGTGAAATAAAAAGATATTAGACAGTGACTTGAAGGCATATGCAGAAATAAAGAAATCCAGTAAGGTAATTACATAAATAAATACAAATGTTGTATTATTATATTACTGGTTTATAACACCTCTTTTTAATATATGGTTTGAAAGATAAATACATAAAAAATAATTATAAAACCTTAGCATATACACATGATGTATAAAGATGTAGTTTTTGACAATAATAATACAAAGGGGGAATTGAGCTATATAGAAGCAGACATTTTGAATGCTACTGAAGCTAAGCTGGTATCAATTCAAACTAGACTGCTATAATTTTATGTTGCTTATTGTAATCCTCAGGGAAATCTGTAAGAAAATTACTGAAACTATACAGAAAAGAAAATGAAGAGAAAATCATAATCGTACACTGGAAATAATTGATTATAAAGAAAAGAAAACAGTATTAGAGAAATTGAAGAGCAATGAAAATTAAGCCATATAAAAAACAGAGCAAAATGGAGAAGTTCTTACTTATCACTAATCACTTTATACATAAATAGATTAGATTCACCAATTTAAAGACAGAGATTGGCAGAATAGATTTAAAAAACAAAACGAACATTGCTAAGAGACTCACTTTAGATCCAAAGACACAAATAGGTTCAAACTGAAATGATGGGAAAAGATGCAAATGGTAACAAGAGATCTGAGGTACATATAATAGTATGAGAAAAGTAGAATTTAAGTCAAAATTGTTAGAAAAATCAAGGAGAGTATTGTATATTGATGAAAGTGTTATTTAATCAAAAATACATAAAAATTAAAAATATATACCATTCAAACAACAGAGCCTTAAAATATATGAAGCAAACACTGACAGAATTGAAATGTGACACAGAGTGTTCTAAAATGATAGATGGAGATTTCAATATGCTACTTTCAATAATGGGTAGAACATTTAGACTGAAGACCGATAAAGGAAATACAGGACTTTAACAGCATTATAAAACAATGTCTTAAGATACATATACATATATATATATATTTATATATACCTTAAGTTTTATGCATATATATAAAACTCTATTCAGTGACATCAGAATACACATTCTTTTCAAGTGCACATGGACATTATTCAGGAAAGATAATATAATAGGCTACAAAACATGTTTTAATATATTTAAAAGACTGAAATCATAAAAGTGTCTCCTCTGACCACTGTGGAATGAAGCTAGAAGTCAATACGAGAACAAAAAAAAAAACTAGAAAACTCACAAATATTTGGAAATTAAATAACACACTGTTAACAACAAGTTAGTCAAAGAAGAAGTCATGAGAATAATGAGAAAATATTTAAAGATGGGAGAAATAAAAATAACATAATGTAAAAAACTTACTTCATGCAGTGCTCTGTGGGAATTTTATAAGTTTAAATGAGTACATTATATAAAAAGGAATAAAGATCTAAAATCAATAACAGAACTTTATACCATAAGGAGTTAGAAAAGCAAGGCCAACCTAAACACAAAGCTAACGAAGAGAACTAATAAAGTGAAAAAAACAAAGTAGAGAAGAGAAAAACAATAGAATCAGTGAAACCAAAAACCAGTTCTTTAAAATGATCGAACAAAATTGAAAACCCTTTATCTAGATTGACTAAGGGAAAAAAACAGAGACTGTGAAAGTAACAAATCCGAAATGAAAATGTCATCATTGCTACTAATCTTACAGATATTAAAAGGAGTATAAGAGAATACTACAAACAATTGTACATCAACTAATTAGAACACCTAGATGAACTAGAAAAATTCCTAGGAATACACAAATAGTCAAAATTGACTGAAAAATTAATAGAAAATCTGGACAGACTGATAGCAAATAAAAGGATTGAATCGGTAATCAAAAAGCTCACTAAACTAGGGGCAGGACAGAAATAAAGACACAGAAGTAGAGAATGGACTTGAGGACATGGGGAATGGGAAGGGTAAGCTGGGACTAAGTGGGAGAATGGCATGGACATATATACACTAACAAATGTGAAATAGTGGGTAGCAGCTGCATAGCACAGGGAGATCAGTTCGGTGATTTGTGGCCAACTACAGGGGTGGGATAGGGAGGGTGGGAGGGAGACACAAAAGGGAGGA
The DNA here is from genome assembly GCF_005190385.1 of Monodon monoceros. Lineage (NCBI taxonomy): Eukaryota > Metazoa > Chordata > Mammalia > Artiodactyla > Monodontidae > Monodon > Monodon monoceros. The sequence goes on from NW_021703783.1 coordinate 27,158,053, forward strand.
GATATGGGCATATATGTATATGTAAAAATGTTAAAATAAAATAAAATAAGGGAAAAAAGAAACCTCACTAAAAAAGAGCCCGGCAAGATACAGCCTCATCCAGCAGACCACAGGCACTAGTGCCCTCCACCAGGAAGCCTACACAACACACTGGACCAACTTTAGCCACTGGGGACAGACAGCAAAAACAACGGGAACTACGAACCTGCAGCCTACAAAAAGGAGACCCCAAACACAGTAAGATAAGCAAAAGGAGAAGATAGAAAAACACACAGCAGATGAAGGAGCAAGATAAAAACTCACCAGACCTAACAAATGAAGAGGAAATAGGCAGTCTACCTGAAAAAGAATTCAGAATAATGATAGTAAAGATGATCCAAAATCTTGGAAATAGAATAGAGAAAATGCAAGAAACATTTGACAAGGACCTAGAAGAAGTAAAGATGAAACAAACAACGATGAACGACACAATAAATGAAATGAAAAATCCTCTAGATGGGATCAATAGCAGAATAACTGAGGCAGAAGAACAGATAAGTGACCTGGAAGATAAAATAGTGGAAGTAACTACTGGAGAGCAGAATAAAGAAAAAAGAATAAAAAGAACTGAGGACAGGAGACCTCTGGGACAACATTAAATGCACCAACATTCGAATTATAGGGGTTCCAGAAGAAGAAGAGAAAAAGAAAGGGACTGAGAAAATATTTGAAGAGACTATAGTTGAAAACTTCCCTAATATGGGAAAGGAAAGAGTTAATCAAGTCCAGGAAGCACAGAGAGTCCCACACAGGATAAATCCAAGGAGAAATATGCCAAGACACATATTAATCAAACTGTCAAAAATTAAATACAAAGAAAACATATTAAAAGCAGCAAGGGAAAAACCACAAATAACACACAAGGGAATCCCCATAAGGCTAACAGCTGAACTTTCAGCAGAAACTCTGCAAGCCAGAAGGGAGTAGCAGGACACACTTAAAGTGATGAAGGAGAAAAACCTGCAACCAAGATTACTCTACCCAGCAAGGATCTCATTCAGACTTCATGGAGAAATTAAAACTTTTACAGACAAGCAAAAGCTGCGAGAGTTCAGCATTACCAAACCAACTTTACAACAAATGCTAAAGGAACTTCTCTAGGCAAGAAACACAAGAGAAGGAAAGACCTACAATAAGGAACCCAAAACAATTAAGAAAATGGGAATAGGAACATACATATCTATAATTGCTTTAAATGTAAATAGACTAAATGATCCCACCAAAAGACACAGATTGGCTGAATGGATACAAAACCAAGACCCAAATATATGCAGTATGTACAAGACACCTACTTCAGACCTAGAGACACATACAGCCTGAAAGTAAGGGGATAGAAAAAGTAAGGGGATAGAAAAAGTAAGGGGATAGATAAAGATATTCCATGAAAATGGAAACCCAAAGAAAGCTGGAGTAGCAATTTCCATATCAGACGAAATAGACTTTAAAATAAGATATTAGAAGGGAAAAAGAAGGACACTACATAATGATCAAAGAATCGATCCAAGAAGATATAACAATTGGAAATATTTATGCACCCAACATAGGAGCACCTCAATACATAAGGCAAATACTAACAACCATAAAAGGGGAAATTGACAGTAACACATTCATAGTAGGGGACGTTAACACCCCACTTTCACCAATGCACAGTTCATCCAAAATGAAAATAAATAAGGAAACACAAGCTTTAAATGATACATTAAACAAGATGTACTTAATTGATATTTATATGACATTCCATCCAAAAACCACAGAATACACATTTTTCTCAAGTGCTCATGGAACATTCTCCAGGATAGATCATATCGTGGGTCACAAATCAAGCCTTGATAAATTTAGGAAAATTGAAATTGTATCAAGTATCTTTTCTGACCACAATGTTATGAGACTAGATATCAATTACAAGAAAAGATCTGTAAAAAATACAAACACATGGAGGCTGAACAATACACTAATTAATAACAAAGTGATCAGTGAAGAAATCAAAGAGGAAATCAAAAAATACCTAGAAACAAATGACAGTGGAGACACAACGACTGAAAACCTATGGGATGCAGCAAAAGCAGTTCTAAGAGGGAAGTTTATAGCAATACAATCCTACCTTAAGAAACAGGAAACATCTCGAATAAACAACCTAACCTTGCACCTAAAGCAATTAGAGAAAGAAGAACAAAAAAACCCCACAGTTAGCAGAAGGAAAGAAATCATAAAAATCAGATCAGAAATAAGTGAAAAAGAAATGAGGGAAATGATAGCAAAGATCCATAAACCTAAAAGCTGGTTCTTTGAGAACATAAACAAAATTGATAAACCATTAGCCAGACTCATCAAGAAAAAAAAGGAGAAGACTCAAATCAATAGAATTAGCAATGAAAAAGGAGAAATAACAAATGACACTGCAGAAATACACAGGATCATGAGAGATTACTAAAGCAACTCTATGCCAATAAAATGGACAACCTGGAAGAAATGGACAAATTCTTAGAAATGAACAACCTGCCAAGACTGAACCAGGAAGAAATAGAAAATATGAACAGACCAATCACAGCACTGAAATTGAAACTGTGATTCAAAATCTTCCAACAAACAAAAGCCCAGGACCAGGTGGCTTCACAGGCAAATTCTATCAAACATGTAGAGAAGACGTAACACCTATCCTTCTCAAACTCTTCCAAATCATAGCAGAAAGAGGAACACTCCCAAACTCACTCTACGAGGCCACCATCACCCTGATACCAAAACCACACAAGGATGTCACAAAGAAAGAAAACTACAGGTCAATATCACTGATGAACATAGATGCAAAAATCCTCAACAAAATACTAGCAAACAGAATCCAACAGCACATTAAAAGGATCATACACCATGATTAAGTGGGGTTTATTCCAGGAATGCAAGGATTCTTCAATATATACAAGTCAATAAATGTGATACACCATATTGACAAATTGAAGGAGAAAAACCATATCATCATCTCAATAGATGCAGAGAAAGCTTTCAACAAAATTCAACACCGATTTATGATAAAAACCCAGCAGAAAGTAGGCATAGAGGGAACGTTCCTCAACATAATAAAAGCCATATATTACAAACCCACTGCCAACATCGTCCTCAATGGTGAAAAACTGAAAGCATTTCCACTAAGATCAGGAACAAGACAAGGTTGCACACTCTCACCACTCTTATTCAACATAGTTTTGGAAGTTTTAGCGACAGTAATCAAAGAAGAAAAGGAAATAAAAGGAATCCAAATCGGAAAAGAAGAAGTAAAGCTGTCACTGTTTGTAGATGACATGATACTATACATAGAGAATCCTAAAGATGCTACCAGAAAACTACTAGAGCTAATCAATGAATTTGGTAAAGTAGCAGGATACAAAATTAATGCACAGAAATCTCTTGCATTCCTATACACTAATGATGAGAAATCTGAAACTGAAATCCAGAAAACACTCCCACTTACCATTGCAACAAAAAGAATATAATATCTAGGAATAAACCTACCTAAGGAGACAAAAGACCTGTATGCAGAAAATTATAAGACACTGATGAAAGAAATTATAGATGATACAAATAGATGGAGTGATATACCATGTTCTTAGAGTGGAAGAATCAACATTGTGAAAATGATGCTACTACACAAAGCAATCTTCAGATTCAATGCAATCCCTATCAAACTACCACTGGCCTTTTCCACAGAACTAGAACAAAATATTTCACAATTTGTATGGAAACACAAAAGACCCCGAATAGCCAAAACAATCTTGAGAAAGAAAAACGGAGCTGGAGGAATCAGGCTCCCTGACTTCAGACTATACTACAAAGCTACAGTAATCAAGACAGTATGGTACTGGCACAAAAACAGAAAGATAGATCAATGGAACAGGATAGAAAGCCCAGAGATAAACTCACGCACATATGGACATCTTATCTTTGATAAAAGTGGCAGGAATGTACAGTGGAGAAAAGACAGCCTCTTCAATAAGTGGTGTGGGGAAAACTGGACAGGTACATGTAAAAGTATGAGATTAGATCACTCCCTAACACCATACACAAAAGTAAATCAAAGTGGATTAAAGACCTAAATGTAAGCCCAGAAACTATCAAACTCTTAGAGGAAAACATAGGCAGAACACTCTACGACATAAATCACAGAAAGATCCTTTTTGACCCACCTCCTAGAGAAATGGAAATAAAAATAAACAAATGGGCCCTTATGAAACTTCAAAGCTTTTGCACAACAAGGGAAACCATAAACAAGACCAAAAGACAACCCTCAGAATGGGAGAAAATAGTTGCAAATGAAGCAACTGACAAAGGATTAATCTCCGAAATTTATAAGCAGCTCATGCAGCTCAATAACAAAAAAACAAAAAACCCAATCCAAAAATGGGCAGAAGACCTAAATAGACATTTCTCCAAGGAAGATATGCAGACTGCCAACAAACACATGAAAGAATCCTCAGCATCATTAATCATTAGAGAAATGCAAATCAAAACTACAATGAGATATCATCTCACACCAGTCAGAATGGCCATCATCAAAAAATCTAGAAACAATAAATGCTGGAGAAGGTGTGGAGAAAACTGAACACTCTTGCACTGCTGGTGGGAATGTGAATTGGTACAGCCACTATGGAGAACAGTATGGAGGTTCCTTATAAAACTACAAATGGTACTACCATATGACCCAGCAATCCCACTGCTGAGCATATACCTTGGGAAAACCTTAATTCAAAAAGAGTCATGTACCAAAATGTTCATTGCAGCTCTATTTACAATAGCCTGGAGATGGAAACAACGTAAGTGTCCATCATCGGATGAATGGATAAAGAAGATGTGGCACATATATATGATGGAATATTACTCAGCCATAAAATGAAATGAAATTGAGTTCTTTGTAATGAGGTGGATGGACCTAGAGTCTGTCATACAGAGTGAAGTAAGTCAGAAAGAGAAAGAAAAATACCATATGCTAACACATATGTATGGAATTTAAGAAAAAAAAATGCCATGAAGAACCTAGGGGTAAGACAGGAATAAAGACGCAGACCTACTAGAGAATGGACTTGAGGATATGGGGAGGGGGAAGGGTAAGCTGTGAGAAAGTGAGAGAGTGGCATTGACATATATACACTACCAAACGTAAAATAGATAGCTAGTGGGAAGCAGCTGCATAGCACAGGGAGATCAGTTAGGTGCTTTGTGACCACCTAGAGGGGTGGGATAGGGAAGGTCGGAGGGAGGGAGATGCAAGAAGGAAGAGATATGGGAACATATGTATATATATATAACTGATTCACTTCGTTATAAAGCAGAAACTAACACACCATTGTAAAGCAATTATACTCTAGTAAGGATGTAAAAAAAAAAAAAAGTGTCAGGGACCAGATGCCTTTTACAGTGAATTCTACCAAACATTTAAAGAAGAATTAACATCAATCCTTCTCAAACGCTTCTGAAAACTAGAATAGGGAGGGAGGGAGGAATACTACGTAGTGTTATATGAGGCCAGCATTACCTTATTTATTATCAAATCCAAAGACACCAAAATAAGAGAAAACTATAGATCAATATCCCTTATGAATTAATATGCAAAAACAACAAAATACTAGCAAACCAAATCCAACAGCATATGAAAAGGATAATATACTCTGACCAAGTGGAATTTATACCTGGTATACAAATGTGGTTCAACATAAGAAAATCAATGTAAAAACCACATTAATAGAGCAGAAAGAAAAAAAGCCCATGATCATCTCAATTGACTCAGATAAAGCATGTAACAAAATTCAACGTTTTTAATGATAAAAACACCCAGAAAACTAAGATTAGAAGGCAACTCCCTCAACATGATGAAGGGCATTTATGAAAAACCCACACTAATGTAATCAATGATGAAAGACTGAAAGCTCTCCTCCTAAGATCAGAATTAAGACAAGTATTCCTGCTTTCATTACTGCTATTCCACATTGTACCAGAAGTTCAAGTCAGGACAATTAGGTAAGAAACAGAAATAAATGGAATTCAAACTAGAAAAGAAGAAGTAAAACTATTTCTATCATAGAAGACCTGATCCTATATGGAAAATCTCCCAAACTAATAGAGCTAATAAATTAATTCAGCAAAATTGCAGAGTACAAGATCAACAAACAAAACCAGTTATGTTTCTACACAAGACCAATTAAGAATCTAAAAAGAAAACAGTTCACTTGTAATATTACCTAAAAAATAAGACACCTAAAAATAAATTTAACCAATGAGGTGAAAGACTTTTACACTAATACACTAAAAATACAAAAGACATCCTGTGTTCATGGATTGGAAGACAATATTGTGAAGATGGCAATATCACTCTAAGTGGTCTATAGATTTGATGCAATCCCTATAAAAATTCTAGCATTTTTTTTGTGCAGAATTTAGAAATAACAATTCTCTACAGATGGCCAAGAAGCACATGAAAAGCTGCTCAACATCACTAATTATTAGAGGAATGCAAATCAAAACTACAATGAGGTATCACCTCACACCCGTCAGAATGGGCATCATCAGAAAATCTACAAACAACAAATGCTGGAGAGGGTGTGGAGAAAAGGGAACCCTCTTGCACTGTTGGTGGGAATGTAAACTGATACAGCCACTATGGAGAACAGTATGGAGGTTCCTATAAAACTAAAAATAGAATTACCATATAACACAGCAATCCCACTACTGGGCATATACCCAGAGAAAACCATAATTTCAAAAGACACATGCACCCCAATGTTCATTGCAACACTACTTACAATAGCCAGGTCATGGAACAACCTAAATGTCCATTGACAGATGAATGGATAAAGAAGTTGTGGTACATATATACAATGGAATATTACTCAGCCATAAAAAGGAATGAGATTGGGTCATTTGTAGAGACGTGAGTGGATCTAGAGACTGTCATACAGAGTGAAGTTAAGTCAGAAAGAGAAAAACAAATATCGTATATTAACACATATATGTGGAACCTAGAAAAACGGCACAGATGAACTGGTGTGTAGGGCAGAAATAGAGACACAAATGTAGAGAACAAATGTATGGACACCAAGGTGGGGAAAGTTGCGGAGGGAAGGGCGGATGGTGGTGGTGGGATCAATTGGGAGTTTGGGATTGACATATATGCACTAATATGTGTAAAATAGATAACTAATAAGAACCTGCTGTATATATATAAAAAAATAGGCTGCTGTATAAAAAAAATTAAATAAAATTTTAAAATTTTAAAAAAGAAAGAAATACCAGTTCTCACATTTATATGGAATTGCAAGCCCAAACAATGCAAAAGAAGAAAAAAATTGGAGGACTCACACTTTATGAATTCAAAATTTAGTACACAACTGTAGTTAATCAAACAAATGTGTTACCAGCATAAGAATAGATATACAGACAAATGGAATACAATTAAAAGTCCAGATTTTAACTCATATATCTGTGTCCAATTGATTTTTGACACAGGTGCCAAATCCATTCAATGGGAAAATAGTAATCTCTTCAACAAGCAATATTTGGCTTGCACAACTGAATATCCAATGCAAAAGAATAAAGTTGATGCTTACTTCACATAGTATGCAAAAAAATAACTCAAAATGGGTCAATCATCTAAATTTAAGGGTTAAAGATATAAAATGCTTACAAGGAAACATAGGGATAAATCTTCATGACACTGATCTGACAATGGGTTTATCAATATGACACCAAAGTATGAGCACCACAAGGAAAATTAGATAAACTGGACCACATGAAAATGTAAAGATTTGTGCATTCAAAGGACATTATCAAGAAACTAAAAAAGACAACCTATGCAATGGGAAAAATATTTGCAAATCATATCTGTTTAAGATCTATTATCCAGAATATATAACGAATTCTTCCAACTCAACAAAATGACATACAACCCAACTTAACAGGCAAAGGACATGAATAAAGATTTCTCCAGAGCAGATATACAAATAGACAACAAGCACATATTATGCTCAACATCATTAGAAAAATGCAAATTAAGATCACAATGAGGTACCACTTCACACCCACTAGGATGGCTATAATCAAAAAAATGAAAAACAACAAATGACCAAAATGTAGAGAAACTGAAACCCTTGTACACTGCTGGTGGGAATATAAAATGATGCAGCCACCATGGTAAAATCTGGTGATTCCTTAAAAAGTTAAACAGAGAATTGCCATATGGCCCAGTATTTGTACTTCTAGGTATATACCCCAAAGAATTAAAAACAGTTACTCATATCAATTCCTGTATATGACTATTCACTGCAGCTCTTCACAATAGCTAAGATGTACAAATAACACAATGTCTTTCACTGGATGACTAAATAAGCAAATGAGGTGTATGCATATAACAGAATGTTACTCAGCTTAAAAAGGAATGAAGTACGGATACAAGTTACAATGTAAATGAGGCTTGAAAACATTATATTTTGAGAATGAAGCTAGACACAAAATGTCACCTATTATATGGTTACATTTATATGAAATAGCATAGGTACACCTATAAAGCTAGAAAGCAGATTGATGATTGCCAGGGATGAGGCTAAGGGGAAATTGGAGTGACCACTTAACGAGAGCAGAGTTTTCTTATGGGGTGATGAAAGTGTTTTGGAACTAGATAGAGGTAAGAGGTGGTTAAACAACATTGTGAATATATTAAATGCACTGAACTATACACTTTTAAATAGTTAATATTGAATAAACCTTACCTTAATAAGAAAATAAAGAAGCCACTGCATTCTAGTGACTTAAAAAAAAACAAAACAAAACACTGAAGGCATGAATCTGAAAGTAATACTAGTCAGGGCCCAATCAAAGCACACAGTAATTTTAACAGGGAAGATTTAATATAAAGAATGATTAATTATAATCATAATTACCTAACTAATGGGAAAAGAGAACTCTGAAGAATACAAGAACTGATATAGGGATAAGCCTCCCTTTTGGCTGAGACACAGAAAATATGGAAGAAATTTCCTCCCAAGGCTCAGACCCTTTCTCTGACTCCCTTTCTACACCACTCTCCTTATTGGAGAGGGTGTGGCAGTTGCCCGTAGGATGGTGGAAATGATTGCTGATGCCCTGCACTGTGAAACTTACTGGTAATCTTCTTGCAAGTGTGATGGACTGAGAAGTTGCCTTCTGGGGAAATCTGCTCAAGAAGTGCTGATGCCTGTTGCACACTGTAGGAATTTACCAAGAGGAGCACCCTGAAACCAAAAACAGAATACATTTCCTTCTGCTGGGTCCCTCCAAAACTCTGCATTAACCAAGCTTAACATATTATTTCTACTGGCAAAGGAGAAATATTTATGAGGTTACATTATTATTTCCATTTTACATAGCAGGAAATAAAAGGGTTTTCAGCTGAGAAGCAATAAATTGATAACTGGAACAGAAATTATTCTAAAGTAAGTTTAGATAAAATAAATTACACAAATATCTCTAACTCTAGCAATAGCCTGCAAATTAGTTCAGGAGTCATGTAATAATCCATATATGATTACTTGGCTGTCATCTGGGTTTGTGATATTACCTAAAATCATCTGGAGTTGGGTAGACATATTCCTTAGGAAAAAAATGTAAGATAGTTTTTAAAAATAGGCATATAAAACTATAATGTTCAGTTGAAGGTATTAGATAGAACTGTAACAGTGAATTTTCAAACACTGTCAATAAGACATGCTTATTGATTTAAAAAAGGGTATAATCTGCCATTTCGACTCATTATTTTCAAGTAGAGCTCATACAGGGTACCTACATAGGAAGTAAGATGATAACTAGTCATGTAGGAAAATACACTAAAATAAACATTTATAAATTGTTAAAAAAAGGTAATTTTGATCAAGTTGAATAATCATAACACTGAAGATAACAAATAACTGTTAGGACACAATTATAGCATCTCTATTATAAAACAGATTTTTCTTTTTAGAGCAAAGTATAAGTGTCAGAAATAAATTATTGCAATAGAACATTGTTTAAGGGTTATTACTTTATGGGATAAAAATTCCTGTCTCAACTTTGACATTTGTCTTTGAAAAATGTTTCTCACTGCAATATTTATACAACAGCTGGAGACCATTATCTTGTGACAACTTTTTATTGCATTGACATTATCTGTTAATTATTTTTGCCACCACTATTTTCAAGCCTGGTGTGCTGTATATCCTGTCTCTTACCAGTTGCATGATTGCTCTCTCCTTCCTCATCGATGAGTCTGAAAGATATATAAACTTTAAAAGTGAAACTCAAACAAAGGTCATACTTTGCACAAAGATTTCTGGAGAAATTCATACAGCCTAGTTCAAAAATAATCTTCAAGTATTTGAAATTTTTCCTGATATGCACTGTCTCTGTTGGTATGGCCATGATAGCCTCTAAATTTCCTTTCTTCTGGGTATCTATCCCTTTCAAATGACCTCTGAGTGAAATTCCATATAGCTTTATGTAAATGTCTCCCACTTCATGAATATCCTGTACGAAATTTGTTGAACATTTATTCTATAAAAGCATAATCAATTGTAGGTTCTTTTGGTGATGACAGAAGGAGTAAGCAGACCACATCAGAAATAGAAAAATGAATGAGAAAGATCCTGTCCTCAGGGAAATTATGGGCTTGTAGGAAAGATATACCTTTTCCAAACTATGTAAAAAACATATATTTTCTTTAGAATTGTCTCCTTGCTTCTGGTGACCTCTCCTTTAATTGCCTTACCTTTGTCTTCCTGTCTTCTTAGGGAGATTTCATAAAGCTCCCCAGCCTGTTAGCTCAGATCTTCTTCTCCTTAAGAGAGGATAAACTACCTCCTTTCACCCGTCATCCTCTCCAAAATAGTATATGTTGTATTGTGCTCCTAAAATTTCCCCTCTTAACCACTGACTTTTCCACTCCTCTCTGCCATAGGGTACCATTCTTGATGCTTTAGTTCCCAAAGAAAGAACAGGGAATGTGTTTCTTAGGCAGCTGTCTTCTTGCCTGACACTGTATCCTATCCCGTATCTTCACATGGTTGTCTCTTTATAATTCCACTCAAATGTCCCTTCATGAAAGAGGCATTACCTAAACATTCTATCTTAAGTACCCTCCTTCCTCAATCCCTAAATTTCAATTACCCTTGATTCAATTATTCTGATTTACACTCTTCATAACATTTATGATTATCTGAAATAATTTTTTTTCAAATGTTTGCTGCTTAACGTCTGTGTTCCTTCATTATGATGTTAGTGTCAGAAAGATGAGCACATTTTTTAGTTGACTTCTCTATTCCTACCACCTAGCATGGTACTTGGTACGTGGTAAAAACTCAAAATATATATTTGTTAAATGTATGGATGAATGAACTGCACCCAGCCCTTCTAAATGGAAAGCTTCAAATCTGAAATCCCAAGTCTGAAGGAAGGGCAAATTTTCTCTCTATTTGAGCTGGCACATCTGACATCTATCTTTTTCTCCCCTTGGACTTTGGAACTCCTGGTTCTTAGGCCTTTGGACTTGGGCTGAATTACACACTGGCTTTCATGGTTCTCCAGTTTGCAGACAGCAGATTCTCAGCCTCCATAATCATATGAGTCAATATGTATAATAAGTCTTCCTCTCTCTCTCTTTCTCATATTATATATAATATATATATTATATATATATATATAATTTATAAACAAGTATGCTTATCTACCTCTATATATTTATATACAGTTGAACCTTGAACAACATGGGTTTGAACTGCACAGGTTCACTTATATGTGGAGTTTTTTCAATAAATACATACTACAGTACTACATGGTCCATGATTGGCTGAATACGTGGGTATGGAGGACCAACTGTAAAGTTATATTGTCTTCTGCAGGGTGGGGAGTCAGCGCCCCTAACCCTTGTGTTGTTTAAGAAGGCTTATATATATATATATATATATATATATATGAGATAAATATATTTGTGTGTGTGTGTATGCATGGGGAGAGAGAGAGACAGAGAGAGAGAGATCTCCTATTGGTTCTGTTTCCCTGGAGAATCCTGACTAATACAGATTTTGGTACCAAGAGTGGTTTTAGAGAAACAGAATTTTAAGGATGAGTTTTATGGATTCTGGGGTTTCTAAAATTGACTTTCTAATCTGATCATTCTTAAAGATGCTAATGACTCTATTTCCAGTAGTAAAGAGTGCACTGGGGCTTCCCTGGTGGCGCAGTGGTTGAGAGTCCACCTGCCGATGCAGGGAATACGGGTTCGTGCCCCGGTCCGGGAAGATCCCACATGCCGCGGAGTGGCTGGGCCCATGAGCCATGGCCACTAAGCCTGCACGTCCGGAGCCTGTGCTCCACAACGGGAAAGGCCACAACAGTGAGAGGCCCATGTACCGCAGAAAAAAAAAAAAAAGGGTGCACTGATAGCACATGCCATGAACTGCTTATAGAGATACATATAACATTTGCCTTAGGTACTCCTAATCATTCATTTTGGCAAGGAGCTAAGTGACTCTGTATATGATACTTCAGAACACTTTGGGGAAACTAGGGAATGTAATGAGGTTTGTTGGTTGCTCCTAATGTCACTGGTTAAAATGTGAAAGAACAACAAATGATCACAGGAATTCAAATTCCCAGGACAGTTGCCGTATAAGTGACCTAAAACTTTCTGCATGTGCTCTGAAGGACAGCTTTACCTCCTGTAAAGACAAGGCAAAAACTGTTAAAAATCAAATGCTGAATCTCAGCCCATGATTGGACTAATTACAATACAGGTTGAACTTCCAGCATAACACAGTGTCTACTGTTAAAGTGAGGCCATTGATTGATTGGAAAAGAATGGGATGGGGTTGTGTGTAGGAAGACCCTGATGAAGTGGAGAACAATGAGTACCTAAGTTCTTTTGAGTTTTCTTTACCGGTAGAAGCAGCCTTTACACCTCCTATGGAATTAGCCACTCTATTCCCAGCAAAAGTTGCTTCTCCAACCCCAGTGGAAATGGTCTGTCACATGAAACCCTGTACATGGTTGTTTATAGCAGCTATATTTATAACCGACAAAATTTAGTTGGAAGCAACCAAGATGTCCTTCAGTAGGTGGATGGTAAGTAATCTGTGGTACATCCAGGTGAAGGAATATTACCCAGCACTAAAAAGAAATGACTATAAAGCCATGAAAAAGCATGAAGGATCCTTAAATGCATTTTACTAAGTGAAAGAAGCTAATCTAAAAAGGCTATAAACTGTGTGACTCCAACTATATAATATTCTGGAAAAGGCAAAACTGTGGAGAAAGTGAAAAGATCAGTTGTTGCCAAGCATTTTGCAGGATGGAAGGATGAACAGGTGGAACACAGGATTTTTAGGGCAGTGAAAATACTTTGTGTGAGGTCAAAAGGACTCCACTGAGATCAGGATCAAGATGGTGGAGGAGTAGGAAGCAGAGTTCACCTCCCTCCACAGAAACATTGAAAATACATCTACAAGTGGAACAATTTACACAGAACAGCTACTGAGATCTGACAGAAAACCTTAGACATTTGAGAAAACAAGAAAACCTCCACATAACTGTGTAGGAAAAAAAGAAACAGAAGGAATCAGGATAGGGCCTGTGCACTGGGAAGGGAGCTGTGAAGGAGGAAAGGTTCCCACACCTTGGGAAGGCTCCTCACCAGCAGAGAAATTAGACTGGACAGAGGGGGAGTTTTGAAGCCTAAAACAGGAGAGCAGCAACTGGTTTGTGGAAGGCAAAATGGAGACTAACCTGAACAGAGGGTCACACCAGTACACTGCACTCCCCAACCTGAGATACACCTCTGTCAGTGACGGTAGGAGTTGAGTACTGAAGCTCAGACTCTGAAGCTCAGTCTCAGGGAGAGGAACAGGGTTGGTGCAGAAACAGCCTAAAGAGGTTGGGCCATGGCAACTGAGAGTGTACTATGAAGAAGGCTGGACCCACCAGATAGGCAAGGCATGATTATTGGGAGGTGCACAAGGAAAGGGGTGGGACAGCCATAAGAACTTCTATCCCTGTGAGCACTCCCAGGAAACAGGACACTGTCCACAGGAGCTCCAGGTATGAGGCAAGTTGCTGCCGCCATCTTGGGCTCCAGAGGCAGTTACTGGCCACCTCTTCCAGACCTGCGGGCAGACACCAGACCCTGCCCTGGCTTACCTGGAAGGGCATGGACAGCCCCCAAAACTAGGAATTCCACCAGTGGGACACAGGACCTGCCTCCACTGACCCAGAAAGGCACAGACCTATCCAGCCACTAGCAATTCTGCCAGAGGGACCCAGGACCTGCCCATGCTGTCCTGGGAGGGCTCTGATAGCTTCTACAACTAGGAAATCCACCAGTGGGTGCTAGGACCTGCCTCTCTGTCCTGGGAGCATGTGGAAACCTCTTGTTACCACCAGTGGGTGCCAGGACATGCCCTGCTGTTCCAGGAGGGTGCAGAAAGCTTCTGTGACTAAGAAATCCATCAGTGGGTGCTGGAACTTACCCTGCTGTCCCAAGAGGTTGCAGATAGCTCTTGATACTTGGAAATCCACCAGTGGGTGCTGGGACGTGTCCCACTGTCCCAGGAGGGTGCAGATGGCTTCCACAACTAGGAAATCCATCAGTGGTGCTGGAACATGCCCTGCTGTCTTGGGAGTGTGTGGATAGCTCTTACTACTAGGAAATCCACGAGTGGGTACTCAGATCTGCCCTGCTGTCCCGGGAGTGCACAGAAACCTCTTGCTACTAGGAAATCCACCAGTGGGTGCTGGGACAAGCCCCTCTGTCCTAGGAGGGCACGGATAGCTCCCCTCACTAGGAAAATCACACAGAGTACCGGCTGAAAACTCAGCTGACCCCAGAGGCTGTATGACTAAGGAAGAAGAGCTGAAATCTCTCTTCACAGCTGTGCAAACAGTAGAGTAACACCTCTGCTGATGGCTTCCTCAATTCAGCACCTGTGAAACATCCAAAAAGACAACAGGTGCTCTTGCAGCTGGGACAGGTCTGGCTTTAGCAACTGTGGGATCTATGGGGATGTACACCTGGGGGCTGGGCCAGACCAGAGTTCAAGCTGCCTCCATAGCTCCTACAGGGGTCCAGGTGCATAACTACTGCAGTCCTGGGACCTAACCTCAGTAGACCTGCACCAGTGGCCAGGTGAAAACAATGCCTGAGAGTGACCAGGGCCAATTGCTGGCATACCCACAGTTGAGGCAGGACTAAGAGCAGTGCCAACAACAGTATACTTTGTGAGCCTGCACAGTGGGCAAAAGGAGACACAAAAGAGCACATTCACAGGTGAACATCTCCAGAGGAGGAAAACACAGTGGCTTCTCTCCCAGTGGGAATGCTCCAATTCCACCTACCTCCCACTGCAGATCAGAATCACAGCTAAAAACAGATCTTGGGGCCTCTACTACAACAAATAAGGAGCAGACCCTGCCCCTGACAGGGTAGTGACAATCACAGAGCAAAGGGGAGGCCCCACTCAATATCTAGGGCAGGCTCTGATCACTAAAGCACCAATCAAAACCCCTATCAAGGGGATAATGGCACAAACCTTTGGACCAACCTCACCCACCAGGGGGCAGACACCAGCGTCAAGAGGAACTATGATCCTGCAGTCTGCAGAAAGGAGAGCACAAAACAGTAAGTTTGACAAAATGAGACAAAAAATAAATATGTGGCAGATGAAGGAGCAAGATAAAAACCTAAAAGAAGAACTGAATGAAGAGGAGATAAGTAATCTATCTGAAAAACAATTCAGAGTAATGATAGTAAAAATGATCCAAAATCTCAGAAACAGAATGGAGGCATGGATTGAGAAGATACAAGGAAAGTTTAACAAGACCTAGAAGAACAAACAAACAGAGATGAAGAGGACAATAACTGAAATGAAAAATACACTAGAAGGAATCAACAGCAGAATAATGGAGGCAGAAGAACAAATAAGTGACCTGGAAGAAAGAATGGTGGAAATCTCTGCCATAAAATAGAATAAAGAAAAAAAAGAATGAAAAGAAATGTGGATGGTCTCAGAGACCTCTGGGACAACATTAAGCACACCAACATTAAGCACACCAACATTTGAAGACCACCAAACCAGCTTTACAACAAATGCTAAAGGAACTTCTCTAGGCAAGAAACACAAGAGAGGAGAATAAAAGAGTAAGGGAAGAAAAACGACCTATGGAAACAAACACCAAACAATTAAGAAAATGGCAATAGGAACTTACATATCAATAATTACCTTACATGTAAATGGAATAAATGCTCCAACCAAAAGGCAGAGACTGGCTGAATGGATACAAAAACAAGAAACAGATATATGCTGTCTACAAGAAACCCACTTCAGATCTAGGGACACAAACAGACTTTCTAAAAGTGAGGGGATGGAAAAAGATATACCATGCAATGGAAATCAAAAGAAAGCTGGAGTTGCAATATTCATATCATACAAAATAGACTAAAACAAAGACTGTTACAAGAGACAAATAGACACTACATAATGACCAAGGGATCAATCCAAGAAGATTGAACAACTGTAAATATATGTGGACCCAATATAGGAGCACCTCAATACATAAGGCAAATGCTAACAGCCATAAAAGGAGAAATCGACAGTAACATAGTAATATGGGGGAATTTAACACCTCACTTACACCAATGGGCAGAACCTCCAGACAGAAAGTTAATAAGGAAAAATAAGCTTTACATGACACAATAGACAAGATGGACTTAATTGACATTTATAGGACATTCCATCCAAAACCAGCAGATTACACTTTCTTCTCAAGTGCCCACAGAACATTTTGCAGAATAGATGACATTTTGGGTCAAAAATCAAGCCTCAGTAAATTTAAGAAAATTGAAATCATATCAAACATCTTTTCAGACCTCAATGCTATGAGATTAGAAATAAATTACAGGGGAAAAAATGTAAAAAACACAAACACATGGAGGCTAAATAATATGTTACTAAATAACCAAGAGATCACTGAAGAAATCAAAGAGGAAATAAAAAAAAAACCTAGAAACAAATGACAATGAAAACACAATGATCCAAAAGCTATGGGATGCAGCAAAAACAGTTCTAAGAGGGAAGTTTATAACAATACAATCCTATCTCAAGAAACAAGAAAAATCTCAAATAAACAATCTAACCTTACACCTAAAGGAACTAGAGAAAGAAGAACAAATAAAACCCAAAGTTAGTAGAAGGAAAGAAATCATAAAAATCAGAGCAAAACTAGATGAAACAGAAACAAAGAAAACAATAGCAAAGATCAATAAAACTAAAAGCTGGTTCCTTGAGAAGATAAACAAAACTGATAAATGTTTACCAACACTCATCAAGAAAAAGAGGAAGAGGACACAAATCAATAAAATTAGAAATGAAAATGGAGAAGTTACAATGGACACCACAGAAATACAAAGCATCATGAGAGACTACTACAAACCAACTCTGTGCCAAAAGAATGGTCAACTTGGAAGAAATGGACAAATTCATAGAAAGGTGTAATCCTCCAAGACTGAACCAGGAAGAAATAGAAAATATGAACAGACCAGTCACAAGTAATGACATTGAAACTGTGATTAAAATTTTTCCAACAAACAAAAGTCCAGGACCAGATGGCTTCACAAATGAATTCTATCAAACATTTAGAGGAGAGCTAACATCCATCCTTCTCAAACACTTCCAAAAAACTACAGAGGAAGGAACTCCCAAACTCATTCTACAAGGCCACCATCACCCTGATACGAAAACCAGACAGAGATACTAAAAACAAAAAATTGCAAACCAATATCACTGATGAATATAGATGCAAAAATCCTCAACGAAATACTAGCAAACAGATTCCAACAACACATTAACAGGATCATACACCATGATCAAGTGGGATTTATTCCAGGGATGCAAGGATTCTTCAATATATGCAAATCAAACAATGTGATACACCATATTAACAAACTGAAGAATAAAAACCATATGACCATCTCAATAGATGCTGAAAAAGCTTTTGACAAAATTCAACACCAATTTATGATAAAAACTCTCTAGAAAGTGGACATAGAGGGAACCTATCTCAACATAAGAAAGGCCATATATGACAAACCCACAACAAACATCATTCTGCATGGTGGAAAACTGAAAGCACTTCCTCTAAGATTAGGAACAAGACAAGGATGTCCACTCTCACCAGTAGTATTCAACAGTTTTAGAAGTCCTAGCCATGGCAATCAGAGAAGGAAAAAAAAACAAAGGGAATCCAAATTGGAAAAGAAGAAGTAAAACTGTCACTATTTTCTAATGGCATGATACTCTGAATAGAAAATCCCAAAAAAACCACCAGAAAAATACGAGAGGTAGTCAATGAATTTGGTAAAGTTGCTGGATACAAAATTAATGCACAGAAATCTCTTGCATTTCTATATACTAACAATGAAAGATTAGAAAGAGAAGTAAGGAAATAATCCCATTTACCATTGCAACAAAAAGAATAAAATACCTAGGAATAAACCTACCCAAGGAAGTAAACAACCTGTACTCAGAAAACTCTAGGACAGGGATGAAAGAAATCAAAGATGATGCAAACAGATGGAGAGATATACCATGTTCTTGGATTGGAAGAATCAATATTGTGAAAGTGACTCTACTACCCAAAGCAACTACAGATTATGTGCAATCCCTATCAAATTACCAATGGCATTTTTTATAGAATTAGGACAAAAAAATCTTAAAATTTTTATAGAGACATAAAATACCCTGAATAGCTAAAGTTATCTTGGGGAAAAAAACGGAGCTGGAGAAATCAGACTCCCTGAATTCAGAAAATACTACAAAGCTAGATTAATCAAGACACTATGGTACTAGCACAAAAACAGAAATGTGGAACAGCATAGAAAACCCAGAGATAAACCCACTCAACTGTGGTCAACTGATCTATGACAAAGGAGGCAAGAATATACAATGGAGAAAAGACAGTCTCTTCTACTGGACTGAATGTCAATATTATGTCATAGTATGAGTGTGTTTCGTGTTTGGTAATTGAAATCATTGTTGCTTTTGTTGTGGTCAACCATTTACAATGCTTGGTGTCACTTTACTTATCTCTTGTAAAAATAAAACACAGTGTGTGTGTGTGAAAAAAAAAAAGACAGTCTCTTCAATAAGTGGTGCTGGGAAAACTGGACAGCTACATGTAAAAGAACACTCCCTACCACCATACACGAAAATGAACTCAAAATGGATTAGAAACCTAAATGTAAGACTGAACTCTATAAAACTCTTAGAGGAAAACATAGGAAGAACACACTTGGACATAAATCACAGCAAGATCTTTTTTGACCCACCTCTAGAGTAATGAAAATAAAAACAAAAATAAAAAAATGGGACCTAATGAAACTTAAAGCTTTTGAACAGCAAAGGAAACTATAAACAAAATGGAATGACATGTAAATGTAATTCTCCTGTCAGAATGGGAGAAAATATTTGCAAATGAAGCAACTGACAAAGGATTAATCTCCAAAATATACAAGTAGCTCGTGCAGCTCAATATCAAAAAAACAAACAACCCAATCTAAAAATGGTCAGAAGACCTAATAAACACTTCTCCAAAGAAGACATACAGATGTCCAAGAGGCACATGAAAAGTTGCTCAATATCACTAATTATTAGAGAATTTCAAATCAAAACTACAATGAGGTATCAACTCACAAAATGACCATCATCAAAATATCTACAAACAACAAATGCTGGAGAGGGTGTGGAGAAAAGGCAACCCTCTTGCACTGTTGGTGGGAATGTAAATTGATACAGCCACTATGGAGAGCAGTATGGGGGTTCCTTACAAAATTAAAAATAGAATTACCATATGACCCAGCAATCTCACTACTGAGAATATACCCAGAGAAAATCATAATTCAAAAAGACACTTGCACACCAATGTTCATTGTAACACTATTTACAATAGCCAGGTCATGGAAGCAATCTAAATGCCCACTGACAGACCAATAGATGAAGGAGATGTGGTACATATATACAGTGGAATAGTACTCGGCCATATAAAGGAATGAAAATGGTTCATTTGTAGAGATGTGGATGGTCCTAGAGACTGTCCTACAGAGTGAAGTAAGTCAGAAAGAGAAAAACAAACATTGTTTATTAATGCATATATGTGGAATCTAGAAAAATGGTACAGATTAGCTGGTTTGCAAGCCAGAAATAGAGACACAGATGTAGAGAACAAATGTATGGACATCAAGGAGGGGAGAGCAGGGAGTGGGTGGTGGTGGTGGGATGAACTGGGACATGGGATTGACATATATACACTATTACGTATAAAATAGATAAATAATAAGAACCTGCTGTATAATAAAAGAAAAAAAAACTCTGAAGCTAAAAGATGGTTCTTTGAGAAGATAAACAAAATTGATAAACCATTAGCCAATAAAATGGGCAACCTGGAAGAAATGGACAACTTCTTAGAAAGGCATAACCTTCCAAGACTGAACCAGGAAAAAACAGAAAATATGAACAGACCAATCACAAGCAATGAAATTGAAAATGGGTAAAAATCTTCCAACAAGCCAAAGTACAAGACCAGATGGCTTCAGAGGTGAAGTCTATCAAACATTTAGAGAAGAGCTAACACCTGTCCTTCTCAAACTGCTCCAAAAATTAACAGAGGAAGGAACACTCCCTAGCTCGTTCTACAAGTCCACCATCACCCTGATACCAAAACCAGACAAAGATACAACAGAAAAAGAAGATTATAGACCAATATTACTGATGAGCTTAGATACTAAAATCCTCAACAAAATACTAGCTCACAGAATCCAACAACACATCAAAAGGGTCATGTATCATGATCAAGGAGAATTTCTCTCAGGGATACAAGGATTCTTCAACATACACAAATCATTCAATGTGATACACCATATTAACAAACTGAAGAATAAAACCCATATGATCATCTAAATAGATGCCGAAAAAGCTTTTGAAAAATTCAACATTCATTTATAATAAAAACTCTCCAGAAGGTGAGCATAGAGGTAACCTGCCTCAACATAATAAAGACCATATATGACAAACCCACAGCAAACATCATTCTCAATGGTGAAAAACGGAAAGCATTTCCTCTAAGATCAGAAACAAAACAAGGATGCCCACACTCGCCACTATCATTCAACATAGTTTTGGAAGCCCAAGCCACAGTAGTCAGAGAAGAAAAAGATATAAAAGGAAGCCAAATTGGAAAAGAAGAAGTAAAACTGTCACTGTTTGCAGATGGCATGACACTCTACATAGAAAATCCTAAAGATGCTACCAGAAAACTACTAGAGCTCATCAGTGAATTTGGTAAAGCCGCAGGATACAAAATTAATATAAGGTAATCTATTGCATTTCTACACATTAACAACAAAGGGTCATAAAGAGAAATTAAGGAAACAATCCCATTTACCATTGCAACGAAAAGAGTAAAATATCTGGGAATAAACCTACCTAAGGAAGCAAAAGACCTGTACACAGAAAACTATAGGATACTGATGAAAGTAATCAAAGACGACACAAACAAATGGAGAGGTATACCATGTTCTTGGGTCGGAAGAATCAATATTATGAAGTGACTATACTGCCCAAAGCAATCTATAGATTCAATGCAATACCTATCAAATTACCAATGGCATTTTTCACAGATGTAGAACAAAAGTATTACATTTTGTATGGAAATGCAAAAGACCCCAAATAGCCAAAGCAATCTTGAGAAAGAAAAATGGAGCTGGAGAAATCAGGATCCCTGACTTCAGACTATACTACAAAGCTACAGTAATCAAAACAATTGGTACTAGCACAAAAACAGAAATAAAGTTCAGTGGAATAGGGTAGAAAGCCCAGAAATAAACCCACAGACTTATGGTCACCTAATCTATGACAAAGGAGGCAAGAATATACCATGGGGAAAAGACAGTATCTTCAATAAACGGTGCTGGGAAAACTGGGCAACTACATGTGAAAGAATGAAATTAGAACACTCCCTAACACCACACACAAAATAAACTCAGGGTTAAAGACCTAAATGTAAGTCTGGACACCATAAAACTCTTAGAGGAAAACATAGGCAGAACACACTTTGACATAAAATGCAGCAAGATCTTTCTTCATCCACTTCCTAGGGTAATGAAAATAAAAACAAAAAGAAACAAATGGGATCTAATTAAACTTAAAAGCTTTTTCACAACAAAGGAAACCATAAAGAAAACAAAAAGACAACCCACAGAATGGGAGAAAATATTTGGAAATGAAGCCACCAACGAGGGATTAATCTCCAAAATATATAAACAGCTCATGCAGCTCAATTGAAAAAAACAAATGACCCAATCAAAAAATGGGCAGAAGACATAAATAGACATTTCTCCAAAGAAGACATACAGATGGTCAAAATGCACATGAAAATATGTTCAACATCATTAATTATCAGAGAAATGCAAAGCAAAACTACAATGAGCTATCACCTCACACCAATCAGAATTGCTATCATCAAAAAATCTATAAACAACAAATTCTGGAGCGTGTGTGGAGAAAAGGGAACCCTCCTACACCGTTGGTGGGAATGTAAATTGGTACAGCCACTGTGGAGAATAGCATGTACGTTCCTTAAAGAACTAAAAATAAAACTATTATATGACCCAACAATCCCACTCCTGGGCATATACCCAAAGAAAACCATAATTCAAAAAGATACATGCACCTCAATGTTCATTGCACTGTTATTTACAATAGCCAGGACATGGAAGCAACCGAAATGTCCATCAACAGAGGAATGGATAAAGAAAATGTGGTACATATATACAATGGAATATTAGTCAGCCTTAAAAAAGAACAAAATAATGCCATTTTCAGCAACATGAATGGAACTAGAGATTGTCATACTGAGTGAAGTAAGTCAGACACCAAAAGACAAATATCAGATGATATTGCTTATATGTGGAATCTGAAAAAGAAAGGGTACAAATGATCTTATTTACAAAACGGAAGTAGTGTCATGGATGTAGAAATCAAACTTATGGTTATCAGGGGGTGCAGGGGGAGGATAAATTGGGAGATTGGGACTGACATATACACACAACTATATATAAAGTAGTTAAGTAATAAGAACCTGCTATACAGCACAGGGAAATCTCAATACTCTGTTAACTCCCTATATGGGAAAAAAATCTAAAAAAAAAAAAAAAGTGGATATATGTATGCATATGTATATGCATATATATATACACTTTGGTGTACACCTGAAACTAACACAACATTGTAAATCAACTATACTCCAATAAAATTTAAAAAAAAATTTTTGTGTGTGGTACTATAGTGATGGATACAGGTCATCATGCATTTGTTCATACCCATATAGTGTACAATACTAGGAGTAAACCCTAAGGTAAACTATAGACTTTGAGTGATTATGATGTGTCAGTTTAGGTTCATCCTTAGTAAAAAAATATATATATATATATTACTCTGATGGAAGATCTCAATAATGGGGGAAATTGCATAGATTTTGGGAAGGGAGGTATATGGGAAATGTCCATATCTTCCTCTCAGATTTGTTATAAATCTACAACTACTCTAAAAAATGTCTTAAAGCAAAATTGACTAACCTTGAGAGTGGCAATCTCTCTCCAGCCAGCAAGCTTTTTAAGATATTAAAATATCATAAAATATAGAAAATAATAGACAGTATATTTAATAATTAATTATATATTTGATAGGAACTATTTGTTATCTAGTTCTAATATTATAAAGTGTTCTTAAGAGCTACATGGACAGTTTACATCTGGAAACTAAATTATAAAGGAGGACATTTAATTACTGATATACAAAAGTATTTAATAAAGGAGGAAAATTTTGTAATACCATAATAAAACATAAACAGATGAGTAGTGTGAAAGGAGATTTATTTTTGCAGACAAGTAGATCCATAAAATTCTGGCAATAAGCCCATCAGCTATCATTGTTATTAGATTGCTCTTATAACAGTGTCCTTATTACTTGTAAACATTTGTGAAGAGATAATTGTTCTATACCTGCACGTGCGTGTGTGCATGTACGTGTGTGTACACAAGTTTTTAAAGAAAAAGTTTACCTATTTAAAGCTAAACTTTTACCCATATTAATTCACATGTCCTTAGTATGTTAGTATTTATAACACTTAGGTGATTTTTTTTTTTAACTTACACAGGCTGCCCCTCAGGAAAACTTACAGAAGACTGTATCTCTTAAAATTTATGACACTAAAGAGCATCTTAAGAGGCCAATGGATGAGAAAATTGGGACAAAGTAAAATCAAATTACCTGATTAAGTGTACACACTTATTGAGATTATGCATAGTTTCATGCCTGATGCATGGTAAATAATCAACAAATCACAGGGGTTATTGAAAATAATCAAATACATACAAATCTACTTTATATTTCACCACAAATATGATATATTCTCTGATGTATAACCAAAGTATGAATAGATTCTTTTTTGTTCTTTTGAGATGTTTTTAATGAAGATTTTATGTGTGTCTTACTCTTTGTGTGTCTATTTTCATCATTTCTTATATAATTATTCTTTGGCTCAATACCAAGGTGGAAGATACAAAAGAGTGGCATTTGAAAATATAATTTCTTCAATGGGAAATATTCTCTTTTCTACTCTTAAGTAAAACACAAGCATAGTCCCTTCTTATCAGACTTTATATAAGACTTGAACTGGTAAATAGGTGGGAATAAGTTAACACTTAAAATTATCTGTTTTGGGCTTCCCTGGTGGCACAGTGGTTGAGAGTCCGCCTGCTGATGCAGGGGACACGGGTTCGTGCCCCGGTCCGGGAGGATCCCACATGCCGTGGAGAGGCTGGGACTGTGAGCCATGGCCGCTGGGCCTGTGCGTCTGGAGCCTGTGCTCTGCAACAGGAGAGGCCACAGTAGTGAAAGGCCCACATACCACAAAAAAAAAAAAAAAATTATCTGTTTTTACTTGCTAAAATAATATTTGTATCACTATGTCAATATAAAATATATTTTATAGCAATAGCTATTAAAGAATGGTCATAATACAATTTCAACAAGTTTAGGCCTCCATGAACACAATTTGCTTCTAAATATTAAGCTTATAAGATCATAATCTTAGAAAATATGAGAAAGATTGCAATAACTATAAACATTAATGGGAAAAAGCCATCATGTGAGATTTCAATATAATATCTAAATAATTAACAGATCAAGCAGACATTAATAAGGGAAAATAACAAAATACAAAAAATAAAATAAATAGAAGAAAAAATAAAGAAAATAGAATAATAAAAACGTGATGAACCAGGGAATTGACACTTCTGGCAGGTTGGAGTAACTTGTTCTAGACTTGTCTTCCTGTTTAAAAAAAAAGAAAAACTAAAAACTGTTGCAAAATATATGAAACATCTGTTTTCAGTCCTTGGACAATATGCATATTAGGACTATACTCCCTAAGAAAAGGAAAACAAATGAGATGAGCCTTACAAAATACCCTATGTTTTTGTCTGAAGGCACATTCTGAACCTTGATACCCAAAGGGTCAAACTTTTATGGTAGGGCTAAACTGCCCCTTCTCCCTAGCAAAGCTAAAATCTAATCTTGAAAGGATCAAGCTTAACTGCCTGATAAAGAAAGTTTAATATTGTTTAAAGGCACTAAAAACACAGAAACTCAAAATACACCATGTAATCCCCAAATTACTATACATTCCATAGAATTTTAAAAGTGGAAGCACTCTCATATTCATTTTACAAGTATAATCTTGCTACAAAAACTATACACTGAGAACATGAGAAGTTGTAACTGTAGGCCAAAATTAATTATGAAGGTAAGTCTAATTATCTTTTAAAAAACTACAAGCAAATCAACAATACGTGAAAAGGAAAACTCAATAGGACCAAACTGAATTTATCTTAGGAATACATGAATAACTTAACATTAGGAGAAACAATATATTACTGAAATTCCCCACATTAATAGATTAAAGAGAAAAGCAATATGATTTTTACCAGTAAAGGAAGAAATAATATTTGAAAAACTTTACTACAGAGAATTAACCTTATCAGAACTCTGGAAGATAGTTAAACGTTTACAGCAACCAAATGAATGCATAACCAGGAGAAAGCACTGTTAAACAAGGTGGGAGAAATTTGTGTTGTTTAAACATACCATCCCCCAATCCCTTCCCCAATGCAGTGGTTGTATTGAAAATGGTAGCCTGTATTCCCAGTGAAGGTACTTGGTCCTTGAGGAAGCAGAGACCTCCCCAAAGAATTGTTTGTCTGCTTTGCCCTGTCAGTGGGTTCTCTGAAGGATTAACATGGCCTTTTTTCTCCTAATGTGGAATTTCTCAGGGGCAGAGAAATGGCTATGTCTACACAGAGGATGTACCCAGAAAACACTGAAAACCAAATGAACAAGATGCTACCACCTGGGGCAAAAAATAAGTTGAGGCAACAGGCAAATTGAAAGCTGTAGGAAAATTTGGGAAGTGAGAATCTTTGAAGACTAAAAGCTCCTTAATATACTGGGTAGGCTAGGATGCCTTGCACATGTCCAGGGAAGGATGCTTGCTCATAAAACACTATAAGCTCCTGGCTTGTCTTTAGTTTCAGCATGTGCAGGAAGTAAAGGCTATGACAGAGTTGTAAGAGACCTGGCTAAACAGTGAAGAGTGTCCCCAAACCAGAGCCAATCTGCAAAGACTAGTAGAGTATCTATTTTTCTTTTCTTTATTTTTTTTCTGTTTCTGCACATCATAATATTTTAAATGCCCATTTTTCAACAACAAAAAAAATTAAAATGTGAAAAAAACAAGAACAAGAATCAAGAAAAAAGTGTGCTTATGAGACTGTGGGACATCAACGTACCAACACTTGCATAAAGAAAATCTTAAAAGGAGAGGTGAGAAAGGCAGAAAGAATAACTGAGTAAACAATGGTCAAGACTTGCAAAGTTTGAAAAAACAAGCAAACAAACGTGAATCTACTCACCCAAGAATCTCACCAAATTCCAAGTAGGGTAAACCAAAGAGATCCAGATTGAGACACATTATACCAAACTGTCAAAAGCCAAAGATAATAAGATAATCTTGCAATGAGCAAGATAAGAGTTACTTGTAGTATACAAGGGATTTCCAATCAGATTAACAACCAATTTCTCGTTAGAAACAATGGAGAACAGAAAGCAATGGGATGGCATATTTAAAGTGCTGAAAGAACAAAACTACCAGTCAAGAATTCTATATCCAGCAAAACTATCCTTCAAAAAAATGAAGAAGTTAAGACATTACTAGAAAAACAAAAGTATTGTGAGTTCATTACAAGTAGATCTGCCTTACAAGAAATGATAAAGGGAATCCTATGGGCTGTAATGAAATGTCACTAGACAGTAAATTGACATCACATGAAAAAATAAAGTATGGTGGTAAAGCATTACACATAGGTAAATACAAAATCCAGTAGTATTTTATCTTTGGTTTGTAACTCCTCTCTTTGTTTCTCATATTATTTAAAAGATCAATTCATAAAACAATAATTATAAATCTGTAATAATGGGCACATAGGTAATAATGGGTACATATGTAATCTGTGACAATAACAATATAGAAAGAGAGAGAAGGAGGTGTGTAAAGGCAGAGTTTTAGTATATTTGTGAAGCTAAGTTGTTATTAACTCAAAATAGGTTTAAAAAATTTTTATACAATTTTTAAAAGTTACTTTTCATTTACAGTTATTACAAAATATTGGCTATATTCCACGTGTTGTACCATACATCCTTAAGCCTAACTTACACCCAATAGTTTAAAGCTCCCACTCCCCAACCCCTATAGCCCCACCCCACTGGTAACCACTAGTTTATTCTCTAGATCTGTGAGTATGCTTCTTTTTTGTTCTATTCACTAGTGTTTTGTATTTTTTGATTCCACAAATAAGTGATATCCTACAGATATTTTTTGAATGAATTATTTTACTCTAAACTGGATGGAGTTTAGTCTCTTTGGGATAATTATCCTACAGTTTTTGTTTTTCCCTGACTGACTTAGTTCACTTAGCATAGTGTCCTCCACATCTATCCATGTTGCTGCAAGTGGCAAAATTGTGTTCTTTTTTATTTTATAAGTGAGTTGTATTCCATTGTATATATCTACCACATCTTCTTCACCTATTGATCTGTTGATAGGCTTAGGATGCTCCCTTATCTTGGCAATTGTTAATAATGCTGCTATGAACATTGGGGTGCATGTATCTTTTCTAATTAGTGTTTTTGTCTTTTTTCAGATATAAACTCAGGAGTGGAATTCCTGGGTCATATGGTAGTTATATTTTTTATCTTTTGAGAAGGCTCTATCTGTTTTCCACAGTGGCTGCACCAATTTACATTCCCACCAACAGTGTAGGAGGGTTCCCTTTTCTCTACATCCTCTCCAACATTTGTTATTTGCATGCTTTTTAATGATAGTCATTCTGACAGGCATGAGGTGATAGCTCATCATGGTTTTGATTTGCATGTCTCTGATGATTGGCAATGTTGAGTATCTTTTCAAGTGCCTGTTGACCATCTGCATTTACTTCTTGGAAAATGTCTATTCAGTTCTTCTGCCCACTTTTTATTTTTCTTCTTCTTCTTCTTATTTTTTTTTATGGTATGCGGGCCTCTCACTGTTGTGGCCTCTCCCATTGCGTAGCACAGGCACAATGGCCATGGCTCATGGGCCCAGCCGCTCCATGGCATGTGGGATCTTTCTGGACCGGAGCATGAATCCATGCCCCCTGCATCAGCAGGCGGATTCTCAACCACTGCACCACCAGGGAAGCCCCAAAATAAAGCACTTGCTTTTTTTTTTTTGCCCACTTTTTAAATTGGGAATTTTTTTATGTTGAGTTGTATGAGCTGTTTATGTAAGTTGGATATTAATCCCTTATCTGTCATATCATCTGTAAATATTTTCTTCCATTCAGTAGGTTGTCTTTTTGTTTGTCAAGGGTTTCCTTTGCTGTGTAAAAACTTTTAAGTCTAATTAGGTCCATTTGTTTATATTTGCTTTTATTTCCTTACTTTAGGAGCCAAAAAATAAAATACTGCTACAATTTATGACAAGGAGTATTCTGCCTATGTTTTCCTCTAGGAGTTTTATGCTATCTGGTCTTACATTTAGGTCTTTAATCAATTTTGAATTTATTTTTGTATCTGGTGTTAGAGACTATTCTAATTTCATTCTTTTCTATGTAAAGAAAACTGTAAAGTTTTCCTTGCACCACTTATTGAAGAGACAGTCTTTGATCCCTCATATATTCTTGCCTTCTTTGTCATAGATTAATTGACCATAAGTGCGTGGGTTTATTTCTGGGCTCTCTATCCTTTTCCACTGATTTATGTGTCTGTTTTTGTGCCTCTACCATACTGTTTGATTATTGTATTTTTGTAGTATATTCTGAAGTCAGGGAGCTTGATTCCCCCAGCTCTGTTCCTCTTTCTCAAGACTTTTTTGGCTATTTGGGGTCTTTTGTGTTTCCACACACACACATTTTAAATTACTTGTTCCAGTTCTGTGAAAAATGCCATTATGTATTTTGATAAGGATTGTATTGAATCTGTAGATCGCCTTGGGTAGTATGGTCATTTTAACAATATTGACTCTTTCAATCCAAGAACTCAATACATCTTTCCATCTGTTTGTGAGGTCTTCAATTTCTTGTAGTGTGTCTTTCTTGTAGTAGTGTCTTATAGTTTTCAGAGTACAGGTCTTTTGCCTCATTAGGTAGGCTTATTCTTAGGTATTTTATTCTTTATGATGTGATGGTAAATGGGATTGTTTCCTTAAATTCTCTTTATGATACTTTGTTGTTAATGTATAGAAATGCACCAGATTTCTTTATATTAATTTTTTATCCTGCAACTTTACCAAATTCATTGATGAGGTCTAGTAGTTTTCCAGTGGTATCTTTAGGATATTCTATGTATAGTATCATGTCATCTGCTGACAATGACAATTTTACTTCTTCCTTTCCAATTTGGATTCCTTTTAATTCCTTTTCTTCTCTGATTGTTCTGGCTAGGACTTCCAAAACTACATTGAATAAAAGTTGTGAGAGTGGGAATCCTTCTCTGGTTCCTAGTCTTAGAAGGAAAGCTTTCAGCTTTTTACCATTGAGTATGATGTTAGCTGTGGGTTTGTCATATATGGCCTTTATTATGTTGAGGTATGTTCCCTCTATGCCCACTTTCTGGGGTGTTTTTATCATCAACAGATGTTAAATTTTATCAAATACTTTTTCTGTCTCTATTGAGATGATCATATGGTTCTTACTCTTCAGTTTGTTAATGTGGTGTATCACATTGATTGATTTGGGTATATTGAAAAATCCTTACATCTGGGGATTAATTCCCACTTAATCATGGTGTGTCATCTTTTAAAAGTATTATTGGATCCAGTTTACTAGTATTTTGTTGAGAAATTCTGCATCTATGTTCATCAGTGATATTGGCCTGTAATTTTCTTTTTTGTGTGATATCTTTTTCTGATTTGGGGATCAGGGTGAGTTTGGCCTCATAGAATGAGTTTGGAAGTGTTTCTTCCCCTGCAATCTTTGGAATAGTTTCAGAAGGATAGATGTTAAATCTTTTCTAAATGTTTTATAGAATTTACCTGTGATGCCATCCTGTCTCAGATTTTTGTTTGTTGGAAGTTTTAAAATTACTTATTCATTCATATTTCATTGCTGGTAATTGGCCTGTTCATATTTTCTATTTCTTCCTGGTTTAGTCTTGGGAGATTGTACCTTTCTAAGAATTTGTCCATTTCTTCTAGGTTGTCTATTTTATCAGTGTATAATTGTTCATAGTAGTCTTTTATGATCCTCTGTATTTCTGTGGTGTTGCTTTTAACTTCTTTTTCATTTCTGATTTTATTTCTTTGGGCGCTCTCCCTTCTTTTCTTGGTGAGTTTGGCTAAAGTTTTGTCAACTTTATTTATTTTTCAAAGAACCAGCTTTTAGGCTCATTGATCCTTTCTATTTTGTTACTCTTTACTTCATTTTATTATTGCTCTTATCTTTATGATTTCTTTCCTTCTACTAACTGTGGGTTTTATTTGTTCTTCCTCTAGCTGCTTTAGGTGTAAGGTTAGATTTTTTTTTTTTTGAGATTTTTCATGTTTCCCGATGGAAGCTTATATTGCTATAAAATTCCCTCTTAGAACTGCTTTTTCTGTGTCCCATAAGTATTGGGTCATTGTGTTTTCACTGTCATTTTTCTCTAGGTATTTTTTACTTCCTCTTTGATTTCTTAAGTGATCCATTGGTTGTTTAGTAGCATATTGTTTAGCCTTCAAGTGTTTGTGTTTTTTGCAGTTTTTTTCTTATACTTGATTTCTATTTTCATAGCATTATGGTTGGATAAGATCCTATTTTTAAATTTATTGAGGCTTGTTTTGTGGTCTAGTTTGTTATCTATCCTGGAGAATGTTGCATGTGTACTTTCAAGAATGTGTATTCTGCTCTTTTTGGATGAAATGTTGTATATATATCAATTAAGTGTGTTTAGTCTATTGTGTTATTTAAGGCCTGTGTTTCCTTATTGATTATCTGTCTAGATGATCAGTCCATTGATGCAAGTGAGGTGTTAATGTCCTCTACTATTATTGTGTTACTGTCAATTTCTTTTTTGTGTGTCTGTTAATATGTGCCTTATATATTTAAGTGCTCCTACATTTGGTACATATATATTTACAATTATTATATCTTCTTTTTGGATTGCTACCTTGATCTTTGTGTAGTGTCCTTCTTTATCTTTTGTAACAGTATTTTAAAGTACATTTTATCTGATATAAGTATAGCTACTCTGACTTTCTATTTATATTCATTTGCATGGAATACCTTTTTCCATCCCCTTGCTTTCAGTCTTTATGTGTCTCTAGATCTGAAGTGGGTTTCTTGTAGGCAGCATATATAGGGGTCTTGTTTTTGGATGCATTCATCTACTGTATGTGTTTTGGTTGGAGCATTTAGTCCATTTACATTTAAGGTAATTATTGATACGTATGTTCTTATTACCATTTTGTTAATTGTTTTGATTTGTTTTGCTAGTTCTTTTTTTCCTCTTCTTTTTTTTTTCTCTTCTCTTGTGACTTAATGCCTATCTTTACTGTTATGTTTGGATTCCTTTTTCTTTTTTGTGTGTATATCTATTATGGATTTTTTGTTTGGTGTTACCATTAGGTTTTTGTACAGCAGTCTATACATACACGTGATTGTTTTAAGTTGCTGATCTCTTAATTTCAAATGCATTTAGGCACCTCCACCACTGTCACCACCCCTGCTTCTGCTCCTTGCACTGCTGGCAGTGGCCCCAATTGGGAGTGTGGGGAGATGAGGTGCCAGCGTTGGGGCATGGAGCAGTGCATCCCACTGCATTGGCTCAGGCTGCTGCTGCTGTTGAAGCTGCTGCCACTCTGGCACCTGATCTGGGGCCAACGACAGTGCCCTGCTCTTCTATCTCTGACAGTGCTGCCTCTGCTGGGCTGCACAGGTCAGTGGGTGGGGCGGCAGCCTTCATGTCTTGTTCTGGGGGCCCCATGGCCTTGCTCAAGCCCAGAGTGACTGGGCAAAGGGGGCAGACAGGAAGAGGCAAAGAGGAGGTGGCTAAAATAGGTTGTTTTAAGTGTAAAATATCAGTTATAATCCCCAAGGTAACCACTAGGAAAATACTATGTTCTGATTACTCCTAGAGTTGAACCTGCCATCTTGAGTTTTCTGTTCAACTTCAAACTCAGAAATCCAGTTGCCTACTTGATAGCTCCACCTGCCTGTATCTAAGACATCTCAAAACTAACCTGTCAAAACTGAATTCCAGCTTCTCCCAACACAATATGGTCTTTTAATATCCTTCCTCATCTTGGTTGATGGCAACTCTATCTTTGCAGTTCCTCAGATAAAAAACATTGGAGGAATCCTATACACTCCTGTTTATCCAACAAACTACACCCAGTCCATCAACAAGTACCCTTGGATCTACTTTCCAAATATTCAGAATTCCTCCACGTGACTACTTCTCATGGCCCTTACTTCTGGTCCAGTTAACCACTGTCTCTTGACTAAATTATTGAAATGGCCTGTGAACTGTCTCACTGTTCCTTCCCTACTCCTTCTAGTTTTAAAGAATTCAGTGTGATCCTTATAAACCACTCCTTTGCTCAAGTCTTCCCTTTTATACAGTTAAAAACAAATTCCTTGTAGTAGACTGAAGGACTATTCATGGTCTGCTGCCCCTCACTCCTCTGCTTTACTTCCTACTAATCTACCCCACAATCACTCCACTCCACACCACACAGTTTTCTCCTTCTTGTTTATTGAACACTCCAATATTAACCTAAATCAGAGGCTTTGCACCAGTTGTTCCTTCTATCTAGGATTTCCTTCCCCCCAGCATCTGTGTGTTTCATTCATTCCAGTCTTTTTACCTTCTTAATGAGTCTTCCCCTCCTTTCTCATCCCACAGCAAACTCTGCTTTCTCAATACTGCTTACCCTGCTCTATATTCCCACGGCATTTATAACCTCCTAAATATCATGTATTTTTCTGTTTTGTTCACTGATGTATCCTCAGAGTATGTCCTCAATAAAAACACTATTTGAACCCACAAAAAAATGGACAGAGCCTCGCCCTTAAAAATACATTTTAAGCAAACTAGAAATAGAAATGAGCTCTCATGTAAAACATAAAATCTTGTATTTAAAATTCACAGTGAGATGGGGTGAGAGAGTGGCATGGACATGTATACACTACCAAACATAAAATAGATAGCTAGTGGGAAGCAGCCGCATAGCACAGGGAGATCAGCTTGGTGCTTTGTGACCACCTAGAGGGGTGGGATGGGGAGGGTGGGAGGGAGGGAGATGCAAGAGGGAAGAGATATGGGAACATATGTATATGTATAACTGATTCACTTTGTTATAAAGCAGAAACTAACACACCATTGTAAAGCAATTATACTCCAATAAAGATGTAAAAATAAAAATAAATTAATAAATAAATAAAATTCACAGTGAGACAAGGAAGTCTGCATTCACCACTTCTATTTAACATTGTAACAGAAGTGCTAGACAGTACCATAAGACAAGAAAAATATGAATAAAAATTATAAACTTTGAAAAGAAAAATCTGTTATTAGCATAGAATATGATTGTCTTAAAGAAAACTCAGAAACTAACAAATTATTAGAGTCAATAAAGAGTTCATCAAAGTTGTTCCTTCTAAAATGAAAGACAGCATAAGCATAATGGCTAAAATGATGGAGCCAGACTTCTTTGGTTTAAATCACACTATATATAATATATATAATCTATCTCTATCAATTATCTATCTATCTATCTATCTATCATCTATCTACCTATCTATGTATCTATCATATGAGGTTTAAAACTATAAGTTTTATATATATATTTACATATATAAATAAATAAACAAATATATATATAGCTTTGGAAAAACTATTTAAACTTTCTATGCCAGTTTTGTAATTTACAAAAATGGGGGTAGATAATAATGGCATAAATCTCACTGAGTTATTATGAAACTTAGATAATTTAATTTGAATGCAGTATACAGAATTGTACCTGCACATAGTGAGAATTATATAAAATTAATTATTTTCATTATAGTAAAAGCAATGTAAAAGATCTATGGCATTACTGCATAAAAGAAGTAAAGAGTTAAAATTTTAAAAATTAAAATATACTATTAATAATAGCATGGAAATTAAAAGGTATTTAGGAATGAGCCTAACAAAACTTGCACAACATGTAATGAGATAATTGTAAGATTTTAGTAGAAGATAGTCAAGAAGACTTAATTAAATGTAAAGATAAATGTTCATGGACTGGAAGACCATTAAGATATCAAATTTGCCCAAAACAAACAAAAAAATTTAGCAAATTTCAGTTAAAATACAGTCAGATTTTTTGTGGGTAGGTGTGGTCAAATTTCTAATGATGAGTCATTCTAATGATGATTGAAATGGAAAAATAAGGAACAAAATACTGAGACAGGGCAAAGAGGATTTGTTCTAAAGTTTTCAGGACTTGTTTTAAACATATAGGAGTGTTACTCTTACAGGAATGGACAATCCAATAACACAGAATATATAACTCAATGATAGACCTATGCTTATATGGAAATTTAATATATACAGAGATAGACTTGGACATTGCACAAAAATGGTGAAGTTTTCCATAAATAGGTTGGGATACTATTTGAGAACAAAACTCAATGTTTAGTGGATTAAAATTTAAGTGTGACATGGAAAACTTTTAAACTTTTTAAGAAAATATAGGAAAGCATCTTCATGGCATTGGAGTAGGGAAAGAACATCTCCTAAAGGTATAAATACTTAAATATTTAATAATTTTTTACATTGAAAATTAAAATGTAGATTAATCAAAGACACTATTAAAAAGTAAACAAACTAATCTATATATTAGAAATCAGGAATTTTCAACACAAAAATATAACATGTTTTTATGCATTGTATAGAATGCTACAATATTAAAATATAAAAACTATGACTTGGGCTTCCCTGGTGGCGCAGTGGTTGAGAGTCCGCCTGCCGATGCCGGGGACACGGGTTCGTGCCCCGGTCCGGGAAGGTCCCACATGCCGCAGAGCGGCTGGACTCGTGAGCCATGACCACTGAGCCTGCGCATCCGGAGCCTGTGCTCCGCAACGGGAGAGGCCACAACAGTGAGAGGCCCGCGTACCAAAAAAAAAAAAAAAAAAAAAACTATGACTAAACCTTTGGATATGTAAAAATGACCTACCTTTACTAATCAGAAATGCAAATTTAAACCACAATGTGCTTACATTTCAGTCTCCTCAAGTTAGCAAAAGTTAAAAATGTTTGTAAATACCAATTTTTTGATGAAAATGTGGAGCAACAAAAATCGTTATACACTATTTTGAACTCTAAATTTGGAAAAGTAGAATGAAATTGAAGATGCTCAAACCCTTAGACATAGCAAGCACACTCTTTGGCACATGCCATAGAAAGACTCTTACACTTTTTCAAAAACAGATATCTTTAAGAATATTTAAAGTGTCAATGTTTGTAATCTCTACAAATAGAAATAAAGTAAATATCTACCAAAAGAACAACACAAATAAATTGTGGTATAATTAATTGAATATTAAACTACATTGCAGAGGAATAAATCACATCACCAATATATGAATTGTAAAACAAAAACAAAATGCAAGTTTTACTCTTTACTGTTATTATACTGTTTAGTGTTTACTATTATTATACTCTAAATATAAAATAACATGAATTCTGTCTGTAAGGCATTTTGTTTATGAGTTTAATGCATATTTAAATTTCTCTATCTTAAAATTATGATATTTTTTATAAGCTAAAGCTAACTTATAAATTAATTTATTTGA
Source organism: Monodon monoceros (assembly GCF_005190385.1). NCBI lineage: Eukaryota > Metazoa > Chordata > Mammalia > Artiodactyla > Monodontidae > Monodon > Monodon monoceros. The sequence goes on from NW_021703783.1 coordinate 27,194,591, forward strand.
ATATGGTTCTAATTAGGTATACATCTTATGGAAAAGATAGTTAATGAACCAGTAGACAGAACGATGGAGTTTGTTGAATTCAGCCAGTGTTCACTATCAGTTACTTGGTATCTGACATTATGTAGCCACAGTGGAAGAGGTGAAGATTATGTAAGGACCCAACAACACAGATTCCCATTTGCCAGGGTCAATCAACCTCTGAATGTTCAACCTGTGGACAAGAGAGATAACCTCTGATATGGTACTATACCTTGAGAACTCAAACCAGTCACTTGGAACAAATTGGCTATGTTGGCCTCTCCCATCCTAGAAAAGTCAGCTGTTTTTCCTCTCAGGGGTACATGCATATATAACAAGTATAGGTTTTTCTTTTTCTACCTAGAAAACCTCAACCAGCACCATTACCTGAGGTGTTTCGAATGTTTAATCTATAGGTATGCAATCCCATACTGTATAACAATCAACCAGAGGACCCACTTCACAGTGAAGGAGGTGTAACAGTGGACCCACACCTCTGGGCTCCACTGGGTCATATTACATACCATAGTATCCAGAAGCAGCTGGCCTCATAGAATTCTGGGAAAGCCTTTTAAAAACACAGCTGAAAGACCACTTGAAGGCAACATTGTTAAAGAATGAGATGTTATCTTTTAGAAGGTAGTACATGAATTGAATCAGAGGCTTCTTATATGATCCTGTGGTATCAATACATGGATTCAGAAAACAAGGAGTGGAAGCAGGACTGGCCCCACCTACCATCACTCACAAAGGAAAGAGTGACTAAGGGCCCTTTTGCTCCCCAACCCCACAACTCTGGGTTCTTCAGCGTTGGAGGTACTGGTTCCTAAAGAGGACACTTGACAGGAAAGAACAAGTATCCCATTTAGCTTTTAGCGATGACTTCCCAGGGAACTTTGGACTTTTAAATCCATTGAATAGCAGGCAAGAAGTATCACCATACAGGGATAACTGACACTGATCAACATAGGGTGGTAGGATTGTTTTTAGACAATGTGGGCTGGGAGAAATACATGTGCATCTACTTCGATGATCTATTTGGGCTCCTTTTGGAAATAACTTGCCCCATTATATCTGGGAATATACACATGTAAAACCCAGGCCAGAGAGGAGTATGATTACAAGGATTCAGACCCTGCAGAAGTAGTCTTGGTTCATGCCTCCGGATAAGCCAGAAAAACCTGCCAAAGTAAGAGCTAAGGGGAATAATTTTAGAATGGCAGTGGAGAAGAGAATATCAGTTACATCTTCAAGATTAACTGCAATAATCAGGGTTGTAATTCATCCTTACAACCTCCCTCTTCTAAATTTCCTATTAGGTTGAGAGCCTCCCAGGAACATGAAAGAGTTGGGAATCATGCTGCACCTCACTGAGGGCAAGTATCTACAATCTTCCAAATTATTTGAAATTTTCTGTATGGTAGAATAATTCTGTATGAAAGATTTGTCTTTCCCTCCATTTATCTATTTATTTAATCATTTATTTCAGTATGGACTCATGGGGACTTACTTTGTTCTTTGGTTATAATCCCAAACTACTTTACTTATATTTTTGCTGAAATTGTTCCAGCTTTGGCTACCGTGAGCCCTTTCATTTGGTTCTTGACATATCACCATCATTGTTTTTTTCACTTCATTTATAAATGATTTTTTTTTCTGGATATTGAATTTTGGGCTGACCATTTTCTCCTCAGGATTTTCATGATGCCATTATCTTGTCTTTTGTCTTTACTGATTTTACTGTTAATCTTATCTTTGCTTTCCTGAATATAATTTGTCTTTTCTTGTTTCACACTTTCTTTGGCTTTTCAGCAGTTTGATGATGATGACCATATGTGTGATTTGAATAGTGTGGGTTTTTTTAAATCCTGTTATGGGTTTGCTGTGTTTCTTGAAGCTTTGGGTTGATATCTTTCATCAGTTTGGGAAAATACTCAGTGATTATTTTTCTGATATTTGTTTCTTCTTTTTTATTCTCCCTCATCTTTTCTTCTAGGTGTCTAATTATATTTATATCAGACTATTTTGTGTCTTTTCCACTGAACTCTGGGGTTCTGTTCTATTTTCATTCTTTTTCCTCTTTGTACCTTATACTGGATAATATATATTGAGCTATCTTTGAGTTCACTGGGCCTTATTTCTGCTATGTGTATTCAGCCCTTAACCTATCCAATTAATTAAAAAATTAAATTTTATTTTGATACAATCTAAAGCTTACAAAAAGTATAAGAACAGCATAATGAACTTTTGGAATCATTTTAGAGTATGTTGCCCACATGATGTGCTATCACACCTGACTACTTTAGTATGTATTTCCTATACAAAGGACATTCCCCTACAAAAATACAATATGACCATACAAAACCAGGAAAATAATATTTATTCATTATTACCATCTAGATCTGTGTTTCCATTCATATTTTGCTTATTGCTTCAATTTTCTTCTTTATAACAAATGATCCAGTCCAGACTCATATATTGTGTTTAGTTGTCATGTTTCTTTAATCTCCTTTGACCTGGAACAGTTTAGTCTTGCTTTTATTTTCATCATTTTGACACTTTTGTAGAGACTACATGTAAATTGTTTTATAGACTATTTCTCAGTTTGGATTTTTCTTATGATTCTTATTGGATTCAGGTTATATACCACAGGCAGTAATATCATAGGAATAATGACAATTTTTCTCATTGAATGCTTGCAAGTGTTAAGGGATTTTAATTTGTTTTATTATTCATGATGTTGATCCTAATTATTTCCCAGGCTTTTCCACTCTAAAGTTACCATCCCCCCTTGAACTAATAAGTACTTTGAGGAAATGTATTTGAGGCTTTGTAAGTATACTAAATTCAGTGATTCTTCTAACTTCCAATGTATTCTTCTAATTATTTGGATCAATATTGACTCATGTATTCCTTTTTTATTCAGTGGGTTATACTGAAATGGAATTGTCATTTATTTTGATTTGGTAACATTTCCCAGACTTCACTAGTGAGGGTGCTTTGAAACTGGATCCTGTGTTCCTTTCTCATCTCCCCACTATTCTTTGAGTACTTTCTTACTTTCTGGCTCAGCAAGATGCTCCAAGCTCATCTTGCACTTTTCTCCATTTCTGGAATTAGCCATTCTTTACAAGAAGCTCTGTTCCCTTTTAGTGGATGGATGAATGTTTTTAGAATGGAAATTCTGCCCACTATGTATTCTCGTTGCTCTTGGGGAGTAACTGCTTCTGGGCTCTCTCAGTGGTCACTGTTAAGGATTATTTTTGTTTAAACACATGCACACACACATTTGCATCTAAATTTATTTCTGTAGCTAATAATATATAACCCTTGTCCAGGAGTAGAGATCTTTTTCTCTTGCAGCCCCTTCCCTATATTCTCCCAGATATCCTCCAGTGTTACCAGCCTATAACCATCATGCTCTCTCTTCCCAACCATAATTGAATTTAACTAGTGTCCTCTGGTATATCCCTCCTCCCTACATATTAGGCATTTTGTTCCATGGGGAGAAGGGTCTGGAGAGATTCACAGTGTCCACTCTTCTTCTCCCCCAACCAGCATCTTCAGAGAGCTTTCTCTGGCTTTTCCCTGTTCCTCCCTGTGGGAGCCTGATGGGATTCCTGGAGGAAAATCATGTAAAAGTGTTAGAAGTCACATATAACTGCAGCCCTCAGGAGCTTGTCACGTTTACATTAGCCCACTCTTTGTCTCCAGCATTTCATCAGAATTCACAGTTTAAATTCTTACCAAGATTATATGGCATTTGGTGGCTCCGGCTACAGGTAAGCAAATGCTGGTGTCCTGTGTCTCCCTGAAGATTCCTGCCTTTCTAAATTGTAAGATGGTTGTTTCCCCTGCAAACAAAATTCTCTGGTGGGTCCAAGAAAAGTCATTGATGTTGCGGTTTTTTCCAGATTTTTCTTGTGAAGGAGAGCATTACAATTTCCTTGTGCTTTACATATCCAAGATGAAACCAGAAGGTTAAGAAACCAATTTTTACTTTACATTTTTATATGCGAAAAAATTTTATTGTTATTTTTCTTCCAGTTTTATTGAAGTATATTGACATTGAGCACTGTATAAGTTTAAGGTGTACAGCATGATTATTTGACTTACATAATTCATAAAAAGATTATCACAATAAATTCAGTGAATATTTATCATCTCATATAGATACAAAATTAAAGAAATAGAAAAAAAATTTTCCTTGTATTGAAAATTCTTAGGACTTACTCTCTTAACAACTTTCATTTATAACATATGAGTGTTAATTATATTTATCATGTTGTACCTTACATCCCTAGAATTTATTTATCTTATAATTGGAAGTTTGTACCTTAAGACTGCATTCATCCTATTCCTCCTCTCCCAACCACCCCTCTCTGGTAGCAACAAATATGATCTCTTTTTCTATGAGTTTGTTTGTTTGTTTTTGAAGTATAATTGACCTAAAACACTATGTTAGTTCCTGTTATAAAATATTGTGATTTAATATTTCTATATACTTCAAAATTTTGATATGTCATGATACAAAGATATTATATAGTTACTGGCTATATTTCCCCACTGTACATTTCATCAAGTGAATCATTTACTTTGCAACTGAAAGTTTGTACCTCTTAATCTCTCTCACCTATTTCTTTCCTCTCTCCACCTTCCTCTCCTCTGGCAACCACCTCTTTGTTCTCTGTATCTATAACTCTCTGTTTCTGTTTTGTTATGTTTGTTTATATGTTTTATTTTTAGATTCATCATATAAGTGAAATTATACCGTGTCTGTCTTTCTCTGTCTAACTTATTTCACTTAGCATAATACCCTTTAAGTCCATCAATGTTGTAGGAAATGGCAAGATTTCATTCTTTTTTATACCTGAGTAATATTCCATATATTCCATTTTGTATATATACCATATCTTCTTTACCCATTCATCTATTAATGAGAACTTAGGTTACTTCCATATCCTGGCTATTGTGAATAATTCTACAGTGAACATAGGGACATATATCTTTTCTAATTATGTTTTTGTATTCTTCAGATAAATACACAGGAGTGGGAGTGGTGGATCATATGATAATTCTGTGTTTAATTTTTTGAGGCATCTCTGTACTGTTTTCCACAATAGCTGTACCAATTTACATTCTTCAGTGATCCTTGTTTTTTTTTAGTAGCATATTGTTTAGCATCCATGTTTGTGGGTTTTTCAGTTATTCCTTGAAGTTGATTTCTAGTTTCATTAAGTTGTGGTCAGAAAAGATGCTTGATATGATTTCAGTTTTATTAATTTTACTGAGACTTGTTTTGTGGTTTAGCATGTGATCTATTCTAGAGAATGTTGCATATACACTTGAAAACAATGTGTATTCTGCTGCTTTTGGATGGATTGTTTTATATATATATATATATTAAATCAATCTGGTTTAATGTATCATTTAAGACCGGTGTTTCCTTACTGAATTTCTGTCTGTATGTTGTGTCCATTGATGTAATTGGAGAATTAAAAACCCCTACTGGGGACTTCCCTGATGGTGTACTGGTTAAGAATCTGCCTGCCAGTGTATGAGACATGGGTTTGATCCCTGGTCCAGGAAGATCTCACATGCTGCGGGGCAACTGGGCCCATGCACCACAACTACTGAGCCTGCACTCTAGAGCCCATGTGCCACAACTACTGAGGCTGCACTCTAGAGCCTGCAAGCCACAACTACTGGGCCTGCATGCCACAGCTACTGAAGCCCATGCACCTAGAGCCTGAGCTCTGCAACAAGAGAAGACACCACAATGAGAAGCCTGTGCACCACAACAAAGAGTAGCCCCTGCTCACCGCAAGTAGAGAAAGCCCATGAGCAGCAACAAAGAGTCTACACAGACAAAAGCAAACAAACAAACAAACAAATAAATTTATATAAAAAACAAACCCCAAAAAACCCCTACTGGTATTTTATTACTGTCAATTTCTCCATTTATGTCTGTTAAAATTTGCTTTATGTATTTAGGTGACCCTATGTCAGGCACATATATATGTACAGCTGTTATATCTTCCTGTTGGATTGATCCTTCTATCATTATATATTGTCCTTTTTTTGTCTCTTGTTACAGTTTTTGTTTTAAAGTCTGTTTTGTCTGATATAATATTACTACCCCAGCTTTTCTTTTGTTTCCATTTGCATTGAATACCTTTTCCATTCCCTCACTTTCAGTCTACACATGTCTTTAGAGCTGTAGTGCCTCTTGTAGGCAGCATATACATGTCTCTTGTTTTTGCTTTCATCCTGTCACTCCATGTCTTTTGATTGGAGCATTTATTCCATTTATATTTAAAAATTATTTACAGTATGTACTTATTGACATTTTGTTAATTGTTTTGGGGTGGTTTTGTAGTTCTTTTTTGTTCCTTTCTCCTTTTTTCCTCTTCCCTTGTGATTTGATCACTAACTTTAGTGTTATCTTTATATTCTTCTCTCTTCTTTGTGTATGTATCTATTACAAGTTTTTGGTTTGTGGCTACCATTAGGTTTACATATAACAACCTCTTTGTATATATGATTATATTTACATTGCTGATCTCTTAAATTCAAATGCAATTTAACAACCCTCTATTTTTACTCCTCCCACCATGTTTACTGTTGACATCATATTTTACATCTTTTTGTTTTGCATATCCATTAACTACTTATTGTGGATATGGATAATTTTACTACTTTTGTCTTTTATCTTTCCTACTCACTTTATAAGTGGTTTATTTGCTACCTTTACTATATATTTGCCTTTGCCATTGAGATTTTTCCTCTTGTAATTTTCGTATTTGTAGTCATGGCCTTTTCTTTTTCACTTAGAGACATCCATTTATCATTTCTTGTAAAGCTGGTTTTGTGGTGCTGAACTCTTTTAGCTTTTGCTTGTCTGTAAAACTCTTATCCATCCTTCAAATCTAATAGTCTTGCTGGTAGACTATTCTTGATTGTAACTTTTTTCCCTTTCACCACTTTAAGCATATCATGCCACTCCTTTCCGGCTTGCAGAGGTTCTACTGAAAAGTCAGCTGATAGCCTTATGGGAGTTCCCTTGTATATACCTTCTTCTTCTCTTGCTGTTTTAATATTCTCTATCTTTAATTTTCCATGTTAATTACAATGTGTCTTGGTGTGGTCCACTTTGGGTTGATCCTGTGTGGAACTCTCTGTGCTTCTTGTGCTTGGATGTTTATTTTCTTTCCCAGATTAAGAAAATTTTCAGCTTATTATGTCTTCAAATATGTTCTCTGCTCCTTTCTCTCTCTTCTCCTTTGACCTCTATAATGCAATGTTAGAACACTTAATGTCATCTCAGAGGTCTCTTAAACTTTCCTCATTTCCTTTTATTCTTTCTTCTGTTCAGCTTCAGTGATTTCCACTACTATGTCTTCCAGCTCACTAATCTGTTCCTCTGTATCATCTAATCTACTGTTGATTCCTTCTAGTGTACTTTTTATTTCAGTTATTGTATTCTTCAACTGTTAGGTTCTTCTTTGTATTTTGTAACTCTTTGTTAAACTTCTAACTTCTCACTCTGTTCAACCAATCTTCTCCAGAGTTCTTTGAGCATTATTACAATCTTTACCTTGAACTCTTTTTGAGAGGATTGTTTATCTCCACTTCACTTAGTTCTTCTTGGAGTTTATCTTTTTCCTTGGTTTGGAACATGTGCCTTTGTTGCCTCATTTTGCCCAATGTTTCGTTTTTATTTCTATGTATTTGGTAGGTTGGTTGCACTTCCCAACCTTGGAGAAGTGGCCTTTTTTTTTTTTTTGCGGTACGTGGGCCTCTCACTGTTGTGGCCTCTCCCGTTGTGGAGCACAGGCTCTGGATGCACAGGCTCAGCAGCCATGGCTCACAGGCCCAGCCGCTCCGCAGCATGTGAGATCTTCCCCGACCAGGACACGAACCCGTGTCCCCTGCATCTGCAGGCGGACTCTCAACCACTGCGCCACCAGGGAAGCCCAAGAAGTGGCCTTTTGTAGGAGACATTCTGTGCATCCCAGCAGCACATTTCCCTCTGGTCACCAGAGCTGTAAACTGTAGGGGTGTGCCCTATGTGGGTTGCATGGGTCCTTCTGTTGTTATAGGCTGACTTCTGCAGATAGTCTGGTATTTGTGTCTGAACCCTAGTCCAGTTGGTGCCAGGCCCTGCCTTGGGCAGAGGCTAACATTCACTGTTAGGTGAGAATGGGTCACAAGGCAGCTTCCTGTGGAGACCCAGGGTGTCCCAATACTAGTGCATGCCTACTTGTGAGCAGAGCCATATTCTAGGGTAGGTGGTTGTAGGGCCAGGGTCCCAGATCCAGTGTCACCCTGCTGGCTGCCAATGCCCATTTCTGACATGGCTAGCTGTGGAGTCTGTGTTGTCCCCAAAATGGTGTCAGCCAGCTCTTGAGTGGGCCTGGATATCATCTTGGCTGCCTGAAGGATCCAAGGTACCTTGGAGCTGGATTGGCCTGCTGGTGGTCATGGCAAGGACCAAGGTTTTCCTGGGGTAGTGCCTGCTCACTGGTGAGCACATCCATGTCCCAGGGTATATGGCTGTAGGTCCCTGCAGTTCCTTGAGCTGGTTTAAGCCCTGTGGTGGACAGAGGTTTTTCCTGACACAGCTGACTGTGACTGTAGGTCTGGGGTGTCCTATAATGGGAAGACAAATTCCCAGAATGTTTGACTTTGGAAACCAACAGGGCTTGTTTTGGGAGAGCCAGAGTACTGTGGGAAATAGAGCTTCTTCTCTTAAAGGGCACACAGAAAATATCACATGCTTTGGGACTCAGACCTGAAGCAGTAATTTGAAAGAAGTCTGGATCAAACCTACCTGTTGATCTTAGAGAGCCACCTGGACAGGTTGGAGGCGACTGGAACTCACCCAGTGTATACAGACACTGGCAGAAGCCATTTTGGGGAATTTTTTCTACCACAAGGATACTGGTGCTATCAAGTGCTATTTTGGCATCCTCCCTCTAGCTTATTAGCATGGTGACCTGGCCATGTCCACTAGCCTGTTGACAACAGTACTGGGATGCCTCAGGCCAAACAGCTAGTCAGGTGGGGACACAGCCCCACCCACCAGCGGGCCAGCTGCCTTAACAACCTCCCCTCTGACCCCACAGCTGACCCTAATGTGGCCGTGTCCACCAGAAAGCCCAGAAAACATCCCCACACACCTGTGTGCCAGCACTAGCCCTGAGAATCCTGCGGCACCACAGTCAGATGCTGGCACCTGGCCCCACCCAATAGTTGGCTGACACCAATTCCAGGACCCCCAGAGCCTTACAACTGAAGACTCTGGGGCCAGGCTCCACCCACCAGTGGGATAGCACTTGCCCCAGGACCAGCTTCATCTACCCGTGGGTGGGCACCTGTCCCAGGACCACTACATCTGTGCAGCCTGCTGTGTCAGGGCCCACCCCACCCACCAGCAGGCCAACACCAACTCTGGGGCACATTTGACCCCTCAGTCAGTCTCCCTGGGATTTGGCTCCATCTACTCAAGGCACATCTTTCTTTTGGGCAGACAGCTAGGATCAGGGACATAGTGAAACAATTCAAATGAGAGTTGAGCTGAGTCAATGCTATGTGACAGATTTAGTTAATTTCACTTCATTTTTATTTTCAAATGTCTTAAGGGTGAGATCTTTTCTATGCGTATAAGAGTCTCCTTCTTCTAGTAGTACATTGGCTTCTAAGCACCATAAGAATATAGAGATCTGTCTCTACTTTTCAGCCAACACCAAACTTTGCTGTCACACTCTTAGCAGGGGGAGAATCAGTGTGATGGTGGAACTAGCTGCATATTTTTGTTTCTACAAATACCAATTCATCCCACCAACTCACATTATCATTATAAACTCTATTAGAAATTCCTAAATTCCATAGAGTCCCTTATGTAGTGAGAGCATCTATTCTTTGTTCTACTTAATGGACAAATGTTCCCAGTAAGGGATGTGGTTATTAAATTCTAATCATGTAAGAAGAACTTGTCTCTTTTGGTATTGCGGTTTCTTTAGGCTTCTTTGCTTATGCAATGTTTTTTTTTTTTTCTCCTAAAAATAATGCCATTTCTTTAGTTCCTACACTGAGAACAAAAGTTTGTCATATCCTATATTTTGCAAAGCAAAACATTTGCATCTATGGATTGCTTTTCTATTCTTTCTTTCCCCTTTGAACTATTGTGTAATTTATTTCTTGTCATTTTTATTTTTTAACCAGTTTTGAAATTACATATTTTGTTCTTATCCTGTTATTAACTATAATAGAAATTAAAACATACATACCTGTTAAAGTCTAAACTTTCTCACCTACCCTCCACTAAGAGGATAAGTTAATTATTCTGTTAAGTCCTCTCAAATGTTATAGTATTGTGGGTATGCATCTTATTTAGATATTTAAACCTCAAAATATTATTATGTTATACAGTAATTTAGATATATTTACACATATATAACTTTCTAAATTATAATTCTTTCTTGCAGCTCAGACTCTCCTTCTGTTACCCCTTTCTTTCTGCCTAAACTCTTAAGAATTTCATTTAGTCAGTCTTTGGTGGCAAATTATCACACTGGCAAACTTTCATGGCTTTGTGTTTCTTCAACATACCATGAAATTCATCCTTTTTTGTTTTTGTTTTGTTTTGTTGCAGTACGCAGGCCTCTCACTGCTGTGGCCTCTCCCATTGTGGAGCACAGACTCCAGATGCACAGGCTCAGCGGCCATGGCTCATGAGCCCAGCCGCTCTGCGGCATGTGGGATCCTCCCAGACCGGGGCATGAACCCATGTCCCTGAATCGGCAGGTGGACTCTCAACCGCTGCGCCACCAGGGAAGCCCAAAATTCATCCTTTTTAGTGTGCATTTCTGTGAGTTTTCATAAATATATATTGTCAATGTACCACCAACAATATCAAGAAATGAGACTTGCCAGCAAGATGGTGGAGCAGAAGGGCATGAGCTCACCCCTTCTTATAAAAACACCAAAATCACAACTAACTGCTGAACAACCATCAACAACAATAACAAAAACCTCTGGAACCTACCAAAAAAGATACCCTACACACAAGGACAAAGAAGAAACCACAATGAGATTGTAGGAGGGGCGTAATCATGATAAAATCAAATCCCATACCTGCCGGGTGGGCGATCCACAAACTGGAAAATAATTATACCACAGAATTTCTCCCACGGAAGTGAAAGTCCTGAGCTCCATATCAGGCTTCTTAGCCTGGGAGGCTGGCAACAGGAAGAGGAGCACCCAGAGTATCATCTGGCTTTGAAGGCCAGTGGGATTTGATTGTAGGAATTCCACAGGACTAGGGGAAACAGAAACTCCACTCTTGGAGAGCACACCCAAGGTCTAGTGCACACCAGAATACCCCCTAAAAAGCAGTGACCTCATGAGAGAATGGGCCAGGCCTACCTGCTAGTATTGGAGGGTCTCCTGCAGAGGCGGGGAGTGGCTATGGCTCACTGTGGGGACAAAGACACTGGTAGCAGCAGCTGTGGTGACTACTCATTGGCATGAGCCCTCCTGGAGGCAGCCATTCCCCACTCCACCGCCAAGATCTAGCCACACCCAACAGCCTTTAGGCTCAAGTGCTGAGACACCTCAGGCCAAAAAGCTGGACAGGAATACAGCCCCATCCATTAGTGGACAGGCTGCTTAAAGTCTTCCTGAGCATGGCCCTGTCCACCAGAGGGAAAAGACCCAGCTCCACCCACCATGGGCAGGAACTAGACCCTGCCACCAGAAGCCCGCACAGACAGCCTCTTAGACAGCCTCATCCACCAGAGGGCAGACAGCAGAAGCATGAAGAACTACAACACTGCAGCCTGAGGAATGGAAACTGCAATCACAGAAAGTTAGACAAGATGAGACAGCAGAAGAATATGTCCCAGATGAACAAACAAGATAAAACCCCAGAAGAACAACTAAATGAAGTGGAGATAGCAATCTACTGGAAAAAGAATTCAGAGTAGTGATAGTAAAGATAATCTGAGATCTTGGAGAAAGAATGGAGGCACATATCGAGAAGATACAAGAAATATTTAACAAAGAACTAGAAGAACTAAAGAACAAAGATGAACAATACAATTACTGAAATGAAAAATATACTAGAAGGAATCAATAGCAGAGTAACTGAGGCAGAAGAATGGATAAGTGACATGGAAAACAGAATGGTGGAAACCATAACCATAGACTAGAATAAAGAAAAAAGAATGAAAAGAAATGAAGACAGTCTAAGAGAACTCTGGGACAACATGAAAAGCACCAGCATTCACAATATAGGGGTCCCAGAAGAAGAAGAGAGAAAGGACCTGAGAAAATATTTGAAGATATAATAGCTGAAAAATTGCTCAACATGGGAAAGGAAACAGTCACCAAAGTCCAGCAAGGGCAAAGAGTCCCAGGCAAGATAACCCAAGGAAGAACACAGCAAGACACATGGTACTCAAACTGACAAAAATTAAAACAAAGAAAAAATATTAAAAGCAACAAAGGAAAATCAGCAAATGAGATACAAGGGAACTCCCATAAAGTTATCAGCTGATTTCTCAGCAGAAACTCTGCAAGCATGATAGAAGGGAGTGGCACAATATATTTATTTAAAGAGATGAAAGGCAAGAACCTACAACCAAAAATACTCTACACAGCAAGGATCTTATTCAGATTCAATGGAGAAATCCAAAGCTTTACAAGAAATGAAACTGTTCCAACATTCCAGAGAATTCCCTCTTGCTCCAACACCTTGGAAACTACTGATTTGTTTCTATTCCTATCATTTTGTCTTTTCTGTAATGATAGGATGTAGTTATTTGAGTCTGGCTTCCTGAATATAGCATAATGCATTTGTGTTCTATTCATGCTGCTGCATGTAGTTCATTCCTTTTTATTGCAGAGTAGTATTCCTTTGAATGGAGGTACCACAGCTTGTTTATCCATTAACAAGTTGAAATACATTTGGGTTGCTTATAATTTTTGGCAATTATGAATTTAATAACTATAAACATTCAGATACAGGTTTTTACATGAACATAAATTTCATTTCACTTGGATAAGTACTCGAGTGGTATTGCAAGATTATATTGTAAGGATATGCTTAATTTTATAGTAAGTTGTCAAACTACATTCATTCATCTTCATTCATTTTGCATTGCCATCTGCAATATATGAAAGTTGGTTAGCATCATTATCATTTTAGCTGTTCTAATCAATGTGTAGTGGTATCTCATTGTGATTTTAATTTGTCTTTCCCTAATGACTAATGATGTTCAGCATCTTTATATGTGCTTACTTGTCATACATATATCATCTTTGGTTATGTTTGTACTCAAACATGTTTTTAATTGGTTGTTTTCTTATTATTGAATTTTGAGTTTTAAAAATATATTCTGGAAAAAAATCCTTTATCAGATATGTTTTGCAAGTATTTTCTTCAGTCTATGACTTGACTTTATTTTCTTTTTTTTTTTTTTAAACATCTTTATTGGGGTATAATTGCTTTACAATGGTGTGTTAGTTTCTGCTTTATAACAAAGTGAATCAGTTATTGACTTTATTTTCTTAATGGTCTCCTTCAAAGAAGAGAAGATTTAAAATTTGAAGAATACAATTTATCTATTTTTTATTTTAATAATTTTTATTGGAGTATATTTGATTTACAATGTTGTGTTAATTTTTACTGTACAGCAAAGTGAATCAGTTATACATATATACATATCCACTCTTTTTAAGATTATTTTCCCATATAGGTCATTACAGAGTATTGAGTGGAGTTCCCTGTGCTATAGAGCAGGTTCTTATTAGTTTTCTATTTTACGTATAGTAGTGCATATATGTCAATCTCAGTCTCCCAATTTACCGCCCCCATTTGCCACCTTGGGAACTATAAGTTTGTTTTCTACATCTGTGACTGTATTTCTGTTTTGTAAATAGGCTCATTTGTACCGTTTTTTAGATTCCACATATAAATAATATCATATAATATATGTCTTTCTCAGTCGGACATACTTCACTCAGTAGGATAATTTTAGGTCCACTCATGTCACAGCAAATGGCATGATTTCATTCTTTTTTATGGCTGAGTAATATTCCATTGTATATATGCCCCACATCTTCTTTATCCATTCCTCTGTTGATGGACATTTAGGTTGTAATGTACTGGCTATTGTAATTATTGCTGCAATGAACATTGGGGTGCATGTATCTTTTTGAATTGTGGTTTTCTCCGGATATATGCCCAGAAGTGGGAGTGCTGGATCATATGGTAGCTCTATTTTTAGTTTTTTAAGTATCCTTCATACTGTTCTCCATGGTGGCTTACCAATGTACATTCCCACCAACAGTATAGGAAGGTTCTCTTTCCTCCACATCCTCTCTAGCATTTACTGTTTGGATTTTTTGATCATGGCCATTCTGACTGGTGTGAGGTGATACCTCATTGTAGTTTTGATTTGTGTTTCTCTAATAATTAGTGGTGTTGAATATCTTTTCATGTGCCTGTTGGCCATCTGTAGGTCTTCTTTGGAGAAATGTCTGTTTAGAACTGCTGACCATTTTTTGATGAGGTTGTTTGTTTTTTGATATTGAGCTGCATGAGCTATTTGTATATTTGGGAGATTAACCTCTTGTCAGTGGATTTGTTTGCAAATATTTTCTCCCATTGTGTGAGTTGTCTTTTCATTTTGTTTACAGTTGCCATTGCTTTGCAAATTCGTTTAAATTTAATTAGGTCCCATTTGTTTAATTTTGTTTTTATTTTCATTACTCTAGGAGGTGGATCAAAAGATATCTTGCTGCAATTTATGTCAGAGAGTGTTCTGCCTATGTTTTCCTCTAAGAGTTTTATAATGTCTGGTCTTCAATTAGGTCTTTAATCCATTTTGAGTTTATTTTTTTTATGGTGTTAGAAAATGTTCTAATTTCATTCTTTTACATGTACTGGTCCAGTTTAGCCACCAGCACATACTGAAAAAACTGTCTTTTCTCCATTGTATATTCTTGCCTCCTTTGTCATCAATTAGGTGACCACAGGTGCATGGGTTTATCTCTGGACTTCCTATCCTGTTTCATTGATCTATATTTCTGTTTTTGTGCCAGCACCACACTCTTTTGATTACTGTAGCTTTGTAATATAGTCTGAAGTCAGGGAGTTGATTCCTACAGCTCTGTTTTTCTTTCTTGAGATTGCTTTGGTTATTTGGGGTCTTTTATGTTTCCATATAAATTGTAAAATTTTTGTTCTAATTCTTTGAAAAATGCTGTTTGTAATTTGATGAGGAATGCACTGACTATAGATTACTCTGGGTAGAATATTCATTTTGACAATCTTGATTCTTCCAATCCAAGAACATAGTGTATCTCTCCATATGTTTGTGACATCTTTGATTTCTTTCAACAGTATCTTATAGTTTTCTGAGTACCAGGCTTTTGCCTCCTTAGGTAGGTTTATTCCTAGGTATTTTATTCTATTGATGCAATGGTAAATGTGATGCTATCTTTAATTTTTCTTTCTGATTTTTTATTGTTAGTGTATAGCAATACAAGAGATTTCTGTGTATTAATTTTGTGTCCTGCAACTTTACCAAATCCACTGATGAGCTCTAGTAGTTTTCTGGTAACTTCTTTAGGATTACCTATGTATAGTATCATGTCATCTGCAAATAATGACAGTTTTACTTATTCTTTTTACATTTGGATTTCTTTTTCTTCTCTGATTGCAGTGGCTTGGACTTTCAATACTATGTTGAATAAAAGTGGAGAGGGTGGACATCTTTGTCTTGTTTCTGATCTTAGAGGAAATGCTTTCAGTTTTTCACCATGGAGAATGATGTTTGCTGTCAGTCTGTCATATATGACATTTATTATGTTGAGGTAGGTTCCCTCTATGCCCACTTTCTGGAGATTCTTCATTATAAATAGGTATTGAATTTCCTCCAAAGCTTTTTCTGCATCTATTGAGATGATCATGTGGTTTTTATTCTTTACTTTTTAAATTTGGTATATGACATTGATTAATTTGAGGATATTGAAGAATCCTTGCATCCCTGGGATGAATCCACTTGATCATGGCATGTGATCCTTTTGATGTGTTGTTGGGTTTGGTTTGCTAGTATTTTGTTTAGGATTTTTGCATCTATGTTCGTCAGGGATATTGGCCTGTAATTTTCTTTTCCTGTGATATCTTTGTAGCCAGGATTGGAGCACTCCCACTGTGAGAGAAGCCACTGAGTATTCCTCCTCTGGAGGTGTTCACCTGTGGGTGTGATCTGTTGTGTCACCTTTCACCCATTGTACACTCTTTCAAGTTACACTTTTGTCATTGCTCTCAGCCCCACCTTGATTGTGGGTATGCCATAAATTGGCCCTGGTGTCTCTCAGACATTGTTTTCAGCAGGCCACCAGCATAGATCCACTGATGTCATGTCCCAGGATTATAGTAATCGTGGATCTGGATCTGCTGTGGGTGCTATGGGGACAGCTCAGACTCTGGCCTGGCCTAACCCCCACATGTATATGCCCACAAAGTCTACAGCTGCTAATGCTAGATCCATCTTGGCTGTGGGAGCAGTTGTTGTCCATTCAGATGCTCTTTAGGCTCTGAGTTGACAAAGCCAGTTGTGGGTATGTAAATTCGTGGGTTGTGCAGCTGCAAGGAGAGATTTCAGCTTTCTTAGTTGTATGGCCCCTGGGGCTCAGTTGTTGTTTCAGTCCCACCTCTGCCTGTGGGTCACCCACAGGGGTCTGCTCCCGAGGCTGCCTGGGAGCACATGAGTCTGCCCCAGTGAGAAGGGGGCAGCCAGGGTCATGATTATGCCCACTGCTGCAGGTACAGGGTGCAGGGGAGGTGGTGGCTGCTGGGGTTGTGGGAGTCCCAGTGGGGACAGGTTGTGAGTGGGAACTGGTGACAGCAAGCATGAGAGAGTCCACCCTAGTGGGAGCCCTTTCTAGTGCCTGTGGATGCAGGGACCAGCGAGCCGGGAGATAGGCTGCAATGGTGGCCCCACTCCTTGCACGTCACTCAACAATGGCACTTCACTTTTATGGCAGTCTGGGTTTCATCTGCAAGCATTCCCAGTTGTGGATTTCCTCACTCCCATCCCCCCCATAGCCAGCTGCAGTCCTCTCTCTGGGTTCACTCTCCAAACCCCACATTCTACCACCCAGCACCCCTCTGCACAGGTGGACACAACTCTCAGTCTGGGGCACACAGGGCCGTGTCACAGACCATCTGTGTAGGTCTCACTCTGTCCTGCCTGCCACAGATCAGTTGCTGTGCTCTCCTCTGATAGCCCCCCAAAACTCCCCTTCTGTCCCAGTTGATCTCCCTGATGGTGAGGGGGCTTCTCTGGATGCAGGAACCTCTCCGTCTCCCTCACCTCACCCCACAGGAGCACAGGTTCATCCTGCTTCCTCTCCTCTTCCTTTTCCCTTCTTCCTTCTTTCATCCTACCTGGTTACATGGGGATTCTTCTTGTCCTTTTAGGTGTCTGAGGTCCTCTGCTCATGTACAGATGGTGCTCTGTGAGAATTGTCCCATTTGTAGATATATTCTTGATGCATTTGTGGGAAGAGATGAACTCCACATCCTCCTACTCCTCTGCCATCTTGACTCCTTGCTCATTAATTTTTAAAGGAGTTTTGTCAATGTTTTATAAACTAGCTTTTATTTTTTCCCATGAGAGAACTTGTCCATACAAACTAGTCCATCACTAATAACAAATATGGGTTATCCCCCACCATTTCAATTGATTTATTCTAGTAGAGTAATGTTTATGAAATTACTGCCTTTGTGTGTAAAACTATAACTTATTGTGTAAAAATAGTATATATAATATTAATAAGAACAATCAGGAAAAATCAACGTTAATTTTTTTTATAACTAAGGTATAGTGAGCACCTGTTATATATGATAAATATGGCAATGTTTCTTTTATTGCCAAATTGACATGAAATATAATAACTTAGGCTGAAATTTTGTGAATTGCTATCCTCTAATGTGTTCCTATACATTTTTTTAGCTGAAAATTGGTGGAGTGTTTCCCTTTCAGAAGAGGACTTAAAGTTCTTAAACATTCATGTGCCTATATTTATACCAAGAACTTAACTCTTTCAATAGTAGTAATGCATCAAAGAATAAGTTTATAATGTATTTTGAGTGGAAACACCACTATTTCTTTTGTCCTTGACTTATGTAGTACACTTTCTCAGAGTTATATGGAGGTAAGCAGATTGAAAGATTTCAGAAGTCTAAAGTATAATATTTTATATAAAACTCAAGAAATATTGCCTTATCTGAAACTGGCAAGATTAGTTTGGTATTTAGATTGAACAACCTGTGCTATGTATTTTAAAGTAATTTGTTATATGTTTAAGCAGGAATTGCTAAAATTTTATGAATGATAACATTCAGGAGCTTGTTAAATCAATCTTGTCTCTATGGGAACTGAATTTCTATATTTATGTGAATTTAGGATATCTTATTTATTCATTATTTCCTGATATCTTTATTCATGCATTCACCCATTTCCTCAGCAAGAATTTATTGATCACCTGGTAAGAGATACATTCACTTTAGTAAATGATCAATAGAATTAAATACCCCAATTCAAGGTCTACCACAACATATGATATCAGAGAGATTACCACCTCCTCCATTAAATGATGATGTAGAGCAGAGGGGTATGGGAGTCAGAAAGTTCTGAGACCTCTTCCTGCACTATAATTCCATCTGTATTACAAATTTGTTCAAGAGAGTATCTGACCTCTTGTTCGTTTAGAACATAATGAAAAGATAAGGAAATAACATATTATGCTAGAACACCATAAAAATAGTTTTAAAAAGTATTAATCAAAGTTTTAAACAAGTGATTTTATAAGTAAAGGTATTTGAATACAAAGGCAATCAGCAAGGTTAGGAATCTCCAAAGGAAAATATGACAGATTTTCAAGTTTAGCATCTCAATCTTGACTGTTTTAATGACTCACCCTAACCAAGATCATGAGACATTTCAACATGCAATGTAGAATGCCAACTTATTAATTTATTTTAATTTCCAATGACACAAATAATTCCTAGTTAATCATCTTGAGTAGCATATTGGTTATACCAGAAACACTACATGGGAAGCCCAACTCTCAGTGGGACTTTTATTTCAGGGGATACACATAGGTTCCAAGCAGTAGGGGCTACAAATAGGATATTATGTTTAATAACAATAGGTTCCAGGACCTATGCATCCAGATCAATGAGATCAGGTAGTCTGACAGTAAATTAAGATGTTTACAAGTGCCAACTCCATCTACCTTACTGACTCTGGATATCTAGATTCCTGGTTGACCAACCTCAGTTCAAAATGATGCATTGCCGGGCTTCCCTGGTGATGCAGTGGTTAAGAGTCCGCCTGCCGATGCAGGGGACACGGGTTCATGCCCCGGTCCAGGAAGATCCCACATGCCACGGAGCGGCTGGGCCCGTGAGCCATGGCCGCTGAGCCTGAGCGTCCAGAGCCTGTGCTCCGCAATGGGAGAGGCCACAACAGTGAGAGGCCCGTGTACCGCAAAAAAAAAAAAAAAAAAAAAAGATGCATTGCCTCTTAAGATTAATCAATACATTCAACTAAAGAACAGTCAAATCTTTTTGTATCTTTTGCCTGTCCTTATTTTAATTCAGTATGTGTAGAATTTAGAGCATGTCTTACTAAAGGCAATATTAGTCATTTATATCCAGGGACTACGGGTAGGTGTGGGGTTTACTTGTTCAGTACACAAAATCTGTTGGGAAGTGATAATGTCATTTAAAGCTTTTCAGAGTTTAAGATTAAAATAATTATTATCTTGTTTATTTCTGTACTGGTTTATTGTTTGAAACATTGAGCTGAGTGATCTACATTCTTTTTCATTATGAAAACTGCCAGCATTTTAGATTTAAAAAGACTCATTTGCATGATAGATTATGGAATTTTAGAAATATGTGATAGAAGTTAAGATAAGATAATACAATCACATTATCATATCTTAAAGACTTTGTCCTAGATTTCTATAATTTAAAAATATTTGTTGATTGTATTGTAAGTTTGAGTCATCATATAACTACTTGGTAACAAAATATATTTCCAAATAGTATAGTACAGAATATGTGAATTTTCAATTGAGTCATTCTGACATACTGTGCAATACGTTAAACACATTGATACACATTGTGGAAAATTTCACATATTACTATTTCTGAAATTTTGTTTGGCTTCAATTGCCAAGAAATGTTGATTACATTTTTGCTGATTGATTAACTATTATCTCTTTGCTCCAAATCCACCTTTGTATACTCTCCTCTGTGGTTCTGTGGTTCTGTGGTTCTGGAGCAGAAACTGCAAACTACATTACCAGACTCCTTTGCTAAAGGGTTTCTGCCAATAGATACTAGGGCAGTGGTTCTGAAACTTGGCTGCATTTTGGAATCATCTGGGGAAATTTGAAGACTATTACTGCCTAATTTCCATGCCCTCAAATTAATATTTTATTATTTTCCAGTGAGGACTGGGCATCAGGGTTTTTTAAATTAAGTGATTCTAATGAACAGGTAAGATTAAGAATTTTTACAATATAGGTTAGCAGTCAGGGAGAAGGTTTTTCCTCCTGCTTTTGATCTTTCTTCTTTTACAGTCACTTGCACAGCAGCTTTCACCCCAGGAGGGGCAGTTAGCTCCTGTTTCCAGTCTTCTTCAGGCACTTCCAGAATTGCTTTCATGTGACCCCTCAAGGATACAGCAAAAGCTCAGTGATGCCACTACCCCTTCCTCAGATGCCTGAGAATTCTCCTTCAAGCTCTTAAGGTAGTAGTATCACCCAAGATACATCTTTCCTTCAAAAATCTGAGCACGTATTTCACAAAGCCTTACCTCTGAGCTTCTAATTTCTAAGATCCCCAATCTTTTCTTTTATTCCACCAGCTTTGGAGTAGTACCCTACTCTATAGTTTTAATCTCTGAGTTATATTAGCATTTCCCTTTTGCTCTTTCAGTACTCCAAAACTTGTGTAACCATTTTTCTCTATTAAAGCTCTTTTGTGGAAATATAGATGTTTTCTATTTTCTTTGCTGGATCCAACTGTACCTATACTTTTTCTTAACTATTTCAATTATATTGCTCTAATAGTCATAGATTAAATAGGAAATTGGCAGATAATGGATTACTGAATTAGAATTAAGGGGAAAATTTCTCCAGTCCCCCCACTCAAGTAAATGAAATTCAAAAAGAGAAAGTTTACCTAGGAACCTGATTGTAACTTGTAACATCTAGAACTGCTTATTGTGGTATGTGACCAAGAGGTGTAAGTGGTGTCTTAATAAAAAATGAGTACATTGTTGTTTATTATTCTGCTTTTACAAGAGCAACGAGAGGTTGTTTAAGATATGGACTATAATTAAGAATATAGTTTTTAAGACAAGCATTCAAGGAAATAATTTGACAATATTTTAAATATTTTAATCTAGATGTTACATTTAAATGTTACATTAAATAGATTAAAAGAAGTTTATATAATTTTCCATGTGGAAAATATATTCCAAATTTTCAGTGACAATTACTTTACTATTTTTCTTCTATACATGGCTATTTAGGATTTGTATAGGGAATAATTGGATCATTTAAAATGTGATCAGTACTTTTTCTGCTTTCTTTGTTTTATGTCCAGCACCAATGCTATACACTCAAAAATAATGATTGGTATTCATGATAGCTATCCAAAACAATATAGAATTACCTCTATCAAAGGAAATGGATAATATTGTGGTATTATGGTATAATTTATGAGAGGTGCTTAACTTTTAAAAAGTTACACGTCATTCCCCCCTTTCCCAAGAGCTCTCTGTGGTGAGTGTGACAGATATTCACAAACTCTATCCTTGCTTTACAGTCTAAGATATTGGAGACATTTTCTGGTTAGAATCAGAACTAAATAAAATACATACATGTCATGTCTATTTTCTAGATGTAAAATCACAGTTTACTTTTAAATAATCAAATTAAGTTAACTGACCAAATTAAATCAAAATAAAAATAGTAAGAATTTATTTTTGAAAAAACAATGCATTAAAATAGATATTTATACTAATGGATTCAGATGATAGGCACTAAAATTATAAGAGCTCAAAAAACCAAATCTCTGTCAGCAAGGAATTAAAGATAACTTGTAGTTATGTATTTTATGAAAAATATACATAGTTGAGAATTTTCTGCAGATGAATAACAATACATAGAGTGACAGGGAGACACAATTTATTTGGAGAGAAACAAGTAAAACATACATATTATATAGTGACAAGTGCTTCTTGTATGATGAATGCCACCTCCTTCATAATAAAACTTGAGGCACCAGAATTATTTGTGTTATACAACAAGACCTGAGAATAATCAATTTCCTGTAATAGTTATAATGTATTATATTTTGAATGCACTTTTCCATTCTATATTAAATAATAGAAACTTCATCTTAGTTTTCAGCAGAGGGCACTAGAACACATCATGGAACAAAATAATCTAATGGAAAAAAGTCATCAACACACGGAATATAGTTTTTTAAATGTCCTACATTTAACATAAGACAGTTGAAAATAAATAAACTTATTAACATTTTTTAAAGTCAGTATTTCACATAATAAATTTGTCAAAATTCCATTTCAGTTGCAATCCTCAAAATTCCTACTTTGTTCTTTCAAACATGATGCAAGTAACCTATTATGATTCGGTGACAATGTAGATTGCTCATTTATATGGATTAGGTATCCAGATATGATTAAAAAAATTAACAGCTCTTTAATAAACTGTCTTTCTGTCTTTACACATAACGAACAGATTTGCCTGGACTCAGAAACTGACATTCTTTTTTGTTCTGTACAAGTTATTTAAAATATATATGAGGTGGAAACATTCTACTTTGTTTCTACTATAAACCAGATGATAAAGTTCCTTTGTATCATCACACGTAATAGAGATAGCAAGATTTCTCATGGCTTTAATAACAAGCTTTTATGAGTATTCAATAAAGGAAGTAACTTGTCACTTAAGTAAGACAGCTGTAATAGTTACATATTATTATAAAATTGAGACTAAAGCTCTTTTGAAGACTTAAGCTTCAAATTAAGACAAAATGCAGTGTTATTTTAAAAAGACAACCAAAATGAGAATACTGAGTAATTATTGTGATTTTTTTGTTTTTATGAACATATTTTGATGTGTCTTTATGAACATAAAATGAATATATTTTAAATGAAAGCAAGTTGTATGAATAGTTTAATTATTTATTTTTGTATTGGTCTGTAATGAACATAAGAATCTTGTGACATAGTAATTTATAGTAGAAATTCTAATATACATATTTTCCTAACCATTCTCATGATTTCACTAATAAATGATAGTTGAATTCTAATTTTTATTTATTTTGTAACATCAGTGCACATTTCATAATTTATTGTCCTGTGGGGAAAGAACATCTTTGATGCTTTCAGTGTTTGAAAAGGTGGGCATTTATAAATGCAGAATGGTGAGTCACACATTTAATTAAATCAAATTTCTTTATGTATTTAAAACTCAGGCAGACAAATTTACTTATTGAAAAAATGATCCAGTTTATGCAGAATGTACAGCAAGAAAATGTATAGAGCAACAAGTTTTAAATGCTATTTTTGCTTTGCATAATGAATGTATTATGATCAAAATAAAGCAAAACATAGTATTAAGCCAGGCTGCTCACATATTTCTTATTCTACTCCATGGGGACGAGAAAAGCCAGAACAGAAGTGGTAATTTTTAAAAAATAATTACCAGCCAACACCAGCCCAAAATAAACAACAGTCACAAATAGAAACAGAAACTATAATCATAATCTGATAAGACCAAAGATGTTTTCTGGCACTTTGAGTTACCATGGAAATGAAGTCAGGTAGTTTTTGGTGTACAACAAAACAGAGAGAGAGAAATACAGAGATTTCCCATATATGCCTTGCCCCCATACATGCATAATCTCCACCATTATTAACATCATGTACAAGAATGGTACTTTTTTTTTAACCAAGGTTGAACCTACATTGACACATCATCCTCATCCAAAGTCCATAGTTTACCTTAGAGTCTATAGATCAAGTTTGGAAGAACTGACACTTTGACAACATTGAGACTTGATATTCATGAAAATGGGATATTTCTCCTTTTTCATTTTATTCATCAGAATTGTGGTTTTCCTCATATAGATATTGCACACATTTTGTTATATTTATGCCTAAGTATTTCATTTTCAGGGTGCTAATGTAAATAGTACTGTGTTTGTTACTTTTAAATTCCACTTTTTGTTGTTAGCATAGAGGAAAACAATTGACTTTTGTATATTAACCTTGAATCCAGAAACATTGCTCTAATTGCTTATTAGTTCCAGGAGATATCTTGCTGATTCTCTTAGATTTTCTACATAGATGATCATGTCATCTGTGAACAAAGACAGTTTTTCATCTTCCTTTCCAATCTGTATAGCTTTTATTATCTTTTGTTGCCTCATTGCATTAACGAGGACTTCCAGTACAAAGTTGAAAAGGGATGGTGAGAAGAGTTATCTTTTCCTTGTACCTGATCTTAGTGGGAAAGCTTCAGGTTTCTCACCATTACGTATGATGTTAGCTGTAGATATTTTGTAGATTGTCTTTATCAAATTGAGAGCGTTCCATCTATTCTTATTTCACTAAGAGCTTTTATCATGAATGAGTATTGGATTTTGTCAAATGCTTTTTTCTGCATCTATTAATATGATCATGTAATTTTTCTTTTTTTTCTTAGTCTGTTAATGTGATTAATTGCGTTAATTGATTTTTTTAATGTTCAACCAGTCTTGCATATCTAGGATAAATCCCACTTAGTTGTGGTGTACAATTCTTTTTATACATTGTTGGATTCAATTTGCTAAAATCTTGTTGAGGATTCTTGTGTTCATATTCATAAGAGATATTGATATGTAATTATCTTTTCTTGTAATGTCTTTGTTTCATTCTTATGGTAATGTGGGCCTCATAGAATAAAAGATATTCTTAAAATTCACAATTGCATTGAAAATTTGTGGACCAGGCAAGATGATATCCTGTCAATTTTATCCTTCTAACATCAACTAAGTGGAGTTACAATTTTCCTCCTTCATATAAGTCACATTTTCAAGTGACATTTGGTCTGAATAATTGTTAGCAGTATTATTTATGTTCATATATCTATTTGCTCAGATATCTTATTTGGTGCAGGACATTTTAAGTGTTTTTGCAATCCTTGTACAATAAAATGACATCAATTTTTTCACTTTTATAAATGTGGAAGCTAAAGCATGAAAATTTTAAATAACAAAATAAAAATCAGTGCTAAGTCAATAACAGACTTAGAACTAGTTAGGTCTATTTTTTTCTAACCTTGCTGACAAAAACAAAACAAACAAATAAAAACTCAAGAAAAAATCCATAGAAGTAATTGAAGAACAGTGATATTCAACACAGATAATACACTGTTGTTGCTTTAAAATATTAAACCTGGTCTGTGACTGAGTTATGTTAGTAATAAGCCCAGGTTATTTACGTAGTAAGGCTATATATCTCAGGCTTATACAAAATAAGTCTTTGACTTTTTTATAATTTTCTCTGCAAAGATAACTCTGTCAGTATCTTTAAAGGAACATGGATATACTTGGAAAAAATGTTTTTTATTCTTACCATTTCTAACGTTCCTTTCTTTTTCTCCAACTCACTACACACACAGCTAAAATTTTGCCTAGAGCCCATAAATTCTGAGTTGTCCTCAAAGCAGAGTAACACAGAAAAAAATCCAGCCAAAAATAGATGGAAAGGAGAGTTGGAAGCATTTTAAAATTTCTTTTTATGTCTGCTAACTCATTCTCATTAAGACTATCTTCTGATTCTTAATAAGACCAATATAATTTTCCTTTAAACTCTGCTCAAATGGTCCCATACTTATTTTTATAGTTAATGTTGAGTGGTCTTTAATAGAACTCTCAAACTAGGTTTTAAGTTAGTGGTAATTTACAAACTTTCAGATGTGGAGGAAAATGGGGAAGAAGTCCAGAGATAGTTGTCATTGACTGGGAATTGTCTTATTATGTATTCATTTTATTAAAACAATTTCAATAGAATCAAGTAATAAGTAATATCAAAAGAGGATTTTTATTAATTTATAAGCTCCTTCAGCATGGTGATTGAATAGATTTATCTCCCTCTTTGGGAAAATTTATTTATTCTCAAAGTATAGATTCAAGTAAATAGGTATGAAACAAATCAACAGTGTTTTTCATTTTCTTCACCTATTAAGCTTCACTTTCAAATCAGAGAAGGATAAATGTATTCAGGAATTTAAAGAAGAATCATCTTTACTTCCTGCCCTTACATAGCATCATTCCTCATCATTATTCTACCTAAAGGAGAAACCCTTCTATTTTCATATGGCTCCAGAAGAAAACAATTTTTTTTTCTGTGATCACTAGAGTATCCTATTGGCTAAGAACAAAACAAGTGTAGAAGATATGGCATTGGTTCTCTGAGAACTTTTGTTTGAAAAATGGTTATTATTAAGATGTGGGGTTAAGAACTGTTCTTATCTCTGTACTTCCTTTTCCTTTTGATATACGCAGGATCAAATAAAGCTAGCCATCAGGTGGGAAAAATAAAAGGCACAGCTGTCTCAGTAAAGAACTTGCTCCACTGTCAAATTCCATTCTTGTTTTTGGTTCTTCCTAACCCTTCCCAGGTCTTTTGCTGCACTGTTTCTCCTGATTTACTGACAGCTGACCACCTTATTCAAGGGAAAGTTTTGTGCTGACTTTTTCCTCCTTTACTCTTTACCTCTTTGTTCTTTTTTGTGTGTGTCCAAATCTCAGCATGACTTTAGATGAATAAGAAATTTTAAATAATTTGGGTTTAAACTTTAGAGAAAATTACTGAAAACATCCTAAACAGGTAAATTTATATTACATAATTTACTTACCTTATATTCACTCTAACATAGTTTTATTAAAGTATGAACACTTAACATAAGATGCATCCTTTTAACAAAATTTTGTGTACAATACAATATTAATAACTATAGGAATAATGTTGTACAGAAGACCCCCTAGAACTTATTAATCTTGCAAAACTGAATGTTTTTTTTACTCATTGAGTAGCAAGTATTTACTTCCATCTCCCTGCAGCCCCTGGCAACCATCATTCTACTCTCTCTTTCTATAAATCTGACTCATAGAAATACTATATAAATACTAAATAAATAAATACTTATATGATACCTCATATAAGTAGATTCATGCAGTATTTTTCCTTCTGTTACTGGCTTATTTCACTAAGCATAATATCCTCAGGGTTCATCTCTTATATTTCCATTCACCTTTGAAGAAATCTCAAGCTCACTGGCTAACTTTTCTAATGATTTCTATAACTCTAACCTTTCAGATGTCTGAAGGATTATTTTTTTCAAATATTCACTTCCTCTTTAGATCTGTGATCATCATTGTGTATCATCAGTAGTCCAAGAATTATTAACAGTCTCCCTTGTCAAATTGGTGACTGGTATTTTGTTTTGGAACTCCTATCATCCCATTCTTCCTGACACTATTTTATTGTCATTCTGAACCTTCCCTGACTGTACTTTATTCTGTTTTGCATTCCCCTAAGTATGGTTGTTTCCCAGTCCTCAGCCCACTGTGCTTATTTCAGTCAAACTGTTTCTTTCATGATCATCGAAATATTAGAGAACATAAAATTACACTGGAAAGACTGTTGGACTTTGAATCAAATATCAAGAGTACAAATTCAGGCCTCTTTGTTCACTACTTATGTTATCATAGGCTAATCAATTAATCTTTCCAGGCCTTAGTTTTCTCATATTTTAAATTAAAATAATGGTAATAAAATCTTCCTTTAATAATTTTTTTTGAAATTCATATGAGTTATTATGTGTAAAAATAATCAAAACTATATTTTAAAATGGAAGCTCTTTGAGGGCAGAGATTATAATTTATTTCTTTTTACACTAATGTACCTAATAGGCTGTATTTGTTCAAGTGAACAAGTGATGAAAATAAATGAATTTATTTATAGGATTTCTAACTCTAAATGCTAATTATTAAAACATTATAAGACTGACCCACTTCATTCAATAGACATTTATAGAGTAGATACTAGGTATAACGCACTTGACTATATTTTGTAGGTAATACAAGATGAATAAATACTTTATTCAAAGGAGCTCACAGTCACAGAAATTGTAGAACACTGGAACCCAAAGAGACCTTCTAGCTCAGCCCCTTCGTTTTACATATGTGGGAAGTGAGGAACAGGGAATTTAAGTAACTTTTCCAGGGTGAAAAAGCTATTAAACTACAAAACGCAGTAGAATTTTGTAGCATGTGTACAAATGACTTAAGTACATGGCAGATTGTGAGATATGTATGACAGAAACACAAACAATGCTCTACGATTTTATGGGACTCTGTGTTGTATAGTGAAAAGAGCTCCACCCTAAAGGCCTTCCCAGATCACTATTTACAATGTGACCTGTAAAAGTTGTTTAAAGGCTGAGAATAAGTTTTTTTTCCATTTGTAAAAATAGCAGCATAATAAAGATATTGCAATATTGTGTGAGTTTTTGACACAAAATAAGCACTTGATAGTGGTAATTATTATTTTTGTGATGAGTCTATAGTATTTTATAAATTTAAACAACAAATAAATGAGACTTTTTAATATCCTAAGCCAATTTTATGTTTGTGTATGTATATGTACACAGACACACTTGCATGTGCATGCTTAGTATTTAATTTCTTTCAAACTTAGAAAGTTCCATTTTGTGAACTGGTATATTAAGGATTTGTCAAGCCTAATAGCAGGTGAGATATTCCTGCTCCATAAGAGTTAGAAGGCAGTGCATATCCATGATAGAGGAAAGCCTAGATCAGAGATCAAAAATTAAACCTCAGCTTGATAATAAATGTATTTGGGAAAAGGAAGGGAGATTAAAGTTATGGTTCATCTCCCCTCCATTACCAGAAGTACGTTTAGTTCAATGCATTCCTAAGACCAAAGGGGAAAAAAATTGAGCTGAATAACAAATTAATGAAAGAAATTAACTAAATAAAGAGTTAAATTGAGGTCATGCCTTAAAACCACATAACTTCAATGGTACAGTCCAGAGTCAGAAAGCACACCTTCTGAAACTGGCAAAGTCATATATCTTAAAGCTTTATGTAAACTCTATTACAAAGTATATTTTCAATGTCCAAACAATGACATCAATTAAAATTATACAGCTTTTAACTAAAATGGGGAGGGAGGAATATGTAGATCCTTGCTGAATTTGGATTTGTAAATAAGAAATAGGCAATTCTGACAAGGGGAAAGTTAATTTTTCACACTTCTTTTACATCTGAATGATAAATCATTATCCAGAAATTCAAGTTCTAGAATGGATTCTTAATAGATTAAAAATAGCAAATAGTGATAGTATAAGGTAAAGTCATAAGGACTTGGTGATGCATTGCATAAAATGTGTGTGAGAAGTGTCAAAGATCATCTCCAGGTGTCTAGTAAGTGACAGAGCCCTTCACTGCCCCTGGAAACACCAGAGAAAGAGTAAGTTTGATTTTTGACATGACCAGATGCTTTTGAGACATTCACTGGAACTGATGATTACATTGATGGATACAGGCCTCTGAAACTCAGTGAAGTGAAGAAGGGAGAGCATAGTTTAAATATGGTAGATTAGAGATAGCTGCAAATTCTTTGACACTTGAACCTCTGAGAGGTCTATGTTCCCTTCTCTCAAAACAGGGTGGGTTCTCTGCATTGACAAGTAAGAACATAGTCGAAATGATTCTGCGGCAGTTTCTAGGTCCAGGCCTCAAGAAACTGGTAGCTTCCAATTCCTGTCTCTTGAAATATTTTCACTAGGGGAAAACAGTTGTCACATAAGCCTGCCTTACTGCGGTATGAGGAAGTCAAACTTCCCCTTGTGGAAAAACCATAAGGAAGAGGAAAAAAAGCTCAACCAACCTGTGCTATTCCAGCCATCCAGCTCAGGTGCCTAACATGTGAGTGGAGAAGCCATCTTGAACATTCCTTATTGCATAGTGGTAGAAAGTACAGTAAAACTGTTACCTGAGGTAATATGAAAAATAGAAATTTCATCTAATAAAATGATGGATCTGGCTGAGGAAATTTCCAGACAGAATGTCAAAAGTGTCAGCTGGTTTCTTTCATTTGCTAATCATTAGGTACAGACAAAAAGAAATGATATAAAGAAGTAATTATTCACTCATTATGAGGAGTTTAAAGACAATATAAAGGAGTCAAAACTTGCTGAGTTAGAAAAAAAAACTGTTTTATTCCATCTCTTCTAACAAAATATTTTCAAAGTAAGAAAGGGCATCAGGGCAGAGATTAAATCCAGGGTGCTATTAGGAAAACATGGTTTCCAGATAAAGATGACCCAAAACTATGATTGTAAACACCCAAAAGTGTGATTGTAAACCTTTGTTAAGAGCACAAAAAGATGTAAGGGCATGACTTGCAGACACTTGTAATTGGGCAGTATGGTTTCTAAGGATCTTAGTGGTCTTCTGGAGGGACATCTTCTCAGAACCAAAATTTAGTACATATATAATTTTTGAATGAATGAGCTGGGAATCAGAAACTTCATAGAGAAATGCTTGGCAAATATTCTCTAACAAGAAGGAAGCGAATCATTATTTCATATGGTGCAAAATGTCAAAGGAGTAATTCGTCACAACAGACATCCCTGTGAGCAATGTCAGACAGGAACCTGGGTCTTCATAATTAATAAGAACCCTTCCAGATGGCTGTTCTCAGCCATGGTAGGGTTACAAATGAAAGTCTGGAAATGGGCAAATATTTCTGAACACACCAATATGAGAATAGCAAATATTACTTTAATAACTATGTAAGAAAGTACAGAGTTCACTATAGGTCCTTGGATAAACGGTTTTCTTTTAGTGCACACATTAGTGATAATTTCAAGGGGGGAAGCCTGAGAGAGTCAAACTCCATTGCAGTTTCTCTTTTTTTACTTTTTTAAAAATTGAAATATAGTTGAATTACAAAATTGTGTTAGTTTCAAGTGTATAGCATAGTGATTCAGCTATTTTTTCTAATTATATTCCATTTTAGGTTATTATAAGATATTAAATATAAATCCCTGTGCCAAACAGTAAGTTCTTGTTGCTTGTCTCTTTTATGTATAGTACTTTGTATCTGTTAATCTCATACTTCTAATGTGCCCCTCCTCCACTCCCTCTCTCGGTAACCATAAGTTTTTTATGTATGTGTGTCTTTTTCTGTTTTGTACATATATTTATTTATATTATTTTTTAGATTCCACATATAAATGATATCATATAGTATTTGTCTTTCTCTAAGTATAATATTCTTCAGGTCCATCCATATGGCTATAAATGGCAATATTTTATTCTTTCTTATAGCTGAGTAATATTCCACTGCAGATATATACATATACATATATATATATATTATATATATATACAAAGACACACACCATATTTTAAGACAATTGCCTGTTGATGGACAATTGGGTTGTTTCCATGTCTTGGCTATTATAAATAGTACTGATATGAACATAGTGGTATGTGTATCTTTTTTGAATTAAGGCTTTCATTCTTTTCATTTTTTTTTTTTCTGGATGTATATCCAGGAGTAGAATTACTGGATCATATGAACTCTAGTTTTTTGAGGAACCTCCATACTATTTTCCATAGTGACTCTACCAATTCACAATTCCACCAACAATATAAGAGGGTTCCCTTTTCTCCACACCCTCTCCAGCATTTAATATTTGCAGACATTTTGATGATAGCCATTCTGATTGGTGGGAGATGATATCTCATTGTGGTTATGATTTGTATATCTCTAATATTACCAATGTTGAAGATCATTTCATGTGCTTGTTGACAATTGGTATGTCTTCTTTGTAAAAATATCTATTTAGGTCTTCTGCCTAATATTTTATTGTTTTTTTTTTATATTGAGTTATCTGAGCTGTTTGTATATTTTGGATATTAAACCCTGTTGGCTGCATCATTTACAGATATTTTCTCCCATTCTGTAAGTGGTCTTTTTGTGTTGTTGATGGCTTCCTTTGCTGTGCAAATACTTTTAAATTTGATTCAGTCCCATTTAAACAAAAATATTTTTTGCTTTTAATTCTTTTTAATTTTTACTTTCAATTCTTTTTTTTGTAATGGATTCTATTTATTTACTTTTCTATTTTTATGTTCTCATTAGTTATCTATTTTATACATAGTATCAATAATGTATATATGTCAATCCCCATCTCCTAATTCATCCCATCACCCCCCTTGGTATCCATATGCTTTTTCTTTATGTCTGTGTCTCTATTTCTGCTTTGCAAATAAGATCATCTATACCATTTTTTTTAGATTCCACATATATACGTTGGTATACAATATTTGTTTTTCTCTTTCTGACTTACTTCACTCTGTATGACAGTCCCTAGGTCCATCCACGTCTTTACAAATGACCCAGTTTTGTTTCTTTTAATGGCTGAGCAATATTCCATTGTATATATGTACAACATCTTCTTTATCCATTCTTCTGTTGATGGACATTTAGGTTGCTTCCATGTCCTGGCTATTGTAAATAGTGTTGCAATGAACATTGAGGTGCATGTATCTTTTTGAATTTTGATTTTCTCTGGGTATGTGTCCAGTAGTGGGATTGCTGGGTCATATGGTAGTTCTAATTTTAGATTTTAAGGAACCTCCATACAGTTTTCCATAGTGGTTGTATCAATTTACATTCCCACCAACAGTGCAAGAGGGTTCCCTTTTCTCCACACCCTCTCCAGCATTTATTGTTTGTAGATTTTTTGATGATGGCTATTCTGACCGGTGTGAAGTGATAACTCATTGTAGTTTTTATTTGTATTTCTCTAATAATTAGTGACATTTAGTATCTTTTTATGTGCCTCTAGACCATCTGTATGTTTTCTTTGGAGAAATGTCTATTTAGGTCTTCTGCCCATTTTTTGATTGGGTTGTTTGGGTTATTTTTTTTTTGGTATTGAGCTGCATGAGCTGTTTGCATATTTTGGAGATTAATCCTTTATCAGTTGCTTCATTTGCAAATATTTTCTCCCATTCTGAGGGTTGTCTTTTTGTATTTTTTATGGTTTCATTTGTTGTGCAAAAAATTTTAAGTTAAAAGCTTAGATCCTATTTGTTTAGTTTTGTTTTTATTTTCAATACTCTAGCAGGTGGGTCAAAATACATCTTGCTATTAGGTCATCTTGCAATTTATGTCAAAGAGTCTTCTACCTATGTTTTCTTCTAAGAGATTTATAGGGTGTGACCTTACATTTAGGTCTTTACTACATTTTGAGTTAATTTTTGTGTATGGTGCTAGGGTGTGTTTTAATTTCAATCTTTTACACGCAGCTGTCCAGTTTTCCCAGCACAACTTATATATATGACAAACCCACACCAAACATTATACTCAATGGTGGAAAACTGAAAGCATTTCCTCTAATATCAGGAACAAGACAAGGATTCCACTCTCATCACTTTATTCAACATAGTTTTGGAATTCCTAGCCATGGCAATCAGAGAATAAAAAGAAATAAAATGAATACAGATTGGAAAAGAAGAAGCAAAACTGTCACTGTTTGCAGATGGCATGATATTATACATAGAAAATCCTAAAGATTGCATCAGAAAACTACTAGAGCTAATGAATGAATTTGATAGAGTTGCAGGATACAAAATTAATACACAGAACTCTCTTGCATTCCTATACACTAACAACAAAATATCAGAAAGAGAAATTAAGAAAACCATCCCATTCACCATTACAACAAAAAGAATAAAATACCTAGGATTAAACCTACCTAAGGAGGCAAAAGACCGGTGTGCAGAAAACTATAAGGCACTGATGAAAGAAATCAAAGACAGAACACAAACAGTTGGAGAGTTATACCATGTTCTTGGATTGGAAGAATTAATATTGTGCAAATGACTATATTACCCAAAACAATCTACAGATTCAATGCAATCCCTAAAAAATTACCAATGGCATTTTTCACAGAACTAGAACAAAAAACTTTACAATTTGTATGGAAACACAAAAGACCACAAATAGCCAAAGCAATTTTGAGAAAGAAAAACGGAGCTAGAGAAATCAGGCTCCCTGACTTCAGACTACACTACAAAGCTACAGTAATCAAGACAGTATGGTATTGGCACAAAAATAGAAATATAGATCAGTGGAACAGGATAGAAAGCCCA
Organism: Monodon monoceros; assembly: GCF_005190385.1. Taxonomy (NCBI): domain Eukaryota; kingdom Metazoa; phylum Chordata; class Mammalia; order Artiodactyla; family Monodontidae; genus Monodon; species Monodon monoceros. Next base: position 27,228,981 of record NW_021703783.1, read on the forward strand.
GAGATAAACCCACACCCCTTGGTCACCTAACCTATGACAAAGTAGGCAAGAAAATTCAGTAGAGAAAATACAGCCTCTGCTTTTATTTCTTTTGCCTTGGGAGACTAAGAAAATATTGCTACAATTTTATGTCTAAAAATGTTTTACCTATGTTCTCTTCTAGGAATTCTTTTCTAAAATAAGGAATGCCTTATTTTAGGTCTTTAAACTATTTTGAGTTTTTGTTGTTTATATGGTATGGGGGGTGTTCTCATTTCATTGTGTTACACATAGCTGTCCATTCCCAAAACCACTTGTTGAAGAGACTCTTTTCTTCATTGTATATTCTTGCCTACTTTGTCATAGATTATTTGACTGTAGGTGCATGGGTTTTTTTGTTGGGCTCTCTATTCTGTTTCATTGATCTGTATGTCTATTTTAGTGTCAATACCACACTGTTTTGCTTACTGTAACTTTGTAGTATAGTCATAAGTCTGAATGATTGATACCTCCAGCCTTGTTCTTTTTCCTCAGGATTACTTAGGTAAGTGTGTGTATTTTGTGGTTCCATATGTATTTTAGGATTACTTGTTCTAGCTCTGTGAAACATGTCATGAGTGTTTTGTTAGTGATTGAATTAATTCTATATATTACTTTAGGTAGTATGGCCATTTTAACAATGTTAATTCTTCCAATTCAAGAGCATGGGCTCTCTTTCCATTTCTTTGTATCATCTTCAGTTTTATTCATCAGTGTTTTATACTTTTCAGCATATGGAACTTTCACCACCTTGGTTAACTTTATTCCTAGGTATTTTTTTTGATATTATTTTACATGGTTCGTTTTTCACTTTCTCATCAATATTTCATCATTAGTGAAAAGAAATGCAGCAGATTTCTGTATATTAATCTTGTATCCTTCTACCTTCCTGAATTTATTAATTCTAATAGTATTTTGTGGAAACTTTAGGATTCTCTGTATACAGCATCACGTCATCTGCAAAGAGTGATACTTTTAACTCTCCCCTTCAAATTTGGATACTTTTATTTCTTTTCCTTGTCTAATTGCTGTGGCTAAGAATTGTAATACTATATTAAATAGAAACAGTGAGAGTGGGCAACGTTGTCTTATTCCTGAATTTCGTGGGAAGGCTTTCAGCTTTTCACTTTTGATTATTAAGTTGGCTGTGGATTTGCAGTTAATGGTCTTTATTAGTTTTATATATATTTCCTGTATACCCACTTTGATGAGAATTTTTATCATAAATGGATGTTGAATTTGGCAAATGCTTTTTCTGTGTCTATTGAGATGATCTTGTGGGTTTTGTTTTTCCTTTTCTTAACGTGGTATATCACATTGATTAATTTGCCTGTGTTGAATCATCCTTGGGACCCTGAAACAAATCCAACTTGATCATAATGTATGATTCTTTTTATGTATTGTTGCATTTGGTTTGCTAATATTTTGTTGAGGATTTTTGCATCTATATTCATCAAAGAGGTTTGCCTATAATTTTCTTTTTGTGTAGTGGCTTTGTCTGGTTTTAGTATCAGGGTGATGGTGGCTTCATAGAATGAATTTAGGAGTGGTCTCTCCTCTTCAATTTTTTGGAATACTTTAAGAAGGATGGATATAAGTTCTTCTTTGTATATTTGGCAGAATTCCCCAGTGAAGTCATCTGGTCCTGGACTTTTGTTTACAGTGAGTTTTGTTGTTGTTGTTATTTATTTGTTTGTTTTGGCCACACCATGTGGGTTGTGGAATCTTAGTTCCCCAACCAGAGATTGAACCCATGCCCTTGACAGTGAAATTGCAGAGTCCTAACCACTGAACTGCCAAGGAATTCCCACTTTTTTTAAATTACACATTCCATATTTCACTTCTAGTGATCATTCTGTTCAGCTTATTTGTTTCTTCTTGTCTCAGTCTTGGCAGACTGTATGTTTCTAGAAATTTATCTATTTCTTCTTGATGTCCAATTTGTCGGCATGTAACTGTTCATAGCGTTATCTTATGTTTGTTTGGGGTTTTTTTTTTGTATTATTGTGGTATAAGTTGTTATTTATCCCCTTTCCTTTTTTTTTTTTTTTTTTTTAATTTGGGCTCTCATTCTTTTCTTCTTGGTCAGCCTAGCTAGAAGTTTGTCGATTTTGTTTATATTTTTTAAAACCAACTCTGGGTTTTATCAATCTTTTCTACTTTTTTGTGGATCTCTATTTTATTTATTTCCTCTCTGATCTTTGTTATTTCCTTCTTTCTGCTAACTTTGGGATTTGTTTGTTCTATGTTTTCTAATTGTCTTAGGTGATAGCTTAGGTTGTTTATTTAAGATTTTTCTTGTTTCTTAGGAAGGCCTGTATGAACTTCCCTCTTAGAACTGCTTTTGCTGCATCTCATAGATTTTGTAAGGCTGTGATTTCATTTTCATTTGTGTCAAGATATTTTCTGATTTCTACTTTGATTTCATCATTGACCCATTGTTTTTTAGTAGCAAGTTGTTTGTCTCCATTTGTTCATTCTTTTCTGATTTTTCTTTCTGTGGTTGATTTATTGCTTCACACAATTGTGATCAGAAAAGATACCTGGAATAATTTTTATCCTCTTAAATTTGTTGAGGCTTTATTGTAACCTAATATGTGTTTTATCCTGGAGAATGTTCCATGCATGCTTGATAAGGATGTGTATTCTGGGTTTTTTTTAGATGTAGTACCCTATAGATATTAATTAAGTCCAAATAGCTTATTGTGTCATTTAGGACTTCTGTTGCCTCAATAATTTTCTGTCTGTATGATATGTCCATTGATGTCAATGTGGTGTTAAAGTCTCCTACTCTTATTGTATTATTGTCAGTTTCTCCCCTTATATCTGTTGGTATTTGTTTTGTGTATTTAGGTGTTTCTATATTAGGTGCATATACATTAATGATTGCAATATTTTCTTCTTGTATTGATCCTTTATTGTTATGTAATGCCTTTCTTTGTTTTTTCGTATAGCCTTTCTTTTAATGTCTATTTTGTCTGATATGAGTATTGCTACTAATACCTTCTTGTCATTTTCATTTGCGTGATATATCTTTTTCCATCCCCTCACTTTCAGTCTGTGTGTGTCTTTCACCCCAGAGTAGTCTCTTATAGGGAGAATATTGTAGGTTCTTGTTTTTTATCCAGTCTTTCACTCTATCACTTTTGATCAGACCATTTAATCCATTGACATTTAAAGCAATTATTGATAGGTATGTACTTATTTCCATGTTTTTGTAGTTCTTCTTTGTTCATGTCTTCTTTTTATTTGTCTCTTTGTGGTTTGACAATTTTCTTTTGTAGTATGATTTAGTTCCTTTCCTTTTTGTTTTTTTTAATCCATTATATGTTTTTGAGTTTTGGTTATCATGGAGTACAAGTATGTTGACCAATGACTGTATCTACAGCTTTAAACTGATAGTTATTCAAGTCCAAACACATTCTAAGAGATGTACCTTTTTATTCTCCCCTTCCTCACATTTTGTGATTTTAATGTGCTATCTTATATCTTCATTTTTATCCTTTTACTGTTTATTTTAGTTATAATCACTTTTACAATTAAAAATTTTTTCAGACCTACATATTGGCTTAAGTGATATTCAATTATTTTATACATTTGCCTTTCCTATTGTGATTTTTCCCTTTCCTGTAGATTCTTGCTTCTTTTTTATTTAGAGAAGACCTTTTAATATTTCTTTTAGGGTAGGTTGAGTATTGCTCAGCTCTTAGTTTTTGCTTGTCTGAGATATTCTTTATCTCTCCTATCGTAATTCATAATCTGCTGGGTAGAGCATCCTAGGTTGTATGTTTTTCCCTTTCAGGACTTTGAATATATCATGCCTCTCCTTTCTCTCCCTTCTCCCTTCATGCCTTGAATATATCAAGCTTCTTCTGGCCTGCAAAGTTTCTGCAGAAAAATTAGCTGATAGCCTTATGGGGATGCTCTTGTTGCTGACTTTTGTTTTTCCTCTTGATGTTTTTAGAATCCTCTTTTTGTCTTTAACTTTTGCTGTTTTAATTATGACGTGTCTTGGTATTGATCTGTTTGGATTTATCTTGTTTGAAACCCTCTGTACTTCCTGTCCTACTTTAGTTTTGGGAAATTTTCAGCCATAATGTCTTCAAATACTTTTCTGATCCCCTTCTCTCTCTCCTCCTTATGGAACCCCTATTATGCATAGGTTGGCACATCTTATATTACTCCATAGATCTCATATGTTGTTTTAATTTTTAAAGTCTGCCTTTCTGTCTGCTGTTCTGATTGGATGATTTCCATTATTCTATCTTCCAGATCACTTATTCATTTAGTCTGCTACTCATTGTTTCTAGATTTTTTTTTTATCTCAGCAATTGAATTGTCTATTTTTGATTGGTTCATCTTTATAGTTTCTAGTTTCTTGTTACCGTGATCTGCATTTCTATTGATAATCTTTCTTTATTCAGTTAGCATTTTTATTACCTCCATTTTGAACTCAGCATCTAGTAGACTGGTGAGCTCTGTTTCTCTATTTGTTCTTTCATGGAATTTCTCTTGTTATTTTAGTTGGGACTAGTTCTCCTCCTTTTTCATTTTACTTAACTTTCTACATCTGTATGAATTCAGGAGAAACAATTGTTTATTGTGGTCCTGATAGTTTTTTCTTTTTTTTCTTTCTTTTTTTTTTTTTTTTTTTTGCAGTATGCGGGCCTCTCACTGCTGTGGCCTCTCCCCTTGTGGAGCACAGGCTCTGGATGCACAGGCTCAGTGGCCATGGCTCACGGGCCCAGCTGCTCCGCGGCATGTGGAATCTTCCCGGACTGGGACACAAACCCATGTCCCCTGCATCAGCAGGCAGACTATCAACCACTGTGCCACTAGGGAATCCCTGGGGTATTTTTATGTTGGAGCATCCCTGTGTAGACTGTGTCCCGTGTTTTTTGTGCAAGGGTTGCTTTTGATATGGATGTCAGCCAGGTTGTTACTCAGAGTTTTCTCACCATTGTTCTCTTGATAGGAGGTGTGGTTGTTGTGGCATATCTAGATACTGTGCAGGACGTGAGAATTCCTCTCTGCTTTGTGATCACAGAGGACCTGTGTGCTGCCTGGTAGGTGTCTCTAGTTCCACTCAGAAGAAGCCCATGGTCATTTCTGTTTCTCTGCTGTGGTCGTCCCAGATCTAGTGCAGGGTTGTGATGTCTAGGAGTAGGCTGGGGCTGGCAGTCAAGGTGTTGTGGCTGTAGGAATTGAAGTGGCTCCACTCTCCTCTGAGACTTTGCCTGCCTCTGTGACAGTCTTCTCCCTGGACTGTCTGTGCTAAGCTGTAGTGCGGAAAGGGCAGACCCAGGGTGCTCTTGCTGGGACAGAACCACAGTGTACTCGAGTTTGCTGTAACGGCTCTTGACACTGACCACACCCCTGTCTCCCCAAGCTGTCTCTGCATAGTTATATGGGTCTTCTCCTAGGACCTATTGCCCAAGATTCACTGCTCAGCTACTGCATGCTCTTGTGGCACCACCCAGTGCAAGCACTGACAAGGTTACTGTGGTTCCACTCACTGCACTGTGTGCACACTGACAATGTCCTCCATGGTCCATCCAGATCACACCCCAGGAACCCTGGCCTGTCTCAATGTAGCTAGACTGAGTCTTTGCCCCGATCTCATACCTGGCTGTGGTGTGGAGCGAGCAGGGCTGAGGTTTTAGCCCATCCAGATTGGGAAGTGTTTAGAGGCAGCAGCTGCCAGTGCAAGTCTCTCTCCACTCTGATTGTGACAAGCCAGCATGAGTGCACCCCACACAAATAGAGTCTACGCTTCTCCAATACTTCTGTCTCTCTCAGTGGATTTTCCAGCAGGAAAGGTGTCTTGTCTCCTCCATTCAGGACCCCAGGACTGGGATGCCAAGATTGTGGCTCAACCTGCTCACTTCCCAGGGTGAGGGCCCACCCATGCAGACCTTCTCTTTCTTACAGATCCCTCCCAGGAGCTCAGGTTCCAACCTGATGCCTTTTTTCTGTCCTACTCATTTATGTGGAGATATTTCTTGAAGCTTTGGTTGTATAGAAGTTCTTCCAGTTTTCAATTAATTTCCCATGAGAATTGTTCCACATGTAGATGTATTTTTGATGTGTTTATGGGGCGGAGGTGAGCTTCACATTCTCCTGCACCATCATTTGTGATCCCCTCTCTCCTATTACTTTTTCTAATTCTATTTCCATTTTTATTTCATCCAGAAGTATCTACTTTAACATAGTCAGTCCTTTTACATGGACTAAGGGTCCAAAGAAATATACCAAGGCTCTTGTTTAGACCTGACCACAAGCATCCCTTTGAAATAATATTTCTAAGGTTAAAGCAATAGTGTTACTCTCTCCAGAGGTTACTGTACAACTTCTAATCCCAGGATTAGGGAAAAACATCAGCTGCCAAAATTAAAAAGCACATGCTATTTTTGGACAACTGAAATTTTATGCAAGATGCCTTAGAAAAAATCATCACAAACATGAAATATTTTTTCAATATATGAATTCATAATCACTGTAAGCCTCATTGTAGCTGGCCTCATGGAATTTAAGTGTGACATTGTGTAACATTTAAGGACACATAATCCAAAGCAAAAGAGAATCTACAGAGTACTCATTTTTTTAGTATTGGGCAAGCAGAATATTCCAAGAGTCCAGTTTATAACCCCACCACTAGCAACATTCCTCATGCTTCATTCTAGAGAACCCTATCTCAGAACATTTCAGTCAATAGCTCCTTTCCCCAAGTTTCTCCAAATAACTCACATTGCTCTGAAATGTTCATTACAAAACTGATTTTTGATAAATCACTCTCCTCCTCCTGCCTACACTGATCTTTCTTTCTTCGTATCATAAAAGTTAGCACCAGGTAGACAAATGACTCTACTGGGAGAGGAATTGAACAGAAAATTGGGCTGATCCATTCTGGGGCCTTGCCCTGCCCACCTGCAGGCTGACAGTCAATGTACAAGGCAGGGCCTGGAAGCAAAGCAAGTTGGGAGCCAGCTCTGCCTATCAGCGTGCCCACAGTAATTGGCTCCACCACAACAGAGGTCTTATGCAGCTCACATAGGAGGTATTCCTAGATAATATAGCTCTTTCATGAGAGGGAATTGTGCTGGGTGCCTCATAAGATGTCTCCTACATAAGGTGACTTCTTCAAGGTTACAAAACATAACCAACCTACCTAATACATAGACATAAACACAGAGAATTAGGCAAAACAAAGAGACAGGATGAAGGAAGGAATATTCCAAATGAAGGAATAAGACAAAAATCTCAGAAAAGGAATAAACAACTTGGAAATAAACAGTTTACACATAAATGTTCAAGGTAATCATGATTAAAATGCTCAACAAACTTGAGAGAAGAATGGATGAATACAGTGAGAGTTTAACAGAGAGTTAGCAATTATAAAGAAGAACCAAGCAGAATTGAAGCATACAATAACTGAAATAAAAAAAATACATTAGAAAAAAAATCAACAGTAGATTAGATGATACAGATAAATGGATCAGTGAGCTTGAAGACAAGGTAGTGGGAATCACTGAAACTGAACAGAAAAAAGTAAAAAAGAATGTTTAAAAAAGAGGATAGTTAAAGAGACCTCAGGAATAACATCAAATATACTAACATTTGCATTATAGGGGTGTCAGAAGGAGAATGGTGAAAGAATTGGGCAGAGAACTAATTAGAAGAAATAATAGCTGAAAACTCCCTTAATTTGGAGAAGGAAACAGGCATCCAGATTCAGGAAGCAGTCCCAAACAAGAGTACCAAACAAGATGGACCCTAAGAGGGCCATACAAAAACACATTACAATTAAAATGGCAAAAAATTAAAGTTAAGGAGAGAATATTAAAAGCTGCAAGGGAAAAGCAAATAATTACCTACATGGGAACTCCCAAAAGACTATCAGCTGACTTTTTAACAGAAAATTTGCAGGCCAGAATGGAGTGGCATGATATATTCAGAGTGATGAAAGGGAAAAATCCTACAACCCAAGAATACTCTACTGGCATGGTTATCATTCAGATTTGAAGGCACAATATAGAGTTTTTCAGACAAGTGAAAGCTGAAAGACTTCAGCATCAATGAACTGGCTTTACAAGAAATGTTAAAGGGACTTCTCTAAGCAGAAAAGAAAAGGGCATAACTAGATACATAAAATTATGAAAAGAAAAAATCTCACTGGTAAAGGAAAACATAGGGTAAAATAGTAGATCAATCACTTATAAAGCTAGTATAAGGTTAAATGATTAAAAGTAGTAAAACCATCTTCATTCACAGTAAGTAGTTAATGGTTACACAAAACAAACAGATGTAAACTATAATGTCAAAAACATTAAACCTGAGGTAGGGGAGTATACATATAAGTTGGTTAGAAGGTGTTTGAACTTTAGAAATTATCAACTTAATCCCATATATAAGTTGCTATACATGAACTTGATGGTAACCACACACCAACACCCAATAATAGAAAGGCACACATAAAAGAAAAAAGATGATACTAAAGATAGTCATGAAATCTCAAGAGAAGAGAGCAAACAAAGAAGAAAGGAACAATAACTACAAAAAATAGTTCAAAAACAATGAACAAAATGTCAATACGTACATACTTATCAATAATATCTTTATTTTATTTTATTTTGTTTTGTTTTGTTTTCTTTTGTTTTTGGTAGTGTTGGGTTTTTGTTGCTGCACATGGGCTTTCTCTAGTTGTGGTGAGCAGGAGCTACTCTTCATTGCGATGCATGGGCTTCTCATTTTGGTGGCTTCTCTTGTTGCGGAGCATGAGCTCTAGGCATGCAGACTTCAGTAGTTGGAGCATGCAGGCCCTAGAGTGCATGGGCTTCAGTAGTTGCAGCATGTAGGCTCAGTAGTTGTGGCTTGTGGGCTCTAGGGCATGTGGGTTTCAGTAGTTGTGGTGTGCAGGCTCAGTAGTTTTGGCTCACAGGCTCTAGAGCACAGGCTCAGTAGTTGTGGTGCATGGGCTTAGTTGATCTGCAGCATGTGGGATTCTCCCAGACCAGGGATTGAACCTGTTTCCCCTGCATTGGCAGGTGGATTCTTACCCACTTCACCACCAGGGAAGTCCCCTCAATAACTACTTTAAATGTAAATGGACTAAATGCTTTAATCAAAAGACATAGAGGGGCTAAATGGATAAAAAAACAAGACACATATATATGTTGCCTACAACAGACTCACTTCAGATCTAATGGCACACAGAGACTGAAAGTGAGTGGATCAAAAAAATTACTCCATGTAAATGGAAATGAAGAGAAAACTGTGTGCAATACTTATATCAAGTAAAATAGACTTTAAAACAAGACTGTAACAAGAGACAAAGGCATTACATAATGATAAAGGGATCAATCTAAGAAGTAAATATCACAATTGTAAATATATATATATATATATATATATCCAACATAGGAGTACATAAATACATATAGCAAATATTAACAGACATAAAGGGATAAATTGACAGTAACACAATAATAGTACGGGACTTTAATACTCCACTTACATCAATGGACAGATCATTAAGACAGAAATTCAATAAGGAAACATTGACCTTAAATGACATATTAGACCAGATAGACTGAATAGATATATATGCAACTTTGCATCCAAAAGCAGCAGAGTACACATTCTTTTCAAGTGCACATGGAACATTCTCCAGGATATATCACATGCTAAGCCAAAAACAAGTCTCAATAAATTTAAGATAAAAATCTTTAAAGTATCTTTTCTGAACACAGCAAAATGAGATTAGAAATCAGCTACTAGAAAAAATTGCAAAAACACACACAAGTGGAGGGTAAGCCATAGGCTACTAAACAATGTTTTCCTGAAAAATCAAAGAGGAAATTAAAAATTACCTGGAGACAAACAAAAATGGAAACACAGCATTCCAAAAATCTATTGGATGCAGCAAAAGTTTTTCTAAGAAAGAAGTTTATAGTAATACATGCTTACCTCAAAAAACAAGAAATATCTCAAACAATCTAACCTCACACTTAAGGAAACTAGAAAAAGAAAAACAAACAAAACCTAAAGTTAGTAGAAGAAAGTAAATTATAAAGGTCAGAGCAAAAATAAATGAAATAGAGTGTAAAAAAACATTATAAAATGTAAGTGAAACTAAGATCTGATTTTTTGAATAGTAAACAAAATTCATAAACCACTAACCAGATTCATCAAGAAAAAAGGAGATAGGGCACAAATAAATAAAATCAGAAATAAAAGAGAAGTTACAACTGACACCACAAAAATATAAATAATCAAAAGAGATTACTATGAACAATTAATTATAAACCAATATAAAGGACAACCTACAAGAAATGGTTAAATTCCTAGAAATGTACAATCTCCCAACTATAAATCAGAAAGACATAGAAAATACGCACAGACCAATGACCAGTAATGAAGTAATATCAGTAATTAAATACTCCCAAAATAGAAATCCAGTAATCTTCACAGGTGAATTATACCAAACATTTAGAGAAGAGTTAACATTTATACTTCTCAAACTATTCTAAAAAATTGAAAAGGAAGGAACATTTCCAAATTTATCCTATGAGGCCAGCATGAACCTGATATCCAAGTTAGACAAAAACACCACAAGAAGAGAAAATCACAGGCCAATATCACTGATGAAAAATATATGAAAAAATTTCAACAAAATACTAGCAAATAAAATTCAACAATACATTAAAAGGATCATACACTATAATCAAGTGGTATTTATTTTAGGGATAGAGGGATAGTTCAATATTCACAAATCAATCAACATGATACACCACATTACCAAACTGAAGAATAAAAACCATATGATCCTCTCACTAGTTACAGAAAAACTTTTGACAAATTTCAACATCCATTTGTGAAAAAACTCTAAAAACTTGGGTATAGAGGGAATATGCCTCTACATATTAAAGGCCATATACAACAAACCTGTAGCCAAAATCATACTCAATAATGAAAAGCTGAAAACGTTTCCTCTAAGATCAGGAACAAGACAAGGATTCCCACTCTATCTACTTTTATTCAACATTGTATTAGAAGTGCTAGCCACAGCAATCAGACAAGAAAAAGAAATAAAAGTTGGATTATCCAATTTCATAATTGGAAAGGAAGACGTAAAACTGTCACTATTTTCAGATGACATACTATATATAGAAATCCCTAAAGACTATTAGAATCAATGAAAAGAGTAAATTTTCAGAATACAAATTAATATATAGAAATCTGTTGCTTAGCTACACACTAATAAAACACTATCAAAAAGAGAATTTAAGAAAACAATCCCAGTTACAATTGCATCAAAAATAATAAAATACCTAAGAATAAATCTAACCAAGGAGGTAAAAGTCTTGTTCTCAAAAGGCTGTAGGACATTGATAAAAAAGATTGAAGATGACACAAACAAAGGGAAAGAAGTACTGCTTTGATGAATTAGAAGAATTAATATTTTTAAAATGACCATATTATTGAAGGCAATCTACAGGTTCAGTGCAATCTCTACCAAAATACAAATGGCATTTTTCACAGAACTAGAACAAATAATTCTAAAATTTTATAGAAACACAAAAGACCCCTAATAGCCAAAGTGATCTTGAGGGGAAAAAAAGCTGGAGATATCACATTTTCTGAGTTCCAAATATACTACAAATCTACAGTAATCAAAACAGTGTGGGACTGGCACAAAAACAGATACATGGATCAATGGAATCAAATAGAAAGCCCAGAATTATTCCCACAATTATGTCAATTAATCTATGACAAAGGAAGCAAGAATGTACAATGTGGACAAAACAGCCTCTTCAATAAATGGTGCTGGGAAAACTGAACAGCTACATGCAAAAGAATCCAACTGGACTTTTCTCACACCACATACAAAAAAAATAAATAAACCCTCAAAATAGATTAAAGATTTAAATGTAAGGCCTGCAACCATTAAAACTCTTAGAAGAAAACATAGGCAATATGTTCCTTGAGATTGGTCTTAGCAATATTGTTTTTGAAAATATCTCCTCAGGCTGGGAAACAAAAGCAAAAATAAACAAATATGACTACTTCAAACTAAAACACTTTTGCATGGCAAAGGAAACCACTAACAAAATGAAAAAGCAACTTAATTAATGAGAGAAGATATTTGCAAATGATGTATCCAATAAGGGGGTGATATCCAAAATATATAAAGAACCCATACAACTCAACATCAAAAAAACAAACATGATTACAAAACAGGAAAAGTATCTAAGCAGACATTTTTCCATAGAAGACATACAGATGGACAACAGACACATGAAAAGAAGCTCAACATCACTAATCATCAGGTAAATGCAGATCAAAACCACAGTAAGATATCACCTTACACCTGGGAACCCTTGTGCACTGTTGCTGGAATTGTAAATTGGTGCAGCCACTATGGTAAACAATATAGAGTTTTCTTAACTTAAAAATAGAATTAGCATATGATCCAACAATTTCACCTCTACTTATCTGAGGTGAAGTTAGGGTTAAGGTTAAGGTTAGGGTTAAGGTAAACACTAACATATATCAAAAAGATATATGCACTACAATGTTCTTTGCAGCATTGCTTACAATAGCCAAGATATGAAAGCAACCTGAGTGTCCATCTATAGATATATGGATAAAGAAGATGTGGTATATATATACATAGAATATTACTCAGCAATAAAAAAGAAATCTTTCAACTTACAAAAACATGGATGGATCTTGAGGGTATTATGGTAAGAGAAATAAGTCAGAGAAAGACAAATACTGCATGATCTCACTTATATGTGGAATCTAAAAAAGAAAACAAACACAAAACAAAATGAAAACAGAGTCATAGATACAGGGAACGAATTGGAGGTTGCCAGAAAGAGGAGTGTGGGAGGCTGAGTGAAATATGTGAAGGGGATTAAGAGATTCAAACCTCCAATTATATAATAAATAAGTCATGGGGATATAATATACAGCATAAGGAATACGGTCAATATTATTGTATTAATTTTGTGTGGAGACATGATCACCAGACTCTTATCATGGTGTTAATTTCATAATGTATGCGAAAGTTAAATCATTATATAGTACATCTGAAAGTAACATAACATTGTACTTCAACTATATTAAAAATTAAGCAAAGAGAGAGAGATTTAGACTGAAGTAGGAGAATTCTTGGCTCAAACCAATGTATACATGTGTATGTGTGTGTGTGTGCTTGGGTTTTTCAGTCCTCCTTGTAGTAAAGTTGTAAGAACCTTCAGGTGGAACTTTGAATCCCCCCAAGCATTTTCATTTTCAAAGCATTTATATGTAAGATCCAAGAGGCTTCTCCAAATTTCTGTGTTTATGAATGTTTTCTACTGAATAATGTGTTTTTCTTTGTTCTACATTATACTCCTGATTTCAAGTTTGCCTCAAGCTACTTCCTATTAGTGTGATATCCTCTTAGCTGTGGAATACTAAATATACTTGGAATCATTTTGAAAAATTGTATTTCATGACTCATTATTTTAATTATAATTTTCTGCACAAGTTCTATTTAGCATTTTATCAAATATAAGCAAATCTTGCCATAGAATTTTACCTATCCCTTGTAATCAGATTCAAGTTTCCTGTTCTTCAATAAACCTTCCTCTATCACAGCCTACAATGAGTTATCACCTTCCTAAATATGAAGGAACTTATTCCTTGTGACCTTCCATGTTTCCAGTCATATATTCATTTCTTAGCAACATGTATTGAACATTTATAATATGTAAAATCTTGTGTGTAAAGAATTATTTGCTAGACCTGGAGACACAGGGAGGACTAAGTTGAAAAAATTTGCCTTCAAAGAGCTCCAAGTCTAGTGAGAAATAGAAACAAGAGTATCCATAATCATAACCTCCCAAAATAAGTCAATGAGTATTAAGTTAGAGATACTCTCTATTTTATTACGTTCTTTTACAAATACCTTAGAACAGTGTTGCTTATATTATAAGGTCTTCAAACTAAGTGCACTAAAACAGCAAGTGGATCAAGTGGTTACCCACTATAATTGTGCATATTTATATTTGACTTATTTCTATGATTTAGAAGCAGAGATTGCTTCCACAAAGTTTAAGTAAATTAATTTTTACTGGGTGTTTTCTTTCAACCTTTACATATATTTGGCATCAGCAATATTTAAATGCTGTCTTGGTAACTAATTATTTGTTTTGTAAATATGTAGTGCTTTTGTGGTTATAGATAAGAAACAGAAATTATAAGGGGCAGGCACTTCACACTTATATTAAATATACTGCATTAAACTATGCTGTTCTGACTCTAAGCACACTTTTCTAATAGCACTTTTGCCTTTACAGCCTTTCTAGTTCTCCCTTAGGTACCAATTTCTGTCACCTCTGTGCCCTTCCATTCCCACCGAAAGGCAGTCACTGATTATCTAGTATGTCATCTGTTGCTTCTTTCCTGTGACTGCCCATCTTTAATTCACACTTATCCTCCAATCTATTTACCCAGATACTGGTTCTCTCACTACCCAGGGTTGTATTTGCCATTTAGAATTTGAGGTCATGGAGTCCTGAGTGTATCTTATGAAAACCATGGATTCTCTCCATTGTCAACAATGCCTTAACATGTACAATGTTTTCATTTTAGCTTTATCATGTTCACAGACTTACTCAAGTCCATTTGAACCCCTCCCAAAACAGAGCTTCTCGCCTTAATTGTTGAAAGCAACAATCTCACTCACTGACCAGAGATTGGAAAGAGGCTCCTCAGTGTGTCATCTCTCTCACCCTCTCTATGCCCATTCAAACTCACACATTAAGGGTTCATCAGCACCATGGCACATCAAGTTTTAATGACAACTACTTCTTGTAATATTTTTTCAGGTAACATATTTGTATCTTAATAAAACTTTAGCTAATTTACTAAGCAATCACAACTCATAAGAGTCAGTGTAAGAAAGTTTTCTTTTTCCCAGTAATTACTGCTAATAGTGCTTTTCAAGCCCTCTTTCCATCTGGACAGAGTGCTCCCTTAACACGTCAGTCTGATTCCATGATATTTCACATATTGTCTACAATAATCTCACTTTAGTTTGGATTTTAATTTTGTACATTTAAAACTTCTATCTCCATCTGATTCAAAATTTTTTTGTTTCCCCAAGCATAAGTTAGACACACCACACTTGTTACTGTGTGGGTATGTGTTAGGAGGTCTGGAGGGAAGCTGGTAAAGGAATCTGCTTTCACATGACCTTCCTGTTCCTCTTTCCAGCACATACCACCCTAGTCTAGTGTTAGTGTAGTGAAGAAGAAAAGTGAGGTATGTGCTTCCATATATGATTATCCACAGTGAAGCTGCTATTGAGTCTTTGGTTAGTTTGACCCAGCTTGGCCCCCTTGTCTATGGGGCCTGTTGGAATTCATATTGGTCCATATCTGGCCTAAATGGACACAAACAAGTTTCAAACTCTAGGGTCTCAGGGAAATAAAGGCTCATTTTTCTGAACCAATTGATATAAATCCTAGCAGAGGATTCTGTCACGTTTTCCTTGGCCATGTCTCCAAGTATTCTGTCACGTTTTCCTCGGCCATGTCTCCAAGTATTCTTTCTTCTGCTCCACTGGCACAGATGCAGGTGAGCAAGCCCAGCAGCAAAGCAACTATAACATCTGAGAGTGAAATGTTCATTTTTCCTCACTCATACCCTTTCTTCCTTGGTTTACTGAAACCAGAATTTGATCACACACAATATGGCTCCAGAGCTCCTATGTGCAACTACAGTAGTATGTTCTAAAGGTAGAAATAATGAGTTTCTGAAAGAAATTATTGTTTTTGATATTTGCTATTTATTATATTTTATTTTAAAATAGCTTTATTGAGGAATAATTGACAGACAATAAACTATATGTGTTTAAGTGTATATGTATCATCGTATGTATATAGTATCATCAACACAATCAAGATAAGGAACATATCCATCACCTGGAAAATTTACTCTTATATCTTCTAATTTCTTTGTCCCATTCCTTGCTGACCCCCAGCCAGGTCCCATGTAACCATTGATCTACTTTCTGTCACCTTAGCTTACTCTGCATTTTCTAGCATTTAATACAAACAGAATTATACATTATATACTCTTTTGTCTAGCTACTTACAAGAAAATTTTGGAATTATTTTGAGATTCATCTGTGTTATCATGTGTATTAATAGTTCAATCCTTGTAACTGTGTGTATCAGTATTTACTATGTGTACCAATAGTTCATTTCTTTTATTACTCAGTATCATTCCATTGTATGGATATAATAATTTATTTTTCTGTTGACTCTCATTTGGGTTGTTTCCTATTGTTAGCTATTACAAATAAAGCTTTATATGGAACTATGCTTTCATTTCTCTTGAATAAATATCTGGCAGTATAATCGCTGGATCTTATGGTGTTATATATTTAAATTTTGATATAGTTTCAAACTTTTCCCAAGTAATTGTACTATTTTATATTCTAACAGTGATTGAGAGTTTCTTGATAACACTTGATATGTTTAGCCTTTTACTTTTAACCATCCATTATATATATATATATAATGGAATATTATTTAGTCCTAAAAAAGAAGAAAATCCTGCCATTTCCATCCAACATGGACGAACCTGGAGGGCATTATGTTAATTGCCTAAGCCAGATGCAGATGGACAAATACTACATGATACCACTTATTTGAGGAATCTAAAATAGTCAGACACATGGAAGCAGAGAGTAGAATGGTGGTTGATAGGGGCTAAGGATAGGGGAAGCAGGGACTTTAGTCAAAGGGTAAAATGTTTCATATATACAAGATGAATAAGTCCCAGAGACTTACTGTATAGCATAGTGCCTATAGTTAAAAACACTACATTTTATATTAAAAATTTTGCTAATAGGAAAAATCTTATGTAAAGTATTCTCATCACAAAATGTAATAATAAACAGAGTGGAAGGAAACTTTTGGAGGTGATGGATAAGTTTATGGCATATAATGTTAGTGATGTTTTCATGAATATGTATCTGTCTCCAAATTCATCAAGTTGTACACATTAAATATGTATATATTTTTGTATTTGGCAATCATACCTCAATAATAAAATGATTTCTAAGAAGTTTGGAAACTGTTTGTTCATTATTTCTTCAAATATCTTCTCCCCTTCCTTAGGCACTCAAGTTCACAAGTATTAGACCACATAAAGTTGTTCCACTGCTCATTGATGCTTTGTTCCTTATTTTTTGAGGGTTTATTTTTTCTGTTTTATTTTGGATAGTTTCCTTTGTTGTGTCTTCAAGCTCTGTAGTCTTTTCTTCTACAATATCTAATCTGCTGTTTACCAGTTCTAGTGTATTTGTTCCCTCAGACAATAGTTTTTATCTTCAGATAATCTATATTCATGTATGTGTGCATGCATATATTCCATATCTCTTATTAACAGGTTTATTCTTTCCTCTAGTTATTTTTAACATATGGAATACAATTATAATAAATGTTTCATTGTTTTTCTGTTAATTCCATAATCTTTTATTGGCTTTCTTCTCCCCAGTAATAGTTTTTTATTTCTTTGTGTGCTTGATTATTTTTAAGTTGATACCAGACATTTAAAATTTTACCCTGCTGGGAGCTGGATAATTTTGTACCTCTGTTAATTTCCTGATTTTTGTTTTGGGACACAATTAAGTTACTTTGACTAGTTTGATCCTTTCCATTCTTACTTTTAAAATTTATTATTGGAAACTGAGTATCATTTAGTGTAGGGAAGTGATTCTCAACCAGCCATGATTTTGGACTTCAGAAGACATTTGACAATTTCTGGAGAACTTTTTGATAGCCACAATTGGGGGTAGGGTGCTCTGGCATCTAATGGGTAGGTGCCAGGTATGCTGTTAAACACCCTACAAAGCACAGAACAGCCCCCAGTGGCAAAGAGTTATCCAGGTAAAAATGTCAATAATGTCAATTGAGAATCCCTGATGTCTAGTGAATGATGTTTTCAACCATAGGTGCTTCTCAGAAACCAACATAGTTTTGTAAACAATGTTAATTGATTTTCTTCTTTGAATCTAGTCCAGTGTGCCCTTCACTCAGAATATTAAAACATCTGGGGCTTCCCTGGTGGCACTGTGGTTGAGAGTCTGCCTGCCGATGCAGGGGACACGGGTTCGTGCCCCGGTCCGGGAAGATCTCACATGCTGTGGAGCGGCTGGGCCCGTGAGCCATGGCCACTGAGCCTGTGCGTCCGGAGCCTGTGCTCCACAATGGGAGAGGCCACAACAGTGAGATGCCCACATACCGAAAAAAAAAAAAAAAAACCACATCTGAATATTTTTTATTCCACTATAGAATTTTAAGTTAGAACAACCACACAAAAGAGGATTCTGTTCTGCCATACTTTATTTAGAAGACACAAATTGAGCTAATCAAAACCACACACCATTCCTCTTGCCACTCATTTTAACTCCCCATTACAGAGCCTCAGCACACTGCTGACTTCTCTCTTACACAAGAAAACAAGCCTTCACCACATAGAATTTCAAGCTATTTATGAAAAACTGGTGAAATCATAAAATATAAATTGGGAAGCTGACAGTTCAGAGGAAGAGTATTCTGTTTTTAGTCAATTGTAGAAGCCCAGAGAATGGCAGTCAATGACCATATTGTTTCACCTCATTGGAACTTCCTGTCAACAAAATTCAAATTAAAGAGTAATAGTCCAATTGAAGCCAAAAACTATAATGAAGTGAAGATACAATTTGACAAGTGCTTTATTCTTTAACAATGTAACCAAACCTGTACTATTTTTTTGTTGTTTTTTGTTTGTTTATATACTGCTTTATAAATACATACCATTTTTAAATTTGTCTTTCCTCAATAATAAATTTCTCTCTAAATGCAAAACCATTTCATGAATAATGTAAGATTTGTTTAACTGAACCTCTATTAGATTAAAAATCTTTAGCTCTTATGAAACAGTGTTTTCTTTTTTTAATTTTAGAATTTTATTTATTTTTTATACAGCAGGTTCTTATTAGTTAGACAAGTGCTTTATTCTTTAAGAATGTAGCCAAACCTGTACTATTTTTATGTGCCAAATGTCTATCATTTCAAACATGTTTAAAATTTACTGTTAATTTTTTCTAAATTTTATTTACAAATTAATTGAAATAGGTTTTTACATTCAATACTTATCTTACATAAACATATGAGGAAGAAACCCAATTGGTGGGCTATATATTACATATTATCTAAAGGTAGAATGTAGGTGAGAGTTCAAGCTACCATTTTAAAATATCAATGCTCCTAATTATACCATAATAAATTGACAGCTCATTTGAGGTAACATAATTCCTTTCATTTCTTTCTAAGTTTCCTTTTGGTAGTTAAAACGAATTGTATGTAACATATAGGTACTCGATATGAACTAGATGAATACCAATTCTGCTGGCATTTTTTGTGTTCCTCTCTTGACTTCCAATCAAAGAATCTGTTGAATTTTATATTTATCATACACAAAAAGAGATAAAAATTAGTTTCAGAATACATGCATATATCTTTGAACTATAAATTTAAAGTTTGTTTTCAAATTTTATAAAATGGTTTGTAGTGCAAGTAGTCTTCTAGGACTTGCTCTTCTTACTCAAGATGTTTTCTAAGAATTTTATAGATTGTTGTACATATTTTCCTCATTCATTCTCTCTGTTATATCTCATGTATCTATCCTTTCTGTGATGTATAGATATCTGTGTTGTTTCCAATAATTTCAGAAAAATAAATATTGCTCTGAACATTATGTGCAAGTCTCATTTACCTCTGAAATGAATTATTGGGTCTTAAGGTAGGTTCATATCTATATTTATAAGAAATTTTTTCTCCAAAATGATGATACCAATTTATATTTCCAGCAGCAGTGTTTAAGGATTATATTATTCAACATTCTAGCCAATATCTAGAATTGACAGACTTAATTTCTGCATATGTAATTGGCCTAAAATATTACATTATTATGGTCTGAGTTTCAATTTCTTCACATACCACTGAAGTTAAACATTCATATTTATTCTTTTATTAATCACTGTTTCTTTGCGTATTTTATATTGCTAATGTCTTTTTATTCCAATATAGATATTCAATCGTTTCAGCACTTCTCAGTGCCCAGTCTTTCCATTCCTCAGTGATATCCAGTGCAATCATATATCATCTATCAAGTTTCCATGTATGGATGTTTATGTTTCTGGGCTATCAAATCTATTCTCTGAGTCAAATTGTCTATTACAAGTCACTATCATACTAAATTAATGTCTAAAGCTTTAAGTTAAGGCTTAATATCTAGTAAGGAAAGTCTTCCTATCTTTTTACTCCTTTTTACATGGGGTCATGACTATGATTAATTTTTTTTTATATACATTTAAAAATTTGTATGTAAAGTTATTTACAAAATTCTGTTGTAATTTGGAATCTTAAAATTCATAGGTAAACCTACAGAATTGACATTCTTATGCTATTATTTTTCTGTGCATTAACCTAGTAAAAAATGTCCATTTATTTAGGACTTAAAAAGTTTTTTAAAGTCTTTTATAATTTATTCAGTAAATATTTACACATGTGATACTTATTACTAAACATATTATATTTAAACATATTTCTATCTGTATTTACTTTTGTATAAAATTAAATATGGTTTTGTACAGTAATTCTATATTCAGACAATTTATTATATGCTATGTATATTTCTAAAGATACATTTAATTACTCAACATAGTTTTGGAAGTCCTAGCCACAGCAATCAGGGAAAAAAAGAAATAGAAGGAATAGGAGGGGAAGATGGCAGAAGAGTAAGACACGGAGATCACCTTTCTCCCCACAGATACACCAGAAATACATCTACACGTGGAAAAACTCCTACAGAACACCTACTGAACGCTGGCAGAAGACCTCAGACCTCCCAAAAGGCAAGAAACTCCCCACGTACCTGGGTAGGGCAAAAGAAAAAAGGAAAAAGCAGAGACAAAAGAATAGGGATGGGACCTGCACCAGTGGGAGGGCGCTGTGAAGGAGGAAAGGTTTCCACGCACTAGGAAGCCCCATCGTGGGCAGAGACTACAGGTGGCGGAGGGGGGGAGCTTAGGAGCCACGGAAGAGAGTGCAGCAACAGGGGTGTGGAGGGAAAAGCGGAGAGATTCCCGCACAGAGGATCGGTGCCGACCGGCACTCACCAGCCCGAGAGGCTTGTCTGCTCACCCGCCGGGGCGGGCGGGGCTGCGAGCTGAGGCTCGGGATTCGGTTGGAGCGCCGGGAGAGGACTGGGGTTGGCAGCGTGAACACAGCCTGAAGGGGTTACTGCACCACGGCTAGCCGGGAGGGAGTCCGGAAAAAGGTCTGGAGCTGCCGAAGAGGCAAGAGACTTTTTCTTTCCTCTTTGTTTCCTGGTGCGCGAAGAGAGGGGATTAAGAGCGCTGCTTAAAGGAGCTCCAGAGACGGGCGCGAGCCGCGGCTAAAAGCGCGGACCACAGAGACGGGCAGGAGACACTAAGGCTGCTGCTGCCGCCACCAAGAAGCCTGTGTGCGAGCACAGGTCACTATCCACACCTCCCTTCCGGGGAGCCTGTGCAGCCCGCCACTGCCAGGGTCCCGGGATCCAGGGACAACTCCCCTGGGAGAACGCACGGCGCGCCTCAGGCTGGTGCAACATCACGCTGGTCTCTGTCACCACAGGCCCGTCCCGCACTCCGTACCCCTGCCTACCCCCAGTCTGAGTGAGCCAGAGCCCCTGAATCAGCGGCTCCTTTAACCCCGTCCTGTCTGAGCGAAAAACAGACACACTTCGGTGACCTACACGCAGAGGTGGCGCCAAATCTGGGAGCTGTGAGAAGAGAAAGGGAAACTTCTCCCAGCACCACAGAAGCTGTGGATTAAAGCTCCACAATCAACTTGATGTACCCTGCATCTGTGGAATACATGAAAAGACAACGAAGCATCCCAAATTGAGGAGGTGGACTTTGAGAGCAAGATTTATGATTTTTCCCCCTTTTCCTCTTTTTGTGAGTGTGTATGTGTATGCTTCTGTGTGAGATTTTGTCTGTATAGCTTTGCTTCCACCATTTGTCCTAGGGTTCTATCCGTCCGTTTTTGTTTTTTTTTTAATTTTTTTTCTTAATAATTATTTTTGATTTTAATAACTCTATTTTATTTTACTTTATGTTCTTTCTTTCGTTCTCTCCTTCCTTCCCTCCTTTAGACAACGAATCATCCCAAATTGAGGAGGTGGACATTGAGAGCAAGATTTATGATTTTTTCCCCTTTTCCTCTTTTTGTGAGTGTGTATGTGTAGGCTTCTATATGAGATTTTGTCTGTATAGCTTTGCTTCCACCATTTGTCCTAAGGTTCTATCCGTCCATTTTTTTGCTGTTGTTGTTGTTGTTTTAAATTATTTTTCTTAATAATTATTTTTAATTTAATAACTTTATGATATTTTATTTATTTTAACTTCTTTCTTTCTTTCTTTTTTCCTTCCTTCCCTCCTTCCTATCTTCCTTCCTCCCACAATCCCTCCCTCCCTCCCTCCCTTCTTTCTTTCTTTCTTTCCTTCTTTCTTTCTTTCTTCCTTCCTTCCTTTCTTTCTTCCTACTTCTACTAATTCATTCTCTCTACTTTTTCTCCCTTTTATTCTGAGCCGTGTGGATGAAAGGCTCTTGGTGCTGCAGCCAGGAGTCAGTGCTGTGCCTCTCAGGTGGGAGACCCAACTTCAGGACACTGGTCAACAAGAGACCTCCCAGCTCCACATAATATCAAATGGTGAAAATCATCCAGAGATCTCCATCTCAATGCCAGCACCCAGCTTCACTCAACGACCAGCAAGCTACACTACTGGACACCCTATGCCAAACAACTAGCAAAACAGGAACACAACCCGACCAATTAGCAGAGAGGCTGCCTAAAATCATAATAAGTCCACAGACACCCTAAAACACACCACCAAATGGGAGCCTTCCCACCAAAGAGACTACATCCAGCCTCATCCACCAGAACACAGGCACTAGTGCCCTCCACCAGGAAGCCTACACAACCCACTGAACCAACCTTAGCCACTGGGGACAGACACCAAAAACAACGGGAAATACAAACCTGCAGCCTGCAAAAAGGATACCCCAAACACAGTAAGATAAGCAAAATGAGAAGACAGAGAAACACACCGCAGATGAAGGAGCAAGATAAAAACCCACCAGACCTAACAAATGAAGAGGAAAAAGGCAGTCTACCTGAAAAAGAATTCAGAATAATGATAGTAAAGATGATCCAAAATCTTGGAAATAGAATAGACAAAATGCAAAAAACATTTAACAAGGACCTAGAAGAACTAAAGGTGAAGCAAACAACAATGAACAACACAATAAATGAAATTAAAAATACTCTAGATGGGATCAATAGCAGAATAACTGAGGCAGAAGAACGGATAAGTGACCTGGAAGATAAAATAGTGGAAATAACTGCTGCAGAGCAGGATAAAGAAACAAGAATGAAAAGAACTGAGGACAGTCTCAGAGAACTCTGGCACAACATTAAATGCACCAACATTCGAATTATAGGGGTTCCAAAGAAGAAGAGAAAAAGAAAGGGACTGAGAAAATATTTGAAGAGATTATAGTTGAAAACTTCCCTAATATGGGAAAGGAAATAGTTAATCAAAGCCAGGAAGCACAGAGAGTCCCACACAGGATAAATCCATGGAGAAATACGCTAAGTCACATATTAATCAAACTGTCAAAAATTAAATACAAAGAAAACATATTAAAAGCAGCAAGGGAAAAACAACAATTAACACAAAAGGGAATCCCCATAAGGTTAACAGCTGATCTTTCAGCAGAAACTCTGCAAGCCAGAAGGGAGTGGCAGGACATATTTAAAGTGATAAAGGAGAAAAACCTGCAACCAAGGTTACTCTACCCAGCAAGGATCTCATTCAGATTTGATGGAGAAATTAAAAACCTTACAGACAAGCAAAAGCTGAGAGAGTTCAACACCACCAACCAGCTTTACAAGAAATGCTAAAGGAACTTTTCTAGGCAAGAAATGCAAGAGAAGAAAAGGACCTACAATAACAAACCCAAAACAATTTAGAAAATGGGAATAGGAACATACATATCGATAATTACCTTAAATGTAAATGGACTAAATGCTCCCACCAAAAGACACAGATTAGCTGAATGGATACAAAAAGAAGACCCATATATATGCTGTCTATAAGAGACCCACTTCAGACCTAGAGACATATACAGACTGAAGGAAACGGGATAGAAAAAGATATTCCATGCAAATGGAAACCAAAAGAAAGCTGGAGTAGCAATTCTTATATCAGACAAAATAGACATTAAAATAAAGACTATTAGAATAGACAAAGAAGGACACTACATAATGATCAAGGAATAGATCCAAGAAGATATAACAATTGTAAATATTTATGCACCCAACATAGGAGCACCTCAATACATAAGGCAAATACTAACAGCCAAAAAAGAGGAAATTGACAGTAACACATTCATAGTAGGGGACTTTAACACCCCATTTTCACCAATGGACAGATCATCCAAAATGAAAATAAATAAGGAAACACAAGCTTTAAATGATACATTAAACAAGATGGACTTAACTGATATTTATAGGACACTCCACCCAAAAAAACAGGATACACATTTTTCTCAAGTGCTCATGGAACATTCACCAGGATAGATCATATCTTGGGTCACAAATCAAGCCTTGGTGAATTTAAGAAAATTGAAATTGTATCAAGTATCTTTTCCGATCACAATGCTATGAGACTAGATATCAATTACAGGAAAAGATCTGTAAAATATACAAACACATGGAGGCTAAACAATACACTACTTAATAACGAAGTGATCACTGAAGATATCAAAGAGGAAATAAAAAATACCTAGAAACAAGTGACAATGGAGACACGATGACTCAAAACCTATGGGATGCAGCAGAAGCAGTTCTAACAGGGAAGTTTATAGCAATACCAGCCCACCTTAAGAAACAGGAAACATCTCGAATAAACAGCCTAACTTTGTACCTAAAGCAATTAGAGAAAGAAGAACAATAAAACCACAGTTAGCAGAAGGAAAGAATTCATAAAAATCTGATCAGAAATGAATGAAAAAGGAATGAATGAAATGATAGCAAAGATCAATAAAACTAAAAGCTGGTTCTTTGAGAAGATAAACAAAATAGGTAAAGCATTAGCCAGACTCATGAGGAAAAAAAGGGGGAAGACTCAAATTAATGGAATTAGAAATGAAAAAGGAGAAGTAACAACTGACACTGCAGAAATACAAAAGATCATGAGAGATTACTACAAGCAACTCTATGCCAATAAAATGGACAAACTGGAGGAAATGGACAAGTTCTTAGAAATGAACAACCTGCCAAGACTGAATCAGGAAGAAATAGAAAATATGAACAGACCAATCACAAGCACTGAAATTGAAACTGTGATTAAAAATCTTCCAACAAACAAAAGCCCAGGACCAGATGCCTTCACAGGCGAATGCCATCAAACATTTAGAGAAGAGCTAACACCTATCCTTCTCAAACTGTTCCAAAATATAGCAGAGGGAGGAACACTCCCAAGTTCATTTTATGAGGCCATCATCACCTTCATACCAAAACCAGACAAGGATGTCACAAAGAAAGAAAACTACAGGTCAATATCACTGATGAACATAGATGCAAATATCCTCAACAAAATACTAGCAAACAGAATCCAACAACACATTAAAAGGATCATACACCATGATCAAGTGGGGTTTATTCCAGGAATGCAAGGATTCTTCAATATACGCAAATCAATCAATGTGATAAACCATATTAAGAAATTAAAGGAGAAAAACCATATTATCATCTCAATAGATGCAGAGAAATCTTTTGAGAAAATTCGTCACCCATTTATGATAAAAAACCCTGCAGAAAGTAGGCATAGAGGGAACGTTCCTTGACATAATAAAGACCATATATGACAAACCCACAGCCAACATCATCCTCAATGGTGAAAAACTGAAAGCATTTCCAGTAAGATCAGGAATAAGACAAGATTGCCCACTCTCACCACCCTTATTCAATATAGTTTTGCAAGTTTTAGCCACAGCAATCAGAGAAGAAAAGGAAATAAAAGGAATCCACATCAGAAAAGAAGAAGTAAAGCTGTCACTGTTTGCAGATGATATGATACTATACATAGAGAATCCTAAAGATGCTACCATAAAACTACTAGAGCTAAACAATGAATTTGTTAAAGTAGCAGGATACAAAATTAATGCACAGAAATCTCTGGCATTCCTATACATTAATGATGAAAAATCTGAAAGTGAAATCAAGAAAACACTCCCATTTACCATTGCTACAAAAAGAATAAAATATCTAGGAATAAACCTACCTAAGCAGACAAAAGACCCGTATGCAGAAAATTATAAGACACTGATGAAAGAAATTAAGGATGATACAAATAGATGGAGAGATATACCATGTTCTTGGATTGGAAGAATCAACATTTTGAAAATGACTCTACTACTCAAAGCAATCTACAGATTCAATGCAATCCCTATCAAACTACCACTGGCATTTTTCACAGAACTAGAACAAAAAATTTCACAATTTGTATGGAAACACAAAAGACCCCGAATAACCAAAGCAATCTTGAGAATGAAAAACGGAGCTGGAGGAATCAGGCTCCCTGACTTCAGACTATAATACAAAGCTACAGTAATCAAGACAATATGGTACTAGCACAAGAACAGGAATATAGATAATTGGAACAGGATAGAAAGCCTAGAGATAAACCCATGCACATATGGTCACCTTATCTTTGGTAAAGGAGGCAAGAATATACAGTGGATAATGGACAGCCTCTCCAATAAGTGGTGCTGGGAAAACTGGACAGGTACATGTAAAAGTATGAGATTAGATCACTCCCTAACACCATACACAAAAATAAGCTAAAAATGGATTAAAGACCTAAATGTAAGGCCAGAAACTATCAAACTCTTAGAGGAAAACATAGGCAGAACACTCTATGACATAAATCACAGCAAGATCCTTTTTGACCCACCTCCTAGAGAAATAGAAATAAAAACAAAAATAAACAAATGGGACCTAATGAAACTTCAAAGCTTTTGCACAGCAAAGAAAACCATAAACAGGGCCAAAAGACAACCCTCAGAATGGGAGAAAATATTTGCAAATGAAGCAACTGACAAAGGATTAATTTCCAAAATTTACAAGCAGCTCATGCAGCTCAATAACAAAAAGACAAACAACCCAATCCAAAAATGGGCAGAAGACCTAAATAGACATTTCTCCAAAGAAGATATACAGACTGCCAACAAACACATGAAAGAATGCTCAGCATCATTAATCATTAGAGAAATGCAAATCAGAACTACAATGAGATATCATCTCACACCAGGCAGAATGGCCATTATCAAAAAATGTAGAAACAATAAATGCTGGAGAGGGTGTGGAGAAAAGGAAACACTCTTGCACTGCTGGTGGGAATGTGAATTGGTACAGCCACTATGGAGAACAGTATGGAGGTTCCTTAAAAAACTACAAATAGAACTACCATATGACCCAGCAATCCCACTACTGGGCATATACTCTGAGAAAACCATAATTCGAAAAGAATCATGTACCAAAATGTTCATTGCAGCTGTATTTACAATAGCCTGGAGATGGAAACAACCTAAGTGCCCAGCATCGGATGAATGGATAAAGAAGATGTGGCACATATATACAATGGAATATTACTCAGCCATAAAAAGAAACGAAATTCAGCAATTTATAATGAGGTGGATGGACCTAGAGTCTGTCATACAGAGTGAAGTAAATCAGAAAGAGAAAGACAAATACCGTATGCTAACACATATATATGGAATTTAAGAAAAAAAGAATGTCATGAAGATCCTAGGCGTAAGACAGGAATAAAGACACAGACCTACTAGAGAATGGACTTGAGGATATGGGGAGCAGAAGGGTGAGCTGTGACAAAGCGAGAGAGAGGCGTGGACATATATACACTACCAAACGTAAGGTAGCTAGCTAATTGGAAGCAGCCACATAGCACTGGGATACAGCTCGGTGCTTTGTTACCGTCTGGAGGGGTGGGATCGGGAGGGTGGGGAGGAGGGAACGCAAGAGGGGATAGATATGGGAACATATGTATATGTATAACTGATTCACTTTGTTATAAAGCAGAAACTAACCCACCATTGTAAAGCAATTATACCCCAATAAAGATGTTTAAAAAAAAAGAAATAGAAGGAATAAAAATTGGAAATGAAGACGTAAAACTGTCACTGTTTGTAGGTGGCATGATACTATACATAGAAAATCCTAAAGATGTCACCAGAAAATTATGAGAGCTAATAAATGAATTTGGTAAAGTTGTAGGATACAAAATTAATGCACAGAAATCTCTTGCTTCCCTATACACTAACAATGGAAGATTAGAAAGAGAATTTAAGGAAACACTGCCATTCACCACTGCAAAATAAAGAATAAAATACCTAGGAATAAACGTACCTAAGGAGGTAAAAACATGTACTCAGAAAACTATAAGACACTGATGAAAGAAATAAAAGATGACACAATCAGATGGAGATATATACCATGTTCTTGGATTGGAAGAATGAATAATGTGAAAATGACTATACTCCCCAAAGCAATCTACAGATTCAATGTAATCCTTATCAAATTACCAGTGGCATTTTTCACAGAACTAGAGCCAAATATCTTAAAATTTGTTTGGAGACAAAAAGGGCCCTGAATAGCCAAAGCAATCTTGAGAAGAAAAAAAAAATTGGAGCTGGAGGAATCAGACTCCTTGACTTCAGAGTATACTACAAAGCAGCAGTAATCAAGACAGTATTGTGCTGGCACCAAAACAGAAATATAGATCAATGGAACAGGATAGAAAGCCCAAAGATAAACCCACACACCTATTGTCAACTAATCTATGACAAAGGAAGTAAGGATATACAATGGAAAAAATACAGTCTCTTCAATAAATGGTGCTGGGAAAACTGGACAGCTACATGTAAAAGAATTAAATTTGAACAAACCCTAGCACCATACACAAAAATAAACTCAAAATGGATTAAAGACCTAAATGTAAGAGGAGACACTATAAAACTCCTACAGGAAAATATAGGAGAACACTCTTAAACATAAATCACAGCAAGATCTTTTTTGACCCACCTCTTAGAGTAATGGAAATAAAAACAAAAATAAACAAATGGGATCTAATGAAATTGAAAAGTTTTTGCACAGCAAAGGAAACCATAAACAAGACGAAGAGACAACACTCAGAATGGGAGAAAATATTTGCAAATGAAGCAACTGACAAAGGATTAATCTCCAAAGTTTACAAGCAGCTCATGCAGCTCAATATCAAAAAAAACAAACAACTCAATCCAAAAATGGGCAGAAGACCTAAATAGACATTTCTGCAAAGAAGATATACAGATTGCCAACAAGCACATGAAAGAATGCTCAACATCACTAATCATTAGAGAAATGCAAATCAAACTACAAAGAGGTATCACCTCACACCGGTCAGAATGACCATCATCAAAAAATCTACCAGCAACAAATGCTGCAGAGGGTGTGGAGAAAAGGGAACCCTCTTGCACTGTTAGTGGGAATGTAAATTGATACAGCTACTATGGAGAACAGTACGGAAATTCCTTTAAAAAACTAAAAATAGAATTACCATATGACCCAGCAATCCTACTCCTGGGCATATACCCATAAAAAACCATAATTCAAAAGGCCACTTGCACCCCACTGTTCATTGCAGCACTCTTTATAATAGCCAGTTCATGGAAGTAACCTAAATGTCCATTGACAGATGAATGGACAAAGAAGATATGGTACATATATACAATGCAGTATTGCTCAGCCATAAAAAGGAACAAAATTTGGTCATTTGTAGAGACGTGGATGTACCTAGACACTGTCATACAGAGTGAAGTAAGTCAGAAAGAGAAAAACAAATATCCTGTATTAACACATGTATGTGGAATCTGGAAAAATGGTACAGATTAACTGGTTTGCAAGGCAGAAATAGAGACACAGAGGTAGAGATCAAATGTATGGACACCCAGGGAAGAAAAGGGGGTGTGGGATGAATTGGGAGATTGAGACTAACATATATACACTAATATGTATAAAATATGTAACTAATGAGAACCTGCTGTACAGCACAGGGAACTCCACGTTGCTGTACAGTAGAAACTAACACAATATTGTAAACAATTATACACCAATTAAAAAAGAAAAAAGATTCATTTAAAAATTCTTAGATTTTTAAAAGTTAATAATTTTATCATCTCTAAATTTTATTTTTGTTTATTTCTTTCTCATCACAAAACTTTCGTTTCCTTTTTCTGCCTTATTACAATGACTGGGCACTACACTGTAGTGCTGAATAAGAGGCATGACAGTAGATTTCCTTGCTTTTTCTCTGGACTAAAGTCAAACTTTTCTCAGTGTTTCATAATAAAAAGTAATTTTTGTAGTTATATATTACATTTATAAAGTAAAGACATTTCAATCTAGTTTTAGTTTTCTGAGAATTTTATTTAAATTTCGTTTTTAAAATGTATGAATAATTGTTGAAATTTAATAAAAATTTTTATTATAGCTATTGAGGTAAATACTGATTCTTTCTATATTTCTTGTATAAAGCAAATCATGAATTCCTGGCATAAATTCAACTTACCAATGATTTGATTTTTAATATTACTTTTCTAAAAATTGTGTGTTGTATTCATAAGTGAGATTAATTTATAATTTTTCCTTTTATGTACAACACTGTTATGATTTCGATGCCTATGTATTGAATTAATTGGTTTGTTTTACCCCCTCTATTTTCTGGAAGAGTATGTATAAGGTTTGAATGATCCAATTTTTTAATTAAAACCAATGATCCAGGTTTTAATAAGTAGAAATCACTTATTAAAAACATTTGCACTTAGTATTTTCTTTGTGGGTTTTAAATTTTGGTCTGATATGTTATCTTTAATTGTTTAGGACTTTTGTTTTTCTATTTCTTCTTGAGATAGTTTTTAAGACATTTTTTTAAGTATCTATTTAATCTGAGATTTCAAATATGTTGTCATAAATGAAATTTCAAATATGTTGTATTCTCTTTTCAAAATTCACAATTTATTATTTCTCTCTTTTATTTGTACATTCTCTCTTTTTTTTCTGGATTAGTTTTGTTAGAGATTTATTAACATTTTCCAAGAGTAAACTTTTGGAGGTACTTATGTTTTCTTTTAAATGTTTTTCTATTTCAGTGGATTTGCTCTTATCCTTATTACCTACTTTCCTCTAATTTCTTTAGATATATTCTGTTGTCATTTACTAAGTTTTTCAGTTAGGTGGTAGCTCATTTCTTTTCAATTTTTCTAATCTAAGTATTAAAGGCTAAACATTTCCCTTTAAGTACTTCTTTAACTTCCTCCTGCTAATTTTGACGTGTGATTTAATTATTTAACATGTCTTAATTTTGTAATTTTAAGTTCTTGTGTTCAGGGCCCAATCCTGAGACCAATGCTTAGTCTTAATCTTAGTTTTTTAAATAATATTTGCCATCAGATTTCAATTTAATTTAATTTTCACTCTGTTCTTCCCCTTATGATTTTCGAATTTTCTTAAATTGGATATTTCTTTTGTTTTCTTTGGTTCAGAAGTGGCTTTAAGACTACTGTACATTTTATTAACTATTTAGTTATATGACATAGTTATATGGTAACAGAGTGTTTTTTTTTTTTTTTTTTTTTTGCGGTACGCAGGCCTCTCACTATTGTGGCCTCTCCCGTTGCGGAACACAGGCTCCAGACGCGCAGGCTCAGTGGCCATGGCTCATGGGCCCAGCCGCTCCACGGCATGTGGGATCTTCCTGGACCAGGGCACAAACCCATGTCCTCTGCATCAGCAGGCAGACTCTCAACCATTGCACCACCAGGGAAGCCCACAGACTGAGCTTTTAAAAAATCTTATTTGCCCTCTGCTAAAAACTCCTTAGTTGACGTGACTTTTTCCATTTTTTATTTTTAATTCAGTGGGGATATGATGGGAGCACAGATCAGAATGTGAGTAATCCACTGTCAAGAGGGGGATTGTGCCACAATATTTTTAAATGAGTTGACTTTGAAACTTGAGTATAGGATTTCACCCAGAGAACTCTGGGAAAATACATATTCTATATAGAAAGGACAATATAAGTATTTAGTATGTAGAGAGTTGAAGAGATTGAAAAAGAGTAGACAGAAATAAGAAGAAAAAATAAATAAATAAAAAATTTAAAAAATAAAGCCAATAAGTTGAAGGTGGGAAAAAAAAGAAGAAAAGTTAGAAGAGAACAGTGTCACAGAAGGTAAGGAAATAAAATTTCAGAAGACATGACCAAAAGTATTAGATATTACAGAGAAATGAAATAGGCTGTGTGATGAAGAAAGGCCGTTATAAACAGCAGTTGGAAATTAGGATGGCAGGCAAGTGTGACAAAATGAAAAATTTCAGTAGCATGATGAGAGTAGAAAACACATGTGTAGTAAGATTTAGAAATGAGGGAGAGTTTAAAAATCTAAGCAGAATTTATCTTTCGAAAAATATTGTCTAAAAATGAATGGAGAGAAATGGGGTCAGAGCCAGAAAAGGAAAGATTAATAGAATGGTATTTAAGGACTGTGAGGACTTGAACCTTTTTGTAAATGGAGTTTAAGAACTTGCAATAAAAAAAAGATTAAAGATGCAGAAGAAGGAAAGGGCAATTGATGAAGAAAAATCTTTGTGATAGAGGTGGGAAACAGTCAGGAGGTGGGGGATAGTGTGAAGAACACAGGAAGGGTCACGTAAGCAGACACCTGAAGACTATTTGGAAGTGTCAAGGTGGGGTGGGAAGTTGAAGGAGTATTATGGTATTTATTTCCTCAGGTAAGCATGGAGTAAAATCATCTGCTGAAAGTGAAGAGAGTAGGAGTGGGCTGGAGTTTGTAGTATGGGAAGGAGATCAGTGACTAGGACAGAGTAGGAAGGAAGCTGGTGACAAAAAGGAAAAAAAAGATTAGAGACCACTATTGAGATTAGCTGTTCATAGCTGTTAGCAGAAAATAACTGAGTAAATCTCAGTTTTTGATCCACTTTTGTTTACAAGTAAAGTAAATTTAGACACTTACTCTTAATTTTTTTTCTTGATAACATAAATGAAAACATGATGTTTTAAATATTTAAAACAATTTGATTTTCCACTAGACAAAACAGGTTTTATAGCTTAATTACACTAGAGAAAAGTAATATTCTACCAATAATACATTTCCGTTATCTGCCTCTAAAATTTATTATTCAAGGCAATTTAAATGAAAATATGGAAAAATATTTAAACATATTTAGATTAATACCTGGAGAAATTAAACAAATTTCTTTTATTAAGCTTTGGTTCAAATAATTGTCCTGGAAGTAAAATTTTAGCAATCTGGATGTTTAATGTTTTTTATTTTTTAATTTCTAACTCAAATGTTATGATTTTCTTCAGCTTTGGTAGATCACTACAATACAATTACCCACCTCAGGATCATTTTCCCATTGGTTGGTATTATAATCATCTCTTTTTTTGTGGTGAATGGAATTCTTTTACTTTTTGGGTTGCTTTAGGGGAAAATGAAGACAAATTGACAAAAGTCTTCATAAACCTCTTATTTGGAAATAAATTAATAAATTTTAAAACAAATTCAATACTGCATAGCTACTCAACTTTTCACATCATATTTTCTACTCTGGTCCCAGGCCAACACAAGAGAAAAATATAATTTGAACTTTGCTCCCAGCTGACTTGTGCTCTGTGCCTTCTTGCTACCTGGTGGGTCACAGAACACTTAGCAGAGAAATGGAACTAGGTCTTACTGCGTATCTCTCCTTCCTTCACAACTCTTGCTTATTTCTGTCCTCTCTTGTTTTCCCCTTCCTCTCTTTTACATTCTTCCTTTACCTCTACCTTCCCCTCCTTCTAAAAATTCTAGTGTTGTTCTTTCATCCAGTTAAATTTAACATTTTTAAAACAAATCTTACTGACAAAAATATATTTAATAAATAAAACTAAATAATTTCAGCCTTACACGTGTGCTAAGTATTTTAAGAAAAAATTAATTTTGAAAAATTTACATAAATATATAATATACTTTACATCCTTTAAAACTTGGCAATTCATTCTTTTCTTTGGCAATAAATGACAGCCTTATGTAAAATAGTAATTCGCTAAACTACAGAACAGATTCCTAGTAAATGTCAAGACAATTGAATTATGTGAGCACATCATTGATTCATTTATTCAAGCAACTTGATACAAGATGGATAAGCAACTTGATACAAGATGGATAAGCAACTTGATACAAGATGGATAAGCAACTTGATACAAGATGGATACAAGTTGCTTGTATCAAGCAACTTGATACAAGATGGGAGCTTGCATTCTAGTACAGATTGGGAAGTATAATAAACAAATTAATTAATTTGAAAATACTAACTATGTAGTGTTGATTTATTATATTATGTTGCCAAATAAGAATCACACTTTTACAGGGGACTATAGAACACAGTACCACCAAACATTATTCCAGTTATTCCTCCACCCCAACACATTCTTGCTTCCAGCACAAATTCAGGAGCTTCCCAAACATACTCCCACTATGGCTTATGGGTATCTTGGACAATTATATCGACACAGAATAGTCAGATGTGGACCATGCAAAGTATGCATCTTGCTTGAGAGACAACAGTTGAGGTCTGATGTAGATGAAGTAAGACTTTTCTAGCCTCTCTAGCTCTGAAACTGACAGAGATTATTATGATAGTTAACGGGTATGTCAAACTTAATATGTACTAAACTGAGTTCCTTCCAAATTTTCCCTGTCTATAATCTTCCCAATCCTTATTAATTGATTTCAGTCCAGAAACCATGGATATATGCTGACTCCTCTATTTCTCTCACATTCATTCACATCTGCAAATACAGCTATGCTTTAAAACATATCTAGACTTTGATCACTTCTTACCATCTCCTATGCTACCATCCTGGCCCAAGACATTCTCAACTCTTAATTTGTTTTTATAATGGTTTCTTTGTTTCCACTTTTCCCTCACTTCCATCTCTAACCAATAGAGCAGGCTGAGAGATCCTATTAAAATGTGTCATATCACATCACTCTTTTGTTCAAAACACTGTAACTGATATTTATCTAACTCAGAGTAAAAGCCAAGTCATTTCTTTATCTTGCAAATCTCTTCATAATCTCTCACACATTATACACAGTTACCTCTCTGCCCCCTTCTCCTATTCTTGTGCTTCCAATACAAATATTCCCCTACTAGTTCAAGCACCTCTCACCTGAGGCTTTTGCACCATCTGTGCCCAGGCTGTAATGCACTTTTCTCAGATATTTAGAGGACTTTGTCCCTTATTTCCTTCCTGTCCTTACTCACATGTCATATTTTTAGTGAGGCCTTCCTTAACCAATCTAAAATGTTAGTGCCTACCACTTTCCCTTTTTTTTTCTCTTGATGATCATCATTATTTTGCATGTATATATTTTACTTATTTATCCTATTCATTGTCTCTATTTTTCTCTATAACATGTGTTCTGTAATAGATGTACCTTTTCTATTTTGCTTTTATTTATCATCATTGCCTAAAACAGTGCCTGGAACATAGTACATATTCAATAAATGACAAATGCTGGTTTAGAATAGGCCCTGATTGCAGTAGGTGGACAAAGCCTTTTACATGTGTAATGTAGCAAAGGAAGAAAAACAAAACAGTTCATTTTCCTTATTAAACAGAATAAGAATGATCACATATAGTTTAATTAAGACACTTGGGTGCTTAGTAAGTCTCATTTTGATGAGAAAACAATTTTTGAAAATGAGGCCTTTGTTGCCTTAAAAATATGGCCTTACTCAGCATTTTGGAATCATGAGAGATTCCCCCAGTTATACAAAAATTGAACTTTAATGCCCATGAATTGCTCTTATTTTTACTCTTAATCATGTTTGACTCATTTACACAGTGATTTTAGTTCTTACTTATTTTTTTCCTCTCTTGGGCACACTTTTCCCTTAGAACTTCAAATCATATTTGCCTCTGGACTTCAGTACCAGCTCTCTATCTCGGTCTTCTGTGGCCCATCCCACCAATAGTGACCCTCCATAGCCTGAACGCTGGTACTGCATCAGAACGTGGGTCATGCATAGGGAAACACTTCAATACTTGTCCATTTATATGTCTTAGAACAGGAAATCAAAGTATCCTTTTAAAGGCATACCCTAATATGCAGGTAGACTGCATCTGTGGAAAAGTAAAATTTGTACATATTACACAACTGAAGTTTCAGAAAAGAAACCAGTATTTTTGTTTTTTTACTTACACACACCAACATAAAAGGTTAGGTCAATAAACACCATTCAACTGTTTGCTGACCTCATAAATTTTGATTGATGTGAGATTTCTATAGCTCCTGCTGTCTTCTGTTGCCAACAGCCTTCCTGTTGTGCTATGTGAACTTCCTATCCTGTGCCAGGGCACAAATTACCTCTCTGTCACTGTGGCTCTGACTTAAAATCTTCTTAGCCACTAAAATATAAAACTCAAAATGAGTCAATGAAATGATATTCTTGACATATGTGAAGAAATGCATATTTATCCTCAAAGTTCTTATGAATGAATTTTCCACATGGAAAACTTTAGCCATAATTCATATCATTACCCTTTGGATTTTCCAGTATTTTTTCACATGACATTTTTGTGTTTTTCTGTACTTGACTGTTATCAATTAAGAGAAAATAAACTCAGTTTTTAAAAAGGCCTAATATTTAACAATTCTAAGGACTATGGAGTTATGATTCTTTGGTGTCTGATGATATTTGCCACCAAATCTTGCAAGTAAGCTATTTATAGGGGTGACCATATAATTTATCATCCTGTCTGACACCTCTTGAAAGTGAAAGGTTGCTATTAATCAGTAAGCTAAGGCAACAGGCAGAATTGGAACTGTCTGGGAAAGTCAAAGCATGTGATTGTCTTAACCATTTCACGAGGTCTTTCACCAATAAGAAGCAAGAGAGTCTGTGTTTACCATGAGCTTAACAAAATGCTTTTGGAAGAATACATGATATAATTAGGTTTGCGGGCCTTAAAAGAGACACAATTTAGAAACTATATCCCATTGCTGAAAATAGATATCAACAGTTTCAATGTTACTTATAAAAAGTTGTGTCACATGTGATGAACTTTTAGAAATTTGTATTAATAAAATATTCTCTTTTCTAAATCTGATGTTTACTTTCATTATATACTAAGAATAAAAATATCTTATCTTATTTGTCATTTTGAGTGTCAGGAAACAGATACATTTTATATTCAATAATTCAATCTATTTAGTATATATTTTCTTCATTCTCTTCTTTCTAGTTAATTCAATTAAAATGATATTTTTTAGATTGAGTTTCCTCTGCCTCATTTTGGAAATCAGCAGGGTATAAATTACAAGTATGTATTAAAATTTGAGTAGTTTTATGCAAGTTATATGCTGGGGTAAAGTTTAGTAATCGTATAGGACACGAAACAATTCTGATGCCAAGCTCTGGTTTATCAGTTTACTTACTATATCAAAATCTGTTTAACATAAAGGAACATGCCAAGTTTCCACAAAATTGTTTCTGTACCAATGGGTAGATATGTTAAGGTAGAAGTTGTCAATTAAACAGAAGGACACACACACACACACACACACACAATTTCCTTTCAGGTTTCACGGCTTTTCTGAAAATATCTTAGATTTACATCAAGTAATATATAGCAGTATTTTGTCAATCTATCTTGGGACAGCCCTAGTAGAAATATCAAATGAATCAAAGGTCTCATCTGGGGTAAATGAGTTTTATTCCCTTCTACTCATGTACCTCCAGTCTCTTTTTTCTCCTTGTCATCCTTGACACACAATTTCTTCTATCCCTCTGATTACCATGTAAATTACTGCCTTGGATTTGCCATTTTAGGAGTCTGTTCTCCTGTTTTAATGTCTTAACATGTCTCATTTTAGCCATTTTAATGGGTGTGTAGTGTTATCCCATTGTGGTTTTAATTTCCATTTCCCTAATTACTAATCATGTTGAATATTTTTGTAAGTGCCCATTTACTAATGGTACATATTCTTTGGTGAAGTGTTGCTTCAAATCAATTTGACTTTTTTGTTTGTTTTTATTGGGTTGTTTGTTTTCTTATTAGTGCATGTTGAGTGTTTTGTATGTATACTAGATACATGTTCTTCATCAATATGACTTGCAAATATGTTCTCTGCATCTTTGGCTTTTATTTTCAATTTCTTGACTCTATCTTTTGAAGAGAAGAGTGTTTAATTTTGATGAAGTACAATTCATCAGTTTTTCTATAGTTTAACTTTGTTGTCAGAGCTAAAAAATCTTTTACTAATAAGAGGTCACAAAGATTCCTTTTTTATATTCTTCTAGAGGTTTTATAGATTTAGATTTTACCATTAGATCTATGAT
This sequence comes from Monodon monoceros, assembly GCF_005190385.1. Taxonomy (NCBI): domain Eukaryota; kingdom Metazoa; phylum Chordata; class Mammalia; order Artiodactyla; family Monodontidae; genus Monodon; species Monodon monoceros. Next base: position 27,267,630 of record NW_021703783.1, read on the forward strand.
CCATTTTTATTAACTTTTTAAATATAGTGTTTGATATGGATAGAGGTTCTTTTTTTTTGCATATAGACATTCAATTGTTTCAACATCATTTGTTTAAAAGCCTATCCTTTACCATTTAATTGCCTTTGCACTTTGTTCAAAATCAGTTGATCATATATGTGAAATCGTTACTAGACTTTCTATTCTGTTCCAGTTATCTATTTCTCAATTTCACATCAATGCAATGCTATCTGTATTACTGAAGTTTAATAATAATTTTTAAATTAGGTAGTGCAAGTCCTTGAAAATTGTTCCTGTTTCTCAAAGTTGTTTTAGCTATTCTAGGTACTTTGTATTTTCATACACATTGTGAAATCAGTATGTTAATTTTAAAAACCCACTGGATTTCCTTTTATTATGCTCTGAATCTGCAGAAAAATTGAGGGATAAATGACAGTCTTAACAATATTAAGTCCTCTGATCCATGAATGTGGTATATCTCTCCATTTATTTCCCCTTGTTTAATTTCTTTCAGCAATGGTTTGTAGTTGTCAGTGTATAGGCCTTCTACATTTTTCATCAAATTTGTAGCTAAAAATTTCATGTATTTTATGATATTGGAGATCTTATTTTGCTAGTTGCAAATTCCAATTCTTCATTGTGGGTACATAGAAGTACCAATTTTCCCCCTACTATATTGACTTGCAAACATACCAAACTCATCTCTTAGCCTTAGTAGCTATTGTAGATTCTGAAAGACTTTCTACAATACATAATCACATCTAGAAAAAATAGTTTTATTCCTTACTTTTCAGTCTTGATGTTTTTTACCTCATTTTATTACTTTAGTTCACTGGTTAGAATATTCAGTATAAGGTTAAATAAAAGTGACAAGATCAGACATCCTCATCAGGTATAAGACGTTTACTTCTATTCCAAGTTTACTGAGAGTTTTTATCAGAAATGGAGTTTAGATTTTGCCAAAATAGAATTTGGATTCTTCACTTAATTATATGTTCTTTTTTTTCTTTTTAGTCTATTATTGTGGTGAATTATATCAATGAATTTTGAATAGTAATCTACCTTGCATTTCTGGGATACACTCCAGTTGGTCATAATATATTTACTTTTAATATAATTTTAGATTTAATTTTTGAAAATATATTGATTTAAAAAATAAAAAATAAATTAGGAAAAATATAATGATTTTTTCAAGCTGTTATCTTTCTTCCCTACCCACCACATACATATGTGATATTTTATTGTGTTATGAGTTAGAAGAGATGGATAGCAAGGAAGACATCGTTTGATTTGTTTGTTTTGGGGGTCAAGTTGATATTTGTTTGTTTGTTTGTATGTTTTAAGCATATCTTTATTCAGTTCTGAGCCAGTGCTTGATTGTCTAATTTGCTAACTAGTTCAAATATAGTTTATGATCTGTTGCTAAATGTTTAGAAGTAGTGAAGCTATTTCTTTTTAGTATGCTCTATCTCAAAGAGTATAATCTGGAAGTATTAATACCTCAATCAAATAATCTGGAATGGTGAATTTTACAAAAAAAAGGATTTAAAATCAGGCAGACCTCTGTTATGGAATGCTGTAATACATAATGCCAAATTTTAGGCAGTATGATGGGATGCCAACATTTAAATGTTTCATATTAAACTAGATAATGCCTTATAATTCAAAGATCTGTGATTTCATGAGAAAAGAAACAGCTAAATTTTTATGTTAATATAACAGGAGCTTTAGTGTCTCTCTATATGACAAAATAGTAATTAGGTAATGACTAAAAAGGAACTGTTCATTACATCATAATTTTCAGGATTTCCTTAACCCCCATGCATGGAATTTTGTTCATACTAGACCTGTATTCATTGTCTTTTTGCAATGTAAGTTTATATAGTCAGAACCAATACTGTAAGGAAACAGATTGTTACTTAGTAGATGGTTCAACCTTAATGTCTAGGATTACTTTATTTCCTTGATTTCGTATTCTTTAATTTAATTTTGCTGCTCTTTCATAGTCAAACATGGAACAATGCACAAAACACTAACTAGAGTACAAAGTGATACCAATTGAAATTCATCAGATAAAACAATATAGAGTGGTGCATGCATCACAAGGGAATTCCTGTCAACAATAAAAGACACAGGAGACCTTCAAGATGGTTGAGGAGGAAGATGTGGAGCTCATCTTCTTCCCCACAAATACATCAAAAATACATCTACATGTGGAACAACTCCTACAGAACACCTACTGCACACTGGCAGAAGACCTCAGACTTTCCAAAAGGCAAGAAACTACCCATGTATATGGGTAGGGCAAAAAATAAAAGAAAAAACAGAGACAAAAGAATAGGGATGGGACCTGAATCTCTGGGAGGGAGCTGTGAAGGAGGAAATGTTTTCACACACTAGGAAGCCCCTTCACTAGTGGGGAACGAGGGGAGGGCAGAGGGAAAGCTTTAGAGCCACAGAGGAGAGTGCAGCAACAGGGCTGTAGAGAGCAAAGTGGAGAGATTCCTGCACAAAGGATCAGTGCTGACCAGAACTCACCAACCTGAGATGCTTGTCTGCTCACCCACTGGGGCGGGTGGTGGATGGGAGCTGAGGCTCAGGCTTCGGAGGTCAAACCCCAGGGAGAGGACTGGCACTGGCTGTGTGAAGACAGCCTGAAGGGGGCTAGTGTGTCACAGCTAGCTGGAAGGGAGTCTGGGAAAAACTCTTGACCTGCTAAAGAGGTAAAAGACCATAGTTTCAGGCTGTGTGAGGAGAAGGGATTCCTTCCCTGTGTGCCCACAGAAGGCAGAGCACTGCCTAAGCAAGTTCCAGAGATGGTCATGAGCCACAGCTATCAGCTTGGACTTCAGAGACAGGCATGAACCACTAACACTGCTGCTGCTGCCACCAAGAATCCTGTGTGCAAGTGCAGGTCACTACCCACACCCTCCCAAGAGCCTGTGTAGCACACCACTGGCAGAGTCCCAACATCCAAGGACAAATTCCACAAGAGAACACATGGAAATCCTCAGGTTGTTGCAATGTCATGCTGGCCTCGCTGCTGCAGGCTAACCCTGCTTTCCAATTATGACTACCATACCCCTCTCTCACCTAGCCTGAGTAAGCAACAGTGCCCTAATCAGCTGCTGCTTTAACCTCCTCCTGTCTGGGTGGGGGACAGACCCTTGAGGGTGGCCTATACACAGGGCAGGGCCAAAACCAAAACTGAACCCCAGGAGATGTGCAAACAAAGAAGAGAAAGGGAAAGTTCTCTGTGCAGTGACAGGAGCAGTGGATTAAATCCCCACAATCAACTTGATAAACCATGCATCTGAAGAATACCTGAATAGACAACAAATGTTCCCAAAACTGAGCAGTGGACTTTGGGAGTAAATGTAGATTTGGGATTTGCCTTCTGTATATAATTTGTTTCTGGTTTTATGTTTATCATAGTTTAGTTTTTATTTTCATTGGTGGATTTGTTTATTAGTTTGGTTGCTCTCTTTCTTTTTAGTTTTTATTTTTTTAAATTAAAAATATTTTTTCCTTTTTCCCTTTTTCTGAGTGTCCAACAAATGTAAAGGAAATAGACAATCTACCTGAAAAACATTTCAGAGTAATGTTAGTAAAGATTCCATAATCCCTGAAATAGAATGGAGAAAATATAAGAAACATTTAAGACAGACCTAGAAGAACTAAAGAGAAAAGAAACAATGAGGAACAACAGAATAAATGAAATTAAAATTACTCTAGAAGGAATCAATAGCAGAATAACTGAAGCAAAAGAATGGATAAGTGACCTGGAAGATAAAATAGTGGAAATCACTGCCACAGAGGAGGATAAAGAACAAAGAATGAAAAGAATTGAGGACAGTCTCAAAGATCTCTGTGACAACATTAAAAACACCAACATTTGAATTATAGGGGTCCAAGAAAAAGGAAAAAAAAAGGGTCTGAGAAGATATTTGAAGAGATGATAGTTGAAAACTTCCCTAATGTGGGAAAGGAAATAATCAAGTCTAGGAAGAGCAGAGAGTCCCACACAGGATAAACCCAAGGAGAAACACACCAAGACAAATATTAATCAAACTATCAAAAATTAAGTTCAAAGAAAAATATTAAAAACAGCAAGGGAAAAGCAACAAATAACATACAAGGGAAACCCCATTACGTTAACAGCTGATCTTTCAGCAGAAGCTCTGCAAGACAGAAGGGACTGACAGGACATATTTAAAGTGATGAAAGGGAAAAACATACAACCAAGATTACTCTAACCAGCAAGGATCTCATTCAGATTCAATGGAGAAATTAAGAACCTTACAGACAAGCAAAAGTTAAGAGAATTCAGCACCACCAAACCTGCTTTACAACAAATGCTACAGGAACTTCTTTAGGGAGGAAACACAAGAGAAAGAAAAGAACTACAATAACAAAACAAAAACAATTAAGAAAATGGTAATAGGAACATATATATTGACAATTACCTTAAACGTAAATGGATTAAATGCTCCAACCAAAAGACACACACTGGCTGAATAGATACAAAAACAAGACACATATATATGCTGTCTAAAAGAGACTCACATCAGACCTAGGGACACATAAAGACTGACAGTGAGGGCATGGAAAAAGATATTCCATGCAAATGGAAATCAATACTCTTATCAGACAAAGTAGACTTTAAAATAAAGATTATTACAAGAGACAAGGAAGGACACTACATAATGATCAAGGGATCAATCCAAGAAGAAGATAAAACAATGGTAAATATTGATGCACCCAACATAGGAGCACCTCAATACATAAGACAAATGCTAAGAGTCATAAAAGAGGAAATCTACAGTAACACAATTATAGTATGGGACTTTAACACCCCACTTTCACCAATGGACAGTTCATCCAAAATGAAAATAAATAAGGAAACACAAGCTTTAAATGATACATTAAACAAGATGGACTTAATTGATATTTATAGGACATTCCATCTAAAAACAACAGAATAGAGTTTCCTCTCAAGTGGTAGTGGAACATTCTCCAGGATAGATCATATCTTGGGTCACAAATCAAGCCTTGGTAAATTTAAGAAAATTGAAATCATATCAATTATCTTTTCTGACCACAATGCTATGAGACTAGATATCATTACAGGAAAAAAAAAACTGTAAAAAATACAAACACATGGAGGCTAAACAATATGCTACTAAATAACCAAGAGATCACTGAAGAAATCAAAGAGGAAATCAAAAAATACTTAGAAACAAATGACAATGAAAACATGACGGCCCATAACGTATGGTATGCTGCAAAAGCAGTTCTAAGAGGAAAGTTTATAGCAATCCAATCCTATTTCAAGAAACAAGAAAAATCTCAAATAAACAACCTAACATTACATCTAAAGCGATTAGGGAAAGAAAAAGATGAAGAAGAAGAAGAACAACAAAAACCCCATAGTTAGCAGACGGAAAGAAATCATCCAGATCCGGTCAGTAATAAATGAAAATGAAATGAAGGAAACAATAGCAAAATTCAGTAAAACTAAAAGCTGGTTCTCTGGGGAAGATAAAAAAATTGATAAACCATTAGCCAGACTCATGAGGAAAAAAAGGGAGAAGACTCAAATCAACAAAATTAGAAATGAAAAAGGAGAAGTAACAACTGACAGTGCAGAAATACAAAGGATCATCACAGACTACTACAAGATACTATACGCCAATAAAATGGACAACCTGGAAGAAATGGACAAATTCTTAGAAAAGTACAACCTTCCAAGACTGAAGCAGGAGGAAATAGAAAATAAGAACAGACCAATCACAAGCACTGAAATTAAAACTGTGATAAAAAATCTTCCAACAAACAAAAGCCCAGGAACAGATGGCTTCACAGGCAAATTCTATCAAACATTTAGAGAAGAGGTAACACCTATCCTTCCCAAACTCTTCCAAAATATAGCAGAAGGAGGAATAATCCAAAACTCATTCTACAAGGCCACCATCACCCTGATACCAAAACCAGACAAAGTTGTCACAAAAAGAGAAAACTACAGGCCAATATCACTGATGAACACAGTTGCAAAAATCCTCAACAAAATACTAGCAAACAGAATCCAACAGCACATTAAAAGGATCATACACCATAATCACGTGGGGTTTATCTCAGGAATGCAAGGATTCTCTAATATATGCAAATCAATCAATGTGAGACAGCATATTAACAAATAGAAGAATAAGAAACATGATCATCTCAGTAGATGCAGAGAAAGCTTTCAACAAAATTCAACACCCATTTATGATTAAAAAAACTCTCAAGAATGTGGGCATAGAGGAACCTACCTCAACATAATACAGGCCATATATTACAAACCCCAAGGCAACATCGTTCTCAATGGTGAAAATCTGAAACTGTTTCCTGTAAGATCAGGAACAAGACAAGGTTGCCCACTCTAACCGCTATTATTCAACGTAGTTTTGGAAGTTTGAGACACGGAAATCAGAGAAGGAAAAGAAATAAAGGAATCCAAATCAGAAAAGAAGTAAATTGTCAGTGTTTGCAGATGACATGATACTATACATAGAGAATCCTAAATATGCTACCAGAAAACTACTAGAGCTAATCAATGAATTTGATAAAGTAGCAGAATACAAAATTAATGCACAGAAATTTCTTTCATTCCTATACACTAATGATGTAGAGAATGGACTTGAGGACATGGGGGTGGGAGAAAGGTAATTTGGGACGAAGTGAGAGAGTAGCAATGACATATATACACCACTAAATGTAAAATAGTTATCTAGTGGGAAGCAGCTGCATAGCACAGGGAGATCAGCTTGGCTCTTTGTGACCGTCTGGAGCGGTGGTATAATGAGGGTGGGAGGGAGGTGCAAGAGGGAGAGGATAAGGGTATATATGTATACATATAGCTGATTCACTTTTTTATACAGCAGAAACTAACACAGCATTGTAAAGCAATTATACTCCAATAAAGATGTTTAAAAAAATCAAAGGCACAATGGTAATTTGCACTGGAAATAGAGAATACAGCACACAAGGAGACTATAAGGGCTTTTCATTCTATAAGTCACAGAATGAAAATTACAAAAAATAATTAAGCATGGATAGCTTTTAGTCTTGAAATTTTTTCTCTTTTGGCCCACTTTCTGCACTGATGCTGGATGCATTTCTTTTTGTTAGTTTCATGTTTAGTATTAAGTACAGATGTTTGAACCTCTGCAGTGCCAAAAGAATAATTCTCTAAGGGCGATCTGGAATGACTATACCCTGGCCTATCATATTAATTTGAAGTAATTATACTGGTCGTACAGTTATATGATTAGCCCATTTTTTTGAACACCTTTATTGCAGTATAATTGCATTACAATGATGTGTTAGTTTCTGCTTTTTAACAAAGTGAATCAGCTATACATATACATGTATCCCCATATCTCCTCCCTCTTGCATCTCCCTCCCATGTTCTCTATTCCACCATTCTAGGTGGTCACAAAACACCTAGCTGATCTCACTGTGCTATGTGGCTGCTTCCCAATAGCTATCTATTTTAATTTGGTAGTGTATATATGTCCATGCCACACTCTCACTTCATCCAAGCTTACACTTTCCCCTCCTCGTGTCCTCAAGTCCATCCACTACATCTGCATCTTTATACCTGTCCTGCCTCTAGGTTCTTCAGAATATTTTTTCTGTTTAGATTCCATATATATATATATGCTAGCATACAGTATTTGTTTTACTTTTTCTGACTTACTTCACTTTATGACAGACTCTAGGTCCATTCACCTCACTAAAAATAACTCAATTTCGTTTCTTTTTATGGCTAAGTAATATTCCATTGTATATATGTGCCACATCTTCTTTATCCATTCATCTGTCAATGGACACATAGGTTGCTTCCATGTTCTGGCTATTGTAAATAGAGCTGCAATGAATATTGTGGTACATGACTCTGTTTGAATTATGATTTTCTCAGGGTATATGCCCAATAGTGGGATTGCTGAGTCATATGGTAGTTCTCTTTTAGGTTTTTAAGGGACCTCCATACTGTTTTCCATAGTGGCTGTATCAATTTTCGTTCCCATCAACAGTGCAAGAGGGTTCTTTTTCTCCACACCTTCTGTCGAATTTGTTTGTAGATTTTTTGATGTAGGCCATTCTGACTGGTGTGAGGTGATACCTCATTATAGTTTTGATTTGCATTTCTCTAATGATTAGTGATGTTGAACATCCTTTCATGTGTTTCGTGGCAATCTCTATATCTTTTTTTGGAGAAATGCCTATTTAGGCCTTCTGCCCATTTATGGATTTGGTTGTTTGATTTTTTTAATGTTAAGCTGCATGAGCTGCTTGTAAATTTTGGAGATTAATCCTTTGTCAGGTACTTTGTCAGGTACTTCATTTGCAAATATACTGCAAATATATTTTCCATTTCTGAGGGTTGTCTTTTTGTCTTGTTTATGGTTACCTGTGCTGTGCAAAAGCTTTTAAGCTTTTAAGTTCCATTAGGTCCCATTTGTTTATTTTTGTTTTTATTTCCATTTCTCTAGGAGGTGGATCAAAAAGGATCCTGCTCTGATTTATGTCATAGACTGTTCTGTCTATGTTTTCCTCTAAGAGTTTGATAGTGTCTGGCCTTACATTTAGGCCTTTAATCCATTTTGAGTTTATTTTTGTGTATGGTGTTAGGGAGTGTTCTAATCTCATTCTTTTACATGGAGCTTGTCCAGTTTTCCCAGCACCACTTATTGAAGATGCTGTCTTTTCTCCATTGTATATTCTTGCCTCCTTTATCAAACATAAGGTTATCATATGTGGGTGGGTTTATCTCTGGGCTTTCTATCCTGTTCTATTGATCTATATTTCTGTTTATGTGCCAGTACCATACTCTCTTGATTAGTGTATCTTTGTGATATAGTCTGAAGTCCGGGAGCCTGATTCCTCCAGTTCTGCTTTGCTTTCTCAAAATTGCTTTGGTTATTCAGGGCCTTTTGTGTTTCCATACAAATTGTGGAATTTTTTGTTCTAGTTCTGTGAAAAATGCCATTGGTATTTTGATAGGGATTGCATTGACTCTGTAGATTGCTTTGGGTAGTAGAGTCATTTTCACAAGGTTGATTCTTCCAATCCAAGAACATGGCATATCTCTCCATCTGCCTGTATCATCTTTAATGTCTTTCATCAGTGCCTTATAGTTTTCTGCTTACAGGTCTTTTGTCTCCTTCAGTAAGTTTATTCCTAGGTATTTTGTTCTTTTTGTTGCAATGGTAAGTGGGAGTGTTTCCTTAATTTCCCTTGCAGATTTTTCATCATTAGTGTATAGGAATGCAAGAGATTTCTGTGCATTAATTTTGTATCCTGTACTTTACCAAATTCATTGATTAGCTCTGGTAGTTTTCTGGTAGCATCTCTAGGATTCTCTATGTATAGTATCATGTCATTTGCAAGCAGTGTCAGCTTTACAACTTCTTTTCCACTTTGGATTCCTTTTATTTCTTTTTCTTCTCTGATTGCTGTGGCTAAAACTTCCAAAACAATGTTGAAAAATAGAAGGGATAGTGGACAATTTTGTCTTGTTCCTGGTCTGAGAGGAAATGGTTTCTGTTTTTTAGCATTAGGAATTATGTTGGCTGTGGGTTTGTCATATATGGTGATTATTATGTTGAGGTAAGTTCCTACTATGCCTACTTTCTCGAGGGATTTTTCATAAATCGATGTTGAATTTTGTCGAAAGCTTTTTCTGCACCTATTGAGATGATCATATGGTTTTCCTCCTTCGGTTTTTTAATAAGATGTATCACATTGATTGATTTGCATATATTGAAGAATTCTTGTATTTCTGGGATAAACCCCACTTGGTCATGGTGTGTGATCCTTTTAATGTGCTGTTGGATTCTTCTGGTAGTATTTTGTTGAGGATTTTTGCATTTATGCTCATCAGTGATATTGGCCTGTAATTTTCTTTCATTGCAACATCTTTGTCTGGTTTTGTTATAAGGGTATGGTGGCCTCATAGGATGAGTTTGGAGTGTTCCTCCCTCTGCTATATCTTGAAGAGTTTGAGAAGGATATGTGTTAGCTCTTCTCTAAATGTTTAATAGAATTCGCCTCTGAAGCCATCTGGTCCTAGGCTTTTGTTCGTTGGAAGATTTTTAATCACAGTTTCAATTTCATTGCTTGTGATTGGTCTGTTTATATTTTGTATTTCTTCTTGGTTCAGTGTTGGAAGGTTGTACTTTTCTAAGATTTGTCTGTTTCTTCCAGTTTGTCCATTTTATTGGCCTATAGTTGCTTGTAGTAATCACTCATGATCCTTTGTATTTCTTCAGTGCCTGTTGTTACTTTTCCTTTTTCATTTCTAATTTTATTGATTTCAGTCTTCTTCCTTTTTTTCTTGATGAGTCTGGCTAATCGTTCATCAATTTTTCTTATCTTCTCAAAGAACATCCTTTTAGTTTTATTGATCTTTGCTATTGTTTTCTTCATTTCTTATTCATTTATTTCTGACCTGATCTTGATGGCTTCTTACCTTCTCCTAGCTTTGGGTTTTTTTTGTTCTTCTTTGTGTACTTGCTTAAGGTGTAAGGTTATGTTTTTATTTGAGATGTTTCTTGTTTCTTAAGGTAAGATTGTCTTGCTATAAACATCCTTGCTATAAACATCCCTCTTAGAACTGTTTTTGCTGCATACATAGGTTTTGGGTCATCGTGTTTTCATTGTCATTTGTTTCTAAGTATATTTGGATTTCCTTTTTGATTTCTTCAGTGATCTCTTGGTTATTTGGTAGTGTATTGTTTAGCCTCCATGTGTTTGTATTTTTTACAGATTTTTTCCTGTAATTGATATGTATTCTCAGAGTGTTGTTGTTGGAAAAGATACTTGATATGATTTCAATTTTCTTAAATTTACCAAGGCTTGATTTGTGACCCAAGATATTATCTATCCTGGAGAATGCTCCATGAACATTTGAGAAGAAAGTGTATCCTGTTGATTTTGGATGGAATGTCTTATGAATATCAATTAAGTCCATATTGTTTAATGTATCATTTAAAGCTTATGTTTCCTTATTTATTTTCATTTTGCATGATCTGTCCATTGGTGAATGTGGGGTGTTAATGTCCCCTACAATTATTGTGTTACTGTCAATTTCCCCTTTTATGGTTGTTATCATTTGCCTTATGTATTGAGGTGCTCCTACGTTGGATACATAAATATTTACAATTTACAATATTTACATTCCTTCTTCCTGGATTGATCCCTTGATCATTATGTGGTGTTCTTTTTGACTCTTGCAATAGTCTTTATTTTAAAGTCTATTTTGTCTGATATAAGAAGTGCTACTCCAGATTTCTTCTGATTTCCATTTGCATGGAATGGAAATCCCTCACTTTCAATCTGTTTATATTCCTAGGTCAGAAGTGGGTTCCTTGTAGGCAGCATATATACAGGTCTTGTTTTTGTATCCATTCAGCCAGTCTATGTCTTTTGGTGGGAGCATTTAACCCATTTACATTTAAGGTAGTTATCAATATGCATGTACCTATTACCATTTTCTTAATTGTTTTGGGTTTGTTATTGTAGGTCTTTTCCTTCTCTTGTGTTTCCTGCCTAGAGAAGTTCATTTACCATTTGCCATAAAGCTGATTTGGTGGTGCTGAATTCTCTTAGCGTTTGCTTGTCTGTAAAGGTTTTAATTTCTCTGTCAAATCTGAATGAGATCCTTACTGTGTAGAGTAAGCTTGGTTTTAGGTTTTTCCCTTTCATCACTTTAAATATGTCCTGCCATTCCCTTCTGGCTTACAGAGTTTCTGCTGAAAGATTAGTTTTTAACCTTATGGGGATTCCCTTTTATGTTATTTGTTTTTTTTATTTTCCCTTGCTGCTTTTAATATTTTTTCTTTGTATTTAATTTTTGATAGTTTTATTAATATGTGTCTTGGCATGTTTCTCCTTCTATTTATCCTGTATGGGACTCTCAGTGCTTCCTGGACTTGATTGACTATTTCCTTTCCCATATTAGGGAAGTTTTCAACTATAATCTCTTCAAATATTTTCTCAGTCCCTTTCTTTTTCTCTTCTCCTTCTGGGACCCCTATAATTCAAATGTTGGTGTGTTTAATGTTGTCCTAGATGTCTCTGAGACTGTCCTCAGTTCTTTTCATTCTTTTTTCTTTTTCTGCTCTGTGGTAGTTATTTTCACTATTTTATATTCCAAGTCACGTATCTGTTTTTCTGTCTTAGTTATTCTGCTATTGATTCCTTGTGCAGCATTTTTAATTTCATTTATTGTGTTGTTCATTATTGTTTGTTTCCTCTTTAGCTCTTCTGTGTCCTTGTTAAACCTTTCTTTTATTTTCTCCATTTGATTTCCAAGACCTGGAACACTTTTTCTATCATTATCTTGTATTGTTTTTCAGGGAGACTGCCTATTTCCTCTTCATTTGTTTGGTATGTTGGGTTTTTACCTTGCTCTTTCCTCTGCTGTGTGTTTCTCTGTCTTCTCATTTTGCTTAACTTACTGTGTTTGGGGTCTACTTTTCACAGGCTGTTGGTTCGTAGTTCCCATTTTTTTTGGTGTCTGCCTCCAGTTGGTAAGTTTGGTTCAGTGGGTTGTGTAGGCTTCCTGGTGGAGGGGACTGATGCCTGTTTTCTGTTGGATGATGCTGGATCTTGTCTTTCTGGTGGGCAGGACTGCGTCCGGTGGTGTGTTTTGGGGTATCTGTGACCATATTATGATTTTTGACAGCCTGTCTCCTAATTGGTGGGGTTTTTTCTTGTCTTGTTAACTCTTTGGCATAGGGTGTCTAGCACTGTAGCTTGCTGGTCATTGAGTGGAGCTAGGTTTTATCTTTGAGATGAAGATCCTTGGAGAGCTTTCACTGTTTGATATTACATGGAGCCAAGAGGTCTCTTGTGCACAAATGTCCTGAACTCGGCTCTCCCACCTCAGAGTCACAGGCCTGACACTCGGTCGGAGCACGAAGACCCTGTCAACCACACGGCTGGTGCATTTTTCTATAATAACACTTAATTGCACTGTGTTGTAATCATCCACTTCTTGTTTTTTAGATTGTTAGAGCATCCTCTTCTTCACAGTTCCTAGCAAGGTGCTTAACAAAGGGTAGGAGTCAGTAGGTATTAGCTGAAACTTCCTCTAGTAGCCCAGGCCAATTGTCAAGCAGCACTCTAGCCTGTTTTTGAGCAAGATTTAAGCATTTTAGATTCTGTTTAGTATTTGTTGAGAAATAACTTAATCAGTATTCACCAGAAATAACAGTAAATTAGGTATAAATTTATAATTAGTAGTGTTTAGATTAAAAACTATGGGAGCTTTAGGTAAACATTTGAGAATTTTTACATTATTTGATAAGTACTATTTATATTTCTTATGCATTTTATACTTTATTGTAGAAAACAGTTTCTCTGTAATAGAAAAGTGGTATTTAGAAATAATAATAAAAGATGTATTCAATTGTATAATATGGAAATAGTCTAGTTTGTTTATTTTCTTGAATGAGAGAGAATATTCATGTTTCTCATGGAGATCATTTCCTGAGGAATGTGAAAACTGAATTATTTTACTGTTATATTTTGTATTTTTGTATTTCAGATATGGAACATAGATTATGTCAGAGCCTAACATCGTAAAATCATTAACAATCATATACAAAGCATCACTTGTTAAATTTCTCTTTTTCTGCTTCGTCTTTTCCTTCCCCTTCCCCCTCCCACTTACCAAATTATTTAAGACAAAAAAAGAATCATCTTAAAAGGAAGATACAACTGCAGACAAGAGAACTGGTTCTGTATTCAAGCTGTATATGTGCTAATTACTAAGAGCATGACTCTGCGAAAGATATTTAATTTCTTTATTTAAACCAATTTTCTCACTTGAAAGATCAGTTGATAGTAATATCTATCTTTAAGGTTTGTTATGTGCTGTAGATTGAATGTCTGTGTCCCCCCCAAAATTCATATGCTGAATCCTAATCGCTATTGTGATGGTATTTGGAGGTGGTTTAATTTGGAGGTCTCTGCCTTCATGAATAGGATTAGTGTTTGGATAAAAGAGATCCAGAGAACTCCCTTGTCCCTTTTCACTATATGAGGGCAGTGCCCATCTGAACAAGGAAAAGGGTCCTCACCTGACACTGAATCTACTGGTGCTTTGGTCTTGGACTTATTAGTCTCCAGGAAGATGAGAAATAAATTTTTGTTTATAAGCCACACAGTCTCCGGAATTTTGTTATAGCAGCTTAAACAGAACAGACTAAGACATAAGCATGAAATATTTTATATAAAGCACTTAACATAGTTACTGATATATAATAGAAACTCTAAAAATTCAAGCTGTTATACAGATGCTTTGTATAATAAGGTCAATGAACGGAGATGTAAATGGGGTATTCAGGAATAAGAAAAAAGAGAAAGCAAAATACCAGTCCTAAAATGTAAAGTTTCTGTGTCTCAGAATAAAAATTAAGTCTGAGATACCTGACAAGTCAAACAAAAAGGAACCAAGAAGCAATATAATCATTCTTATTATACAAAAGGTGGAAACATGTCAGTTTATCAGCAAAAAAGATAATTATTTTTTTTAAGATAATTATTTTTGATATCATATTCTAAAAAGTCTCAAGATTTCATATTATGGATGTTAAGTAGCATAATGGATAGTTTCATTACCAAGTCCAAAGTTCTAATGCTCACCACACAACAACACGACAGGCCAATACATCAAGAGAAAAATTGTTAAGGCAAGGAATAGTGACTTTATTCAGAAAGCCAGCAGGCTGAGAAGATTGTGGACTAGAGTCCCAATGAACCATTTTGCCCAAGTATGGGTGTGAGATTCTTTTACAGAACAAAGAGGGGGAGGCGAGGATGTAAAGTTAAAAAAGGTGATAAGTTGTTGCAAATACTTCCTGGTTTCTGCTTTATTCTGGAGGTGATATGTTAATTTCTTCTTTCCTGAAGAAGCCATTCACAGATGGGCCTAGTCAGGATGTTTCCTGTGAGCTAAACAAAGATATTTTAGCTCAGGCATGGGAAGCAGTGTTCTAGGAGATAGGCCATCTTGTATACTTTAAGCTACAGGCAACATCCCTTTAGTGATTAACTTGTAGCAAAAGCAGTAGAATACAAAGTTTAAAGTAAAAGTAACAGATATGGAGTCTGATTTGTTCTTTCCTATTACAGTTTTACTCTGAATGTAGAAGTAGATTTCATATGATTGTTCTAGAGGGATAATTTCATTGTAGTTGAAGACATGACAGGACAGAAAAGAGGATGTTCTGAAGAGCTAGACCATTGTGTTTCAAATACAAAGACTAACAAGCTAGAATTTGTTATATCTAGAGAAGGGTTCTTAAAGGGTTGCTCTCAAATCTGACTGATCATCAGTTTCACCTGGGTAACATTAAATAGAAGAGTTTCCCAGGTCCATCAAAGAGATATTCTAATTTTATAGATGGTGAGTGAGGCCCAGGAATTGGTCTTTTAAAAACTTGCCAGATGGGGCTCATAATCACCTTATTTTGGAACTGTAGTTTTCCTAAATTTTATTCTAAATATTATGTCTTTTAGCTAGACTTTTGCTAGGCTTTAAAAAGCAGACATAAGATCTTACTTTCTGGTTGTTTACATCTTATGTTGCTGATTTAGGAAACATTGTTATATTGTGGGAACCACATGACCATGGGCAGTGTTGATTTTCCAATATGGTGGCTGTGTAGCCTGGATCATGTTTTCTGGTGGATTTCATCTGCACATGGCATCTTCCCTTCTTGGTAATGTAAGCAAAAACAAGATTCTTTTCACAAAGGATATCTGAAACTGCTTCAATACGTAGAAAAGTGATTGATTGAGATCTCAAAATTATACCCCTCTGAATACATCAGATTTTATGATGTCTTAGCAAAAAAATCAGAGAAGGTGCTGCATGTAACTTGCCATCACCACAAAAATATAAACCCCTGATTCTACCCTGCAGAACCTCCTGAGGAGCCTGCCAGGATGATTTAGATTCTAAATGTAGTTAGCCAAAGGAGTTAACTAAAAAAGTTAGGAATAATTTTTTACCATGTGTGAGGGTGTTACTGAGTCCAAGTTCATACTGCTCGTGAGAGATCAGGTGTTGGGGCAAGGAATAGCAACTTTATTTGGAAAACCAGCAGACTGAGAAGATGACGGACTAGAGGCCCAAAGAACCATCTTACCAGAGTTAGAATTCAGGCTTCTTTTATATTAAAAGGAGAGGGGATGTTGCTGGTTGTTGTAAACTTCTTGGTGCCGGCCAAACCTCAGAGGGGATGTGATAATCCTTTGTTCTTGTAGTTGGCCACATAAGTCTAGTAAAGATGTTCCTGTAAACCTCCAACAAGACAAATGTTATTCTCTGTTCTGAATTTTTTGTATCTATATGAAGGAACGCATTATACCTTTAAAGGTCAAGCCTGGGAGGCAGATCCTTGAAAATGGGTTATCATATATTTTTAGGCTATAGGCAACATTCTTTTGACAAAGTGCTGAGCCAGCATGACTAAGCACAGACAACAGAGCACTAAGGCTCTGTGCTTATCTGTAATATAAATTTACAGATTATATTAACATTGTATTATTTTAAAATAGCACACAGATGATAGCCTGTAGCTGACTCAAATGTTAATTCTTTATTGTGTTTCCTATGCCATTTTGAGACAGGCTGGGAACTGGGACATGGACCACTTTGCTGCAGTGCTTGCACCTGGATAAACATTTCCAACAGAATACAAAGAAACTATAAGGGACTAAACATAACTGTACACATGCACAGTTGGGGCAAATTATGGACAACAAGATACAAAAAGACCAAAAACCCAACAGTCACTTCTGAAGAGCTGGGAGCAAAAACAGGGTACTGGGAGCAAAAGTAGCATAGTGCACATGCCTCCTGCACCCAACACCACCAAAGGGGTGGGCAGACCATCTAAGCCACCCCTCTGGCCCAACCCCTGGATCCACCTCTACCCTCACCCCATATGAGGAACCAGCTTGCCCCCGCACTCAGGGAACAAGCAAGGAAATATTTTACTTGTTCTCACTCTCTCCTCCTGCAGTAGGAGGCCCATTAAACCCTTGCCTGAATTTCTTGTCTGACCTCTTATCAATTTCTATTGATTAAGGAAGGCCAAAAACCCTGGTCAGTAACAATTTGACTGTCAGAGACCACCTTGTTTTGTACTTAAAATATCTGTTTGAGACCAAAAGTTGAAAGTTGGAAATAAAATTCGGGTGGAATATATTGTTTCATTGAAATTCAATTTTTTTCTTAGATGTCCTTCTATTTAAAGCATTCCTCAGAAAACAGTCTTTATCTGTCAGTATGCTTAGTTTATTCTCAGAGTTGCATCATTTTGTATCTGAAAGGGCATGGTTATTTTGGAAACTTGGTGAAGTGTAAAGAGCATGGACTTGGAAGTCATATTGAATGGGATTGAAAACCCCATTCTGACACTTATCAGGTATGTAACATTTCCTGAACATCTAAAAACTTAAGGAAAATGACACAAGCTTTTGTTGTTGCTGTGAATATTAAATTAATGTAGGTAAAATACCTATAATATTGTGAGTGATTAATCAATTGTTTTCTTTCCTTGGGTAATGTTTCTTTTCATGGAACAATTTCAGAAGGATCTCCAGTGGCAATTTTGATTCAAACAATATTAAAATCTTATCTAGTACCTATTTAAATTTCTGTGTAGTTTTTTTCCTACTTTTAACATGTATAATATTCACAGACATTTTCTAAATTTTAGACAATCTCTCCTAATTAAAGGACATAAAATACATTCTATTAAAACTAATTTATTTTCTGAAAACCCAATTTAGTTATTCAAAATTTTTTATTGAGCTATAATTGATTTACAATATTATGTTTGTTTCATGTGTACACCATAGAAATTTAGTATATTTACAGATTAAACTCCATTAAAGTTTATTATAAGATAATTTATATAATTCCCTGTGTCACATAATATACGCTTGCTGCTTATCTATTTTATATAGTAATTTACCCCTCCCCATTTACCTCTCCCCTCTGGTAACCATTAGTTTGTTTTATATCTGTGAGTCTGTTTGTTTTGCATATACATTTATTTGTATTTTTTTTAATTCTGCATATAAGTGATATCAAACAGTATTTGTCTTTCTCTGACTTATTTCATTAAACATAATATTCTCTAGGTCCATGAACATTGCTGCAAGTGGCAGAATTTTATTATTTTTTATGGCTGAGTAATATTCCATACAATATTACTGACTGGCTTACTGCTATAGATAAAGCAGATGTAGTATAAGTGTACATATACTACAACTGCTTTATCCATTCATCTGCTGATGGACATTTGTGTTGCTTCTCTATATTGGCTATTGTAAATAGTGCTGCTATGAACATTGGGGTGCATGTATCTTTTCTAATTAGTGTTTTCATTTTCTTTGGATATATACCCAGGAGTGGAATTGCTGGATCATATGGTCATTCTATTTTTAGTTTTTTGAGGAACCTCCATACTGTTTTCCACAATGGCTGCACCAATTTACATTCCCACCAACAATGCATGAGGGTTCCCCTTTCTCCACATCCCTGCCAACATTTGTTATTTGTAGGCTTTTGGTGATAGCCATTCTGACAGTTGTGAAGTGATATTTCATTGTGGTTTTGATTTGCATTTCTCTAATAATTAGTGATGTTGAGCATTTTTCATGTGCCTATTAGCCATCTGTATGTTTTCTTTGGAAAACTGTCTATTCAGGTCTTCCCCATTTTTTGATTGGGTTCGTTATTTCTTTTGATATTGAACTGTTTATATATTTTGGCTATTAACCCTTTGTTGGTCATATTATTTGCAAATATTTATTTCCATTCCATAGGTTGTCTTTTTGTTTGCTAGGTAGTTCCCTTTGCTATGCAAAAGCTTTTAAGTTTAATTTAATTGTTTATTTTTGCTTTTATTTCTTTTGCTTTAGGAGATAGATCCAAAAAAAATATTGCTACTATTCATGTCAAAGAGAGTTCTGCCTATGTTCTCTTTTAGGAATTTTATGGTTTCAGGTCTTACACTTACATCCTTAACTCATTTTGAGTTTATTTTTGTATCTGGTGTGAGGTGATGCTCTAACCTCATTTTTTTATATGTAGCTGTCCAGTTTTCCCAGCATCACTTGTTAAAGACACTGTCTTCTCTCTATTGCATATTCTTCCTCCTTTGTTACAGATTAATCAACCATAGATGTATGGGTTTATTTCTGGGTTCTCTATTCTGTTCCATTGATCTCTGTGTCTGTTCTTGTGTCAGTGCTGTGCTGTTTTGACTACTATAGCTTTGTATTATAGTCTGAAATCTGGGAGGGTGATACTTCCAGATTTGTTCTTTTTCTCAAGTTTGCTATGGCAATTTGGGGTCTTTTGTGGTTCCACATGAATTTTAGGATTGTTCTGGTTCTGTAAAAAATGTCATGGGTATTTTGATAAGGATTGCATTAAATCTGCAGATTGCTTTGGGTAGTATCATCATTTTGAAAACCCAATTATTGAAGTTATCTGAGAGGGCTGCATTTCTGAAACACTACAGTGCTTAAAGCTCCACATCTCTTCACTAATAGAGACATAGATGTAATTTCTTTGTCATTGTCTTTACCTATACACTTGACCCTAGGACCAAGAAGCAAAGTCATCTCTACTTTACTATAGCTCTCTTAAGTGGTCAGATGACTGCCTATCCATAGAAGGAATAATAAAAGCTCCTAACACACTTCAATCATGACCCTAGAGTTTATATGACATAAATAGGCATTAATAAAATTATTTTAATTAACAATTATTATTTACTATGAATATGAAAGTAAAATGGATTATTTATTATAACAGGAAAAAAGACACTGTGCTTTAAATGTTTTAGATGCTCATTTGTTTTATTATTTTTTTTATTTTTTTAATTTTTATTGGAGTATAGTTGATTTACAATGTTGTATTTGTTTCAGGTGTACAGCAAAGTCAATTTGTTATACATAAACATATATCCACTCTTTTTTAGATTCTTTTCCATATAGGCTATTACAGAGTATTGAGTAGAGTTCCCTGTGCTATAGAGTAGGTCCTTATTAGTTATCTATTTTATATATCCTGTGCATATGTCAATCCCAATCTTCCAATTTATGCTCCCACTTACCCCCTGGTAACCATATGTTTATTTTCTACATCTGTATCTCTATTTTTGTTTTGTAGATAAGTTCATTTGTACCCTTTGTTTTAGATTCCACATATAAGTGATATTATATGATATCTGTCTGACTTACCTCACTCAGTATGACAATCTCTAGGTCCATCCATGTTGCTGCAAATGGCATTATTTCATTCTTTTTAAGGCTGAGTAATATTCCATTGTATATATGTACCACATCTTCTTTATCCATTCCTCTGTTGATGGACATTTAGGTTGCTTCCATGTCCTGGTTATTGTAAATAGTGCTGCAATGAACACTGGGGTGCGTGTATCTTTCAAATTATGGTTTTCTCCAGATATATGTCCAGGAGTGGGAGTGCTAGATCATATGGTAGTTCTATTTTTAGTTTCTTTTAAAGAACCTCCATACTGTTCTCCATAGTGGCTGTAAGAGTTTACATTCATACCAACAGTGTAGGAGGGTTCCTTTTTGTCCCCTCTGCCACAGTATTAATTGTTTGTAGACATTTTTGATGATAGCCATTCTGATCACTGTGAGGTGATACCTCATGGCAGCTTTGATTTGCATTTCTGTAATGATTAGTGAGGTTGAGCATATTTTCATGTGCCTCTTGGCCACCTGTATGTCTTCTCTGGAGAAATGCCTATTTAGATCTTCTAATAGACCCAATTTTATTTATTTTTCTACATCTTTATTGGAGTATAATTGCTTTACAATGGTGTGTTAGTCTCTGCTTTATAACAAAGTGAATCAGTTATACATATACATATGTTTCCATATCTCTTCTCTCTTGCACCTTCCTCCCTCCCACTCTCCCTTTCCCACCCCTCCAGATGGTCACTAAGCACTGAGCAGATCTCCCTGTGCTATGCAGCTGCTTCCCACTAGCTATCTACCTTACATTTGGTAGTGTATACATGTCCATGTCTCTCTCTTGCTTTGTCACAGCTTACCCTTCCCCCTCCCCATATCCTCAAGTCCATTCTCTAGTAGGTCTGTGTCTTTATTCCTGTCTTACCCCTAGGTTCTTCATGACATTTTTTCACTTAAATACCATATATATGTGTTAGCATACGGTATTTGTCTTTCTCTTTCTGACTTACTTCACTCTGTATGACAGACTCTAGGTCTATCCACCTCATTACAAATAGCTCAATTTCATTTCTTTTTATGGCTGAGTAATATTCCATTCTATATATGTGCCATATCTTCTTTATCCATTCTTCTGATGATGGACACTTAGGTTATTTCCATCTCTGGGCTATTGTAAATAGAGCTGCAATGAATATTTTGGTACATGATTCTTTTTGAATTATGGTTTTCTCACGGTATATGCCCAGTAGTGGGATTGCTGGGTCATATGGTAGTTCAATTTGTAGTTTTTTAAGGAACCTCCATACTGTTCTCCATAGTGGCTGTACCAATTCACATTCCCACCAGCAGTGCAAGAGTGTTTCCTTTTCTCCACACCCTCTCCAGCATTTATTGTTTCTAGATTTTTTGATGATGGCCATTCTGACAGGTGTGAGATGATATCTCACTGTAGTTCTGATTTGCATTTCTCTAATGATTAATGATGTTGAGCATTCTTTCATGTGTTTGTTGGCATTCTGTATACCTTCTTTGGAGAAATGTCTATTTAGGTCTTCTGCCCATTTTTGGATTGGGTGCTTGTTTTTTTGTTATTGAGCTGCATGAGCTGCTTATAAATTTTAGAGATTAATCCTTTGTCAGTTGCTCCATTTGAAAATATTTTCTTCAATTCTGAGGGTTGTCTTTTGGTCCTGTTTATGGTTTCCTTTGCTGTGCAAAAGCTTTGAAGTTTCATTAGGTCCCATTTGTTTCTTTTTGTTTTTATTTCCATTTCTCTAGGAGGAGGGTCAAAAAGGATCTTGCTGTGATTTATGTCATAGAGTGTTCTGCCTATGTTTTCCTCTAAGAGTTTGATAGTTTCTGGCCTCACATTTAGGTCTTTAATCCACTTTTAGCTTATTTTTGTATATGATGTTAGGGAGTGATCTAATCTCATAATTTTCCATGTACCTGTCCAGTTTTCCCAGCACCACTTATTGAAGAGGCTGTTCTTTCTCCACTGTACATTCCTGACTCATTTATCAAAGATAAGGTGACCATATGTGTGTGGGTTTATCTCTGGGCTTTCTATCCTGTTCCATTGATCTATATTTCTGTTTTTGTGCCAGTACCATACTGTCTTGATTACTGTAGCTTTGTAGTATAGTCTGAAGTCAGGGAGCCTGATTCCTCCAGCTCCATTTTTCATTCTCAAGATTGCTTTGGCTCTTCGGGGTCTTTTGTGTTTCCATACAAATTGTGAACTTTTATGTTCTAGTTCTGTGAAAAATTCCAGTGGTAGTTTGATAGGGATTGCATTGAATCTGTAGATTGCTTTGAGTAGTAGAGTCATTTTCAAAATGTTGATTCTTCCAATCCCAGAACATGGTATATCTCTCCATCTATTTGCATCATCTTTAATTTCTTTCATCAGTGTCTTATAATTTTCTGCGTACAGGTCTTTTGTCTCCTTAGGTAGGTTTATTCCTAGATATTAGACCCAATTTTTGGTTGGGTTATTTATTTTTTTGATATTGAGCTGTTTATTTATTTTGGAGGTTAATCTCTTGTCATTTGACTCATTGGCAAATATTTTCTCCCATTCTGAGGGTGGCCTTTTCGTTTTGTTTATGGTTTCCTTTGCTGTGCAAAAGCTTTTAAGTTTAGTCAGATCCCATTTGTTTATTTTTGTTATTATTTTCATTACTCTAGGAGGTGGATTGAAAAAGATCTTGCTCTGATTTATGTCAGAGTGTTCTGCCTATGTTTTCCTTTAAGAGTTTTATAGTATCTGGCCTTATGTTTAGGTCTTTAATCCATTTTCAGTTTATTTTTGTATTTGGTGGGAGCCCCTTCTAGTAACTGCAGAGGCAGGAGCTGGCAAGTGGTGGTGACCGACTGGGGCATGCATGCTTGCTCAGGCAGGAGGAGGGAAGGCAGCACTGACTGGGGTGTGTACACTCTCTTTGGTGGGAGCCCCTCCTAATGCCTGCGGAGGTAGGGACTGCTGTGTGGGGAGAGAGATGATGGCAGCCCTACCTTTCGCACATCACTCAACCATGGTGACTCGCTTCTATGGCAGTCCGGGCTTTTTCCAGGAGCATTCCTGGTTGTGGAGCTCATCACTCCCATCCCCTCAGGCTGTCTCTGTGCAGCCTATAACAGTCCTCTCCCCAGGTCTGCTCTATAAACCCCACATTACAGTGCTCAGACCCTGTCAGCACTGTAGGACATCCCCATCTCAGGCTGGGACTCGTAGGTGTGTGGCACGGGCCATCCGTAAGTCGGCTCTGTCTGGCCTGCCATAGACCAGCTGTTGCACTTTCCTTCGATAGTCTCCAAAGCTCCCCTTCTATCTTCACTGATCTCCCACCAGTGAGAGGGCTTCCGTGGGTGCAGGAACATCTCCTCTCCTTCAGCTCCCCACAGGGGTGCGGGTCCCATCCTGTTTCCTCTTTCCTTTTTCTATCTTTTCTCTGTTTCAACCTACCTGGTTATGCTGGGATCTTTTCTTGTCCTTTTAGTTGTCCGAGGTCCTCTTCTAGTGTTCAGCAGGTACTCTGTGCAAATTGTTCCATTTGTAGATGTATTCTTGATGTACTTGTGGGGAGAGGT
Organism: Monodon monoceros; assembly: GCF_005190385.1. Classification (NCBI taxonomy): domain Eukaryota; kingdom Metazoa; phylum Chordata; class Mammalia; order Artiodactyla; family Monodontidae; genus Monodon; species Monodon monoceros. Next base: position 27,291,528 of record NW_021703783.1, read on the forward strand.
GAACTCTGGGTCCTCCTATTCTGCCATTTTGACCTCCCCCTCACTCATTTCACTGTGCTGTAAGTTTAAGTAAGAGCAGAGTATTAGTACCAGTTCTTCTACATATTAGTTATTTAACATTGTCAATCACTATACTTATCCAAGCCTCAGGAGTTTTTTTCACCATGTGAGGAGATACGTACTTGTATTATGCCCATTTTACAGACAAAGAAACAGGTTTTGTGAAGATAAGTAACTTGTCAAAAGTAACCAGGTAGGAAAATATGAAGCAGGGAATTTAATGCAGGTCTTTCTAACTAGATCCTTAACTCTCAACTAACTTCTATACTTCATAACAACATGAACAGTTATGTTGAATTCTCTTTACTCTGCCAATCATATAGGGAAGAAAAAATTTAAAAGAAAATTATGCAATCATCTGGGAATTTTTCAAAGAAAAATCAGTCCATTGTACAACTTACTCACAACATTCCAATTATATTGTCACCAAATGAATTTTTAAATAAAATCATTTTTTAAAAACATATTTTCACTCAGACTCTAGAATTAGAAGTGACATTAAAATTATCTTTGCTAGTCTTATATAACTTTAAAGCTAGGAAGAAATAACAAGATTTCTTCAAAAATAAACTGAAGTGGATGATACATGGCATTCTAGAATTTTATTTAGGAATCTGAGGAGAGCCACATATAGAAATGGCAGTAGTACATCTATTAAAAATGTTCAGCAATTCCACTCTTGGGTATACATCTGAAAAAAACAAAAGCACTAATTCGAAAAGATACATACACCCTGATGTTTGTAGCACCATTATTTACAGTTGCCAAGATATGGAAGCAACCTAAGTGTCCATCAATGGATAAATGGATGAAGAAGATGTATGTATTATATAATATATATACATTATATATTACACACACACACACACACACACACACACACACACACACACACAGGAATATTACTCAGCCATGAAAAAGAACTAAATTTTGCCATTTGCAGCAACATGAATGTACTTGGAGGGCATTATGCTAAGTGAAATAAGTCAGACAAAGACAAATACTGTACGATATCACTTATATGTGGAATCTAAAAATACAGCAAACCAGTGAATAAATCAAAAAAGAAGAAGATTCACAGATATAGAGAATAAACTGGTGGTTAGCAATGGGGAGAGGGAAAGGGGGAAGAGCAATATAGGGCAGGGGAGTAAGAGGTACAAACTATTAGGTATAAAATATGATACAAGGATACATTGTACAACATGGGGAATATAGTCAATATTTTATAATAATAGTAAAAGTAATATAACCTTTAAAAGTGTGAATCATTATATTGTACACCTCTAACTTATATGATATTGTACAGCAACTATACTTTAATTTAAAAAAATAAAAGATAAAAAATAAAATAGATGTTCAAAACATTTGGTACTTGTGTGGTGACAGGTAAAGAGAAGACTGAATTTTAGTCAGATTTGTCTTGGAAAACCTAACATAGCACCAGGCAAACTTTGTTATAACAGTTATTTCCTGGTCACTTGAAGGGTGTTAAACACTTTGCCTGGGCCTTTACATGTATGGATATTGAATGAAGGGAAGGAAAGAAGCATGATAAGTGTATCTCATAAAATAATTGAAACAAAATTTAAATAAAATTTGGTAAGTTCAAGAAAAGCTATAATTTTTGTATATAAGACTTATCATTTTTATCAAACCACCTATTTATTAGCTCACCCAGGGCAGAAATCTGGTTATGGTTAATTCAGTTCTCTGTTCAGAGTCTCACAAAGCTGACATCAGTGTTGGGTGTACTATATTCTCATTAAATGCTTGAGATCCTCTTCCAAGTAACTGGCTGTAGGCAGAATTCAGTTACCTGTAGTCATCTGTTTGAGGTCTCTGTGTTCTTGCTGGCTGTCAGCCTGGAACCTCTCTCAACTGATGGAGGCTGCCCATAATTCTTTGCCCATAGCAAGTCTCATATGTAGTCCACATATGGGCTAATAAGCAGTCCACTGCATGAATCTTTGCTTTCTTCCAGGCCAGTCTGAGCATGCCTCTCTGATTTCTCCTTCTGTGACCAGCTGGAGAAAACACTGCTCATTTAATTAGATCAGTCCACACAGATAATCTCTGTATCTTAAGGTCAACTGATTTCAGACCTTAATTATACCTGCAAAATGACTTCACACCAGTACTTATACTACTGTTTGATTCAATTACTGGGAGAAAGAGTGTGTACACCAGGGGTGGGGAAATTTGAAAGCCATCTTGGAATTCTGTGTACCACAAGGCCTATATTTGAAGTCATTTTTCTAGTAGTGATCATTCAAGTTTTCAAATTCTAGAGAGCAGATGGACTTCTTGATTGTCAAAAGTAAACGTGTACAGACTCTTTTTTTATAGTGAAGTATTAAATATTTTAAACTAAATTTAATGATATCTGAAGGCTGTTCAAATACTAATTTGGTAGCTCAGCAGGTAACAAAATCAGTCTATGATGTTAACTGAAATTAAAGATAGAAAAAAAAAGACGCTCTCTGGCTGGATTAAAACTTTGATCAATCTAAAACACCTATTATATTTTAAAATAGTTTAAGTATTTGGTTATTTACTTATAGCATGCTCTTATATAAATGTTCTATTTCAAAGTGCACTATGTTCAAATGCACCAATGAGCAAGTTAGTAGATCTCTTTCTAAATGCATATACTTCTCTAAATTAAACATTTTATTGTAAAGGCTTTTAAATAATTTTTTTTGCATTTACAATAAATGTTTTTAAAATATGAAACACTTCTATGTACAGTTAGTAACCATTATGTAAATAATTATTAATTTTAAATCTCTGGAAGGAAGTGCATCAATAAACCATCTATGGTTTTGTTAGAATGGTGACAAAACTAAAGTTTTCTCAAATATTAAATTTTTTAAATGTACTTTAACTATTTTAGTAATGGAAAAATTTTAAATAACCCTCTTAAAAAATTTTTTTAACACAAGCTCTCTTTATTAAAAGGATTCGTTTGATATTACAGTTAAAGTACATATGTATTAAATTCATCTTATCAAAAATTTATATTTGATTTTTTTTTTTTTTTTTTTGTGGTACACGGGCCTCTCACTGTTGTGGCCTCTCCCGTTGCAGAGCACAGGCTCCGGCTTCACAGGCTCAGTACCATGGCTCACGGGCCTAGCCACTCCGTGGCATGTGGGATCTTCCTGGACCGGGGCATGAACCCGTGTCCCCTGCATCAGCAGGCGGACTCTCAACCACTGCACCACCAGGGAAGCCCCTATATTTGATTTTTTAAAGATATAATAATCAATTTTTCTTTCCTACAGTAATATTTCTATCATTGGTAAATTCAAAGGAGACCATAGGTGACTTTACTGATCATTGATGTCAGATGGTTGGCATTTGAAACATGAAAGTCTTTATAACTGACAAGAAATAAACTTTTAACCAGTTCACTGAAGCATAGACATTTACTGAGCCCCTTCTATATGTTCAGAACTATGCTAAGTGTTTAGCAAGTGAAGAAAATGCTAAGAACCTTGTATTTTATGGTCTTAGATGTTTATATTAAGTTTCTACATACTAAGATATCTTCATGTTACTTAGTTCTTAATTGCCAGTTCCAATCAATATGTTTCTATACTCATGTAAAAATCCCCCCCTCCTTTGAGATTTGGCCCTACATGGTTATGCTGTACTATCGATTTTACACATTGCTAACATTGCTAAGTCCATAATTTTCTTTTCATGTAATGTCTTTGCCAGGGATTGGTGTCAGAACCTCACTGGCATCACATAATGAATTGAGAATGTGTATTATTTCTCTATTTTCTGATTGTGTGTATAAATTTTTTATTATTTCCTTTTAAAATATTTGATAGAATTTACTAATAAGGCTGTATATGCCTCATAGTTTCTTTGTGTGGAGGGTTTGAAAATAAATACAATTTCCTTGAAAACTCTAGGGTAACATATATTTATCAGTTTTGCTAAGCAGTGTTTTGAAAGGAATTTATCCAGTTTATCTAAGTTGCTGTATTTTTTGGCATTTGTAATATATTATTATTATTATTTTGATAGCTGTGGGATGGATACTTACTCTTTTTCATGATATTAGGAATCTGCTTCTTTTATTTCAGAGCAATTAATTTTATTATTATAATTATTAAAAAAACTTTAAAGTTTTCTTTAAATTCTTAAAAAAGAACTCTTCATTTGTGGACATTTCATTGATTTCTGCTTTTTATTACTTCTAAGTATTTAATTTGCTCCTTTTTTGGTAGCTTTTAAAATGGAATCTTAGATCATTAAATCTAAGCTTATCTTCGTTTCTAATGTAAACATTTAAAGCTATAAGTTTTCCTCTAAATAATGCTTTAACTGAATTTTATAAATTTTAATATTTTGTATTCTCCTTATCATTTTGTTTGAAGCATTTTCTGGTTTCACTTGTGACTTATTCTTTGATACATGCTTTATTTAAAAGTGTATTCCCAATATTTGTGGTTTGCCTATCTATCTTATTGGTTTTTAATTTAATTTCTTTATTTCAGAGAGCATTCTTGTATGGTTTCAATCTTGGGAAATTTGTTGAGACTTGTTTTATGGTCCAGTAAATAGTCTATCTTGTAGACATTTTCACGTGCAATGGGACTCCTTCACCTTAATTCTTGACTTCTCTGCCAGCCCTGAGCTCTTTCCTAATGAACCACAAGTAAGTAAAGCTATGACTTTTCTGCCACCTTTTAGTGTGAGTAAATTGATGAGTGACCTAAAGTAAAAAGCTGCACACTCTTAAATCTCCCCAAGCACAATTCCTGACTTTCAAAGATAGATGCATGTATTAGGGTTCTCCAGAGAAACAACCAGAAGGACAAAGATATAGATAAAGGTATAGATAGATATATGAATTGACTTACACAATTATGGAGGCTGAGGAGTCCCACAATCTGCCATCTGCAAATTGGAGAACCAGGAATGTTGGTGGTGTAATTCAGTCCTAGTCTGATGCCTGAAAACCTGTCTGAATCTGAATCTAAGAAGTAGGAAAATCCATGTCCTAGTGCAGAAGTTGATGTCCCAGGTCAAGCAACAAGAACAAATTAGTCCTTTCTTCACCTTTTTGTTCCTTAATGCTTTTAGCATACTGAATGTTGTCCACCCTTCATTGGTGAGGGTGATCTTCTTTACTCATCTACAAATTCAGATACTAATCTCATAAATTGGGAGATTGGGATTGACATATACACACGACTGTACGTAAAATAGATAACTAATAAGGACCTACCATATAGCACAGGGAACTCTACTCAATACTCTGTAATAACCTATATGGGAAAAGAATCTAAAAAAGAGTGGATATATGTATATGTATAACTGATTCACTTTTCTGTACACCTAAACTAACACAACATTGTAAATCAATTTACTCCAAAAAAAATTTTAAAAAAAAAACCAACAAATGCTAATCTCTTCAAGAAACACCTTTACAGACACCCCCAGAAATAATGTTTTACCAGCTATCTGGGAATCCCAAGCTGACACATAAAATTAATCATCGCAATGTTTTTACAGATTTTGCCTGATTTTGTTCATTTTTCATTGCCTTCAAATAGTGGTTTAGTTTTGTATATTTTGCCCATATTTTATAATTCTATTCTGTGGGAGGATAATTCCAATCAAACTACTCCACCATTACCTTAGTTGGTCTAATTTTCTTATTTCAGATATCGGGTTTTTTCTATTTCTAGTATTTCCATTTGTTCATTTTGTCCCCTTTTAAAAAAAGTTTTCTCACTACACACCTGTTAAAAAATGTCTAAAATCCAAAACATTAACAAAATTAAATACTGACAAGGATGTAGGAAAACAAATTCTTGTTCATTGCTGCTGGGAATGAAAAATGGTAATTCCACTTTGGAATAGAGTTTGGCAGTTTTTTACAAAACTAAACATATTTTTTACTATGCGATCTAGCAATTATACTCGTCGGTATTATCAAGTTAAAAAAATGCACAAAGTTAGAGTTGTGAGTTAAGTTTTATTTGGGGCAAAATGAGGACTGCAGCCCGGGAGACAGCATCCCAGATATCTCTGAGAAACTGCTCCGAGGAGGCAGGGGGGGGAATGTCAGTATATATGAGATTTTAGTGAAGGGGGAATACTTGCAATCAAGCACATATGCTTTGCAGAAGGTTTCTGCTAGTCTTGTGAAGGTTACTGCTAGTCACAAGGGGCAGTGGTCATCATGAAGGATTTTAGTGCTTTTCTAAATATGAGGAGATACAAGAATTGGGCTCATAAAATTGGCTCCTGAAAATATCTAACTATCTGAAGACCTGTTCTGCCAGTTTTTCCCAGAGCACAGAGTGCCTCATTTCTGCTCTCCATCTGAACTCCTTTCAGGGCTGTTAAAAGTCAGCAGCTGCAGCAGCACATGACTTAATCCTTGTAGAGGTAGATCGCAAGTGCCAATGGAAAATGCCAATTTGTAGTTGACAGGGACCCCTCATGGTCATAAATTCAACCGTGCTTTGGGAGGCATTTCATGACCATTTCATCCCATGGTGCTAGGAAGGCTCATTCCTAGGTGTGGCAAAGATTTCACTGATAGGCCACTCAATGTGTTATTACTGGGCTGGGTCTTATCAACAAAGGTCTCTGGACCACCTGTATTCCTAGTCTGTTATGGTCCAGGAAAAAATTCTGTCTTGTTGCATCTTCCCATATCTAGAGTTACATTATTACAATCATTGATCTCATATAAAACTATGTGTTTTTTTTGGAGGCTCAGTCACACATTTGGTAATGCAAGAAACAACAATCTTGCAAAACAGGCAAACTACAAGTAACATAACTAGCAGCATTACCAAAGTCATAAGTGAAACTTAAGCCAGGAACTTCCATTAGGTGCAGCCCAGTATATCCTCAAGTCGTCTGACTTAGTCTGTTCTGTACCAATCTTTACCTTTCAGGTAAATTATACTTTGACACTGTCCATAAGGCTCCCAGCCCAATTTCCTAGTGTTACTAGGCTGGTTATCCTAGTACAACTTAATTGTTTCCAAGATAAAGGGAGGCGTTAAAATGTAAATGACCATAGACTGTTGTTAACCACATAAATCCATCCCATAATTGTGGGAGGTTTTATTCCTTGGCTGAAATTTTGCTTGTTGCTCTGATTGAGCTTGAGTAACTTTAGAGGAAAATTCTTTTTTTTTTATGGCCAGTGTCAGAGCAGGTATTATTAATTGTCTAGGTGAGGGGATCCCCTAAACAGGATTATAATTTCTTTCTTCTAAAATAAATTTCTAAGGGCCATCCAATTAAAGCCTTGGAGTAGGGAAATCCACCAGGGTAATCCAGAAGTATTAGACACAGGTAATTGGCCACAAACCCAACAATTGGATTAATTTTTAAAACTAGCATAGGATCGTGTCCATGATATAAAAAACATTTGATTTATATGCAAAGATCCAAGAAGTCAAGAAAACATTATAAATGATCATATGAGTCAGGTCCAGCATCTTGGGTAAGCTGTCTACTTCTGATGTCGTCTTCTCATCCCGGTGTAAGTGTAGTTTCCTCAGTTTGAGCATAATTTAAAGGTGAGTTTGAGGTCAGCAGTCCTCTCTATACACCAGTCCAGTGCAGGGACCCTTTTTAAGTGGGAAATATGAATCCAAGAGTGAATTCCCTTTAGTTTTGCTACACATGAGCTAGTTAAGAGTACCTGGTGAGGGCCTTTCCATCTGGGTTGTAGTGAATCCTTTAAATGATGTCTTTTCCAATATACGTAGTTCCCTGGCTGCAGGTCGTGGGACATCTGATCTTCATCCTAAGACAGATTATTGAGATATGCTTTAGGAACAAACTTAGAGTGTCCTTTTAATAATTCAATTTAACTTTACATTAATATAATGTAACAGCAAGGGACTGTCTGGGAAGTTAGTAAATATAGACCTCCATTAACAAAACTGGGATTCAACATTCATTGAAACATTTTCTCTCTAAAATTACCCTCATTGCTACCAAATATAACCAAATTAAGACTAATTTGTTTGCAAAATAAATCTGGTCTCAATAAACTTGTTAATTATTTATATAACTATAATTGATCATGTAGGCTTTTGCTGACTGAAACTTTATAAGGAGTCTCAGACTGGACTTTTAAAAGACTTCTCAGGGCTAGGAAAGTCATGCCAAGGGCTTATCACAGATTTCACCTAACAAATTTAGGTGAATTCCTCCCTTTTCAAGGTCCCCAAAATGCCTTAAGTTTTCTATACCTGTTAGTGAGGTAACATTCTTAATTTATCTGATAAAGCTGCTGGGAACCTAAGAGGTTCCAACCTCTGGAGGGAGCAGATAGAGATAAAAATAAGTGTTTCAATCCTGCTTACAAAGTATAATTTACCAAATTACTGTAAGTCATAATTAGTTTGAGAGGAAGGTTTTCCTTACATCTGGAAAACACAGATTTAAACCAGTAATTTTTCAGATAGAAACCATAAAATGTATAACCATGTTCACCAGTTCACTCAGTCTTGTGTAACTAACTCTTTTTGTTAAGAGTTCATGAAGCCATCAGGTTTCTCATTAGGATTCTTAATTTCTTACCCAGTTCAGTATTATGGTCTGAAAGTCAGAAACTTACATTTATCCAAGAGTCCTTTTTATAAATCTTCTTGAAGAGGAAGCATTTTTGCAAAAGCATTAGAATGAAACTGTTAAGTGTCTCTACTGACAAAAGACTTAAGAAGGCACATTCAGAATGTAATTACAATGCAACTGACAAAGAAACTTGGTTACTGCTGTAACATACAACCCTTTACGATAGATAATAACTAAAATTATGACTGATAACATTTTACCAGAACATATCAGAATTTTAGGAACTCCATATAATTTCTAGAATATCTATATTAATAACATTTACCATGCACTAAAACCTAAGATTTATTACTCATTTGACAATACTTCCCATGTAACTTAATGTACAAAATTAACCTAGTATATATCTCTCTTTGGGATGTTTCAGGGGCCCTTTGAAGCATTCCAAAGTTAGCTAGAGGTAAAAAGGACTTCATTAGAATTAGGAAGTTTTGTCAAAACATATCAAAAAGGGTTTAGAACACTCAGTCAGATAGGATCACAGGTTACTGTGAAAAAACAGTTATTCACTTAACCAAAGTAACAATAAAAGATTTCAAAAGCAAATACAGAACAGATCACTTAAAAGGTAAAGAAACTTGAAATCTGTTATCAAAGGCAGTTCAACATTTTAAGAAATCTTCTCCTCTTAAGAGAGAGAGAAGCCAAATTCAAGTTTTACACTTGCTTACTTTTAAAGTTCATTTACTCAATTAAGTTTATTTTAAACTTAGTCAATCCTGACCATGCACAAAACTCTTTTCTTGGAGTCTACTTTCGACAAACACTTTTGTCACTTTCTGTATCCATCACAGCCACCTGTAAGTCAGACCTACTTCCTTTTCCCTTAATAAAATTCAACTCTATTACTCATGCCTTCTCTACTGAAAACACACATCCTACTTTCCTTAAGCAATCATGAACTGTCCTTTATATTAGCATTCTGTAGATTGGTGAACATAAATACCAGTGATAATTTCTAAAAACATGTGCTTACTTTAGAGAGCATGGCACCAAACATACTCATTAATAGTCCAAGCTATCTTTGGTTTCTAAGAGGAAGCCAGTGTTCAGTAATTAATGGTTCAGTATCTTATTTTATTTGGTAATGACCTAGCTATGCAATAAGCTTCCACCACTTAATTTAGCACAACTCTAGAATTTCAAGTTACCAGAATCTGGAGAGACTATTTTGGATAGACATTCCTAAAGCATAATTATTCTTAATAGAGTTTATCTAAAAGCTCTTATCTCATTTATATTTTCTTTCCTTAAAAGTTTCTTCACATCAAGTTACTTTCCTTGCTGACAAATTTGTAACAGATATAACAAGATTTTATTTAGCTTATATTACACCTAGGCACAATAAAAGTATTATACTTAATGTTGCTGTATTAATTAGATCAACAAACATTAATACCAGATATTAATTTAATACTGAATATTTCAGGTTCACGTGAACCTGTAATTTATTTAGCTTAATTTCTCTTGTATTTAGAATTGTTTAATTTGTCAGTGCTTACTTTTCTTTAAACCAATTAAATAAAGCTCATTTACAAATTAACTACAGCAATATTATCCAAAGAAAAAGACACATGCTGAGACATACATGTATCCAGACAGACACAATAAGAAATCTAGCTGCATTTTCTAAACTTAGTCATGAATCAGATATAATATAAACTCATTAGTTTATAAATAACAGTTGGAATAAGAAACAATTTTAAAGGCTTCTTCCAGTTTTTTTTTTTTTTTTCTTTTTCTCAATCTCAGGAATTAGAGATGGTCTAGATAAGATAAGTGTCCCTGAGAGCTCTGGTCTCAAGGCACAGGGAGAGAAAATCAGGTTCTCCTAGTAGGACTTATTCCCTTAGGGTCAGAATTCTGAAGAGAATTTTTTTTTTCCTTCAAGCTATCTTTCTCTACTGGTTGGCAATTAAATGGTGTTGGTTAACCTTCGACTGACATTGTGTATTTAATTGGCATAATTGAAGCTTCATAATTTTTGTAGATACCCCCTTTTCTTTCTTTTTAATGGTTTTGAAAAGTTGGTCTGATATAGTTTCAAGTAATTAATTATTGGTTTCCTGCAAAGAAGTTACTCTATCATTTCCTCTTTTAGAAGCTTCTAGATACCAATCAAAGTATGCATTCCATTCAGTCTGACCTTACAGCAGGCTGTTTTTCTCTAACTGTGCATGCAAAAATATTAATTTTGGAATATCAAAAGAACCTCAATTTGGTCATTTTAGGTTGTGATCTCCTTTAGTATAATTTCCCCAATTAAGTAGGTACTTGCAAGTATGAGTTTTTGTACGTACATAATCCTGGCTGAGGTGTTAGTCAGAGACTGGCTTTCTGAAGTCCCTTGTTGCTGTGCTTGAGAGGCTCTGTTTCCCATTTTAAGGTTGAATTTGTCAGGGATAAAATTTACTAGTGAAATTGTGTTGCAGGCCAGTGTGCTGCTTGTGAGTTTAGCTCCTCTAGGCATCGCCCCAGAGTCGTTTCAGCCCTCTTATCTGTCTCAGTTTCTCCCTTTGGTCGTCTAAGACCACCATAGGTGCTCCGATCGCTGAATGGCCAATTCTTATCCAGGACCCCTGGACGAGCAAGCGTTTTTAATTAATGAGTGGTTTTCCCTATGGGACCACTGCACAGTATGAGGACTCTGCCTCCACACTCCTGTAAATTTCTCAGTCACCTGAGAAAGCCGTAATCGGCCAGGAGGAATCTTGTCCCTTTTCTTCAGAGCAAAGTTTTCATGGTATATCTTCACTTTTATCCTGACAAATTCTATTAAGGCAGCCGAATTGAGGAAAAGCATCAGATCAGCCTCTTACCTAATCGCTCAGCACAGACCACTCAGTCTCCTACAACTGAGCAAACCCTGGTATTTCAACCAGGGCCCCCCCCCACCCGCGGTATCTTTCAACAAAGCCCCACCCAGTATCTTTCCACTGGGTGGGTATTTCCCTGGTATCTTTCAACTAGGCCCCCTCCCCCAGTATCTTTCAACTGGGAGGAGGCAGGTACCTGCTACACCACCAAATAAAACTCAGGATCATCAACCAATACGGGAGATCGAGAACCAGGAGAGACTTACCCAAATTCGTCTGGACTCTCTGAAGAGGCGGATGGGCACAAGGGGCCTTTGCTGGTACCAAGGCTCTGGTTCTTCATAGAGTTCAGGTAAAGGAGAGAAGTCCACTCTGGGTCCCTTATTCATGGTCACCATAAGTATCAAAAAAAATGCACAACGTGAGAGTTGCGAGTTAAGTTTTATTTGGGGCAAAATGAGGGCTGCAGCCCAGGAGACAGCCTCCCAGATAACTCTGAGAAAGTACTCCTAGGAGGCAAGGGGAAAGGTCAGTATATATGTGATTTTGGTGAAGGAGGAGTACATACTCTCAAGCATATATTTTTTGCAGAAAGTTTCTGCTACTCTCATGAAGGTTACTGCTAGTCACAAGGGGCAGTGGTCATCATGAAGGATTTTAGTGCTTTTCTAAATATGAGGAGATACAAGAATTGGGCTCATAAAATTGGCTCCTGAAAATATCTAACTATCTGAAGACCTGTTCTGCCAGTTTTTCCCAGAGCACAGCGTGCTTCATTTCTGCTCTCCACCTGAACTCTTTTCAAGGGGTATTGAAAGTCAGCAGCTGTAGCAGCACATGATTTAATCCTTGTAGAGGTAGATCGTAAGTGCCAGTGGAAAATGCCAATTTGTAGTTGACAGTATATACCCATATGTCCACACAAAAGCCTGCACATGGATGTTTATAGCAGTTTTATTCATAATGGCTAAACCTTGGAGGCAACCAAGGTATCCTTCAGTAGGAAAATGGGTAAATAAGCTGTGGTTCATTCAGACAATGGAATATTATTTAGCACTAAAAAGAAGTGAACTGGACTTCCCTGGTGAGGCAGTGGTTAAGAATCTGCTGGCCAATGCAGGGGACATAGGTTCAAGCCCTGGTCCAGGAAGATCACACATGCCATGGAGCAACTAAGCCTGTGTGCCACCACTACTGAGCTCGTGCACCTAGAGCCCGTGCTCGGCAACAAAAGAAGCCACTGCAATGAGAAGCCCATGCGCCACAACAAAGAGTAGCCCCCGCTCGCCACAACTAGAGAAAGCCTGCTTGTAGCAAGGAAGACCTAACACAGCCAAAAATAAAATAAATTAAATAAATAAGTAAATAAAATACCATGAAAAGATACGGAGGAAACTTAATTGCGTATTACTAAATGAAAGAAGCCAATTTGAAAAGGCTACATATTGTGCAATTTCAGCTACATTACATTCTGGAAAAGGGAAAACTATGGAGACAGTAAAAAGATCAGTGGTTGCCAAGCCTTTGAAAGGAGAAAGGGGTAAATACGTGGACAGAGGATCTTTGGAGCAGTGAAACTACTTTGTCTGATACTGTAATGGTAGGTGTTACATTTGTCCAAACCCACAGAATGTACAACATCAATAATGACCCTAACGTGAACTATGAAATTTGGGTGATTATGACCTGTCAATGTAGGTTCATTTTAGCAAATGTACTGCTTTGGTGAAGAATTCTGATAGTGGGTAAGGCTATGCATATGTGTGGGCAAGGGATACATGGAACTCTGTTCTTTACATTTAATTTTGTTGAGAACTTAAAACTGCTGTAAAAGAATTAATTCTATTTTTAAAAGTTTCCACTTCTTTCTTTAAATTTGACATATCTTAATGCATTATATCCATCTTCTCTTATAGACTCTTTAATACAGTTGACCCTTGAACCATGTGGCAGGGAGGAGGTGGGGAAGCAGTTTAGAGGCCTCCATTCTGCATGGTCAAAAATTCCACGTATAGTTGGCTTTTTGTATACATAGTTCCCCCGAATCCGGATGGATCTGTGGATTCAACCAACGACATATTATGTAGTACTATAGGATGTGTTTATTGAATAAAGTTTGCATGTAAGTGAATTCGTGCAGTTCAAACCCATGTCATTCAAGGGTTAACTGTGTATTTATCATAGCTGGTTTAAAGCCCTCCTCATACAATAACAATATCTTGATCATTTTTGAGTCTGTTACTATTGACAATACTTTCTCTTTAACTATGGGTCACATTTTTCCTGTTTCTCTGCATCCTTAGCAATTTTTTAAGTTATATATGGATATTGTAAAACATATTTAGCAAGTTATTAAGTTACTAGCAGATGACCTTGATCATATGAAGACTTGGATTTTGACTCTTCTAGCATATATCTATATCTATATATCTATATCTCTATCTATCTATATCTATATATATCCCTATTGTATAGTCACTACTTCTGGTACTTGGACATGAGTGTGGCCCTTCCAGATTTCAATGGAAATCTGAGTTGTTAGCCAATCCCCTGTACCTTAGAAGGAACTGAACTACAAACTTTGGTTGCTGCTGAAACATCTGTTCAATTCTTTTTAGTCTTCTCACTATTTCTTTCTGCTGGATTCCTTTAAGTCTTATGCATTACATGTGTAGTTCAAGAGTCAGCCAAGGAATTAAAGAGAGTTTGTACCCAGATTGTCTCCCTTTCTGCAATTTCCCTTCAATTTCCAGCCTCTTTGGCAGTAAATATCATATCATCAGCTCAGTAAATATGGTGCTTTTTGTTGGAGCTCTATTATACATTAACTGCAATCTTGGTGTGCCCTCAGGGGAAAAGGTAGAATACTATGGATCTCACACAGTTTGGTTCTTTTTCAATAATCATATTCCTTCTAGTTCTTGCCTTCTATTGGGTGTTCTCCAGTATCTTTAAACAGAATTTTAAACAGTGATAAATGTGTGTGTGTATGTGTGTGTGTCTGCATGTTTTGACCGCTTTATAACTGCTATTGTTGGGAATGTTGGTCTGAAATCTATGCTGTCATAAGCAGAAGCTGGAAGTCTAAAGAACAGATTGATTTGAGACAATGTTTATGCTCCCTTTGGGTAACTGGTTTACAGAATATGGACTCTCAAAACTCACCATTTATTCGGAAAATTATGATGGATATGACAAGATTAGTTTTGAAATGATTATATATATTGTTTGAAAATCCCTGGGTAGTAGATACACACAGTGTTTGTCAGAAATTTCAGGAATAAGAGAAGGTGATTGTAGTTTTATTAGTGTTTCTTAAAGAAATTCCTAAAATAATACTGATTTCTCTGTAATTCTTAAGTGAATAGAGAGAAATGGCAAGCCATAGAGAATTATTTTAAGCTACCTATCTTGAACCCTGAATTTTTAAAAATGTCCTTGGAAATGAAGGGACATAAAATGGTTTCCAGAGGGCCTGAAATAATAATAATAATAAATTGTTCCAAGCCTGCCCAAGACTTTTACGTAAAACCTGTATTAACTCTTTGGGAGAGGTAATAAGGAATCTTTCAATAGTTTCTCAACAGTTCAGCTTGTAATCATTGGCATGCTCAAGGGCCTTAGTCTTTGACATTCTTTACTTTTCTATCCAGCCTCTCTCTCTCTCTCTCTCTTTTCTCTCTCTCTCTCTCTCTCTCTCTCTCTCCATATATATAATATATATATATATACACACACACAGATAGATAGATATAGATATAGTCATCCCATGTCATATATATACATATATATAATCATCCCATGTCTTTAAATAATAATAATGTGCCAAAGCCACACACATTTATCTCTTTACCCAAAAATCTCCCATGAACTGCTTACTTCTCATTTATTTTTCAATGTTTAATAAGTATTTCAAACTCAATGTGCCTCTAAAAGAATTCTTGATTCAACCTTTTCACCCAAAATTGCTTGTTTTCCATCCTTCTCTATCTCAGAAAGGGTTAACTCCTGTATCCCAGCTGCTTAGCCTCAGTACCTTGCTGTCACTCTTGGCTCCTCTCTCCTCCTTCACACTGCATATCTAGTCTGTCAGCAGATCTTTTAACTTTACCTTCAACATATACACAGAATCAAACTAATTTTCACCATCTCTACTGCTATCACTCTGGTCCAAGCAACCATTAGTTCTCAACTATTTTATTGCAATAACATTTTTCTTCATGTCTTTCCTCCTACCCTTGCACATCTATGTTCTTGTATCCATGAGGCAGCCAATTTAATTTAGATGATGTAATTTCTCCACTAAAACCAGTCTCAGAGCAAGATCAAAATCCTAACAAAGATTAACAGAACTCAGGATCTGGCCCCCTATCTTGTCTTTGACTTCACTTCCTAAGAGTACCCCATTGCTCTTTTAGTTTTAGCCACACTGACTTTCTTGCTTTTTCCATACCCACAAGCCAGGTGTCCTCCTGCTGCTCTCTTTAATTCGATAAAGCTTGAAAGTTGTCTTTGTTTCATCGCACATTTGTGGCTTCAAGAATGTAAATCTTCTGAAGTTCTTCATCTGTATTTTCTATTTGTCCAAAACTTCTCAGAGACTTGCATATCTTCAAATTTCTCCTGAATTTAAAACTTCACATATTTTCTCTCCTCTTTACTTTATTTCTTGCCTCTCCTCTAATATAATTCAGTTTTCCTCTGAATTCCCTCTCTAATCAGTTCTGCTCTTATAACTTACTATCAGCTCTTTTCTATAATTTCCCTGTTTTTGATCTTTAACAAACATTCCCTTTAATTATCAGCAGGTGGTATTACATTTTTGAGCTTTAACTTTAAAGAAGAGTACACTGAGACTTTAAATAAATGGTTATTTATTTATTTTGCTTTCTCATGATTTAAAAACATGACTTGGTGTATCTTGGATTATAAACTTTTCTCCTCAAAGATCTAGACATATACCTTCATTGTGTTCTGATGATTAAGATTTCTGTGGCCAGACTAATTTTTTTTTTTTTTTTTTTTTTGCGGTGCGCGAGCCTCTCACTGTTTTGGCCTCTCCCGTTGCGGAGCACAGGCTCCGGACGCGCAGGCTCAGCGACCATGGCTCACAGGCCCAGCCGCTCCGCGGCATGTGGGATCTTCCCGGACCGGGGCACGAACCCGTGTCCCCTGCATCGGCAGGCAGACTCTCAACCACTGCGCCACCAGGGAAGCCCAGACTAATTTTTAATTTAATTTAAAAATTTTATGTAATCTTGTTTTTCCTGCTTTGATAGTAAAATTATTTGAAGTTATGTTTACTTTTTGAAAAAGGAAAAACCTCTAGTATATATCTTAATATAGAAGTTCTTTCTTTCATTTTTTCTAAACGTCCTTCCAATTCATGTCTTTGACAAACTGTCAACATTTTCCTCAGGTCCCCTTTCCTTCATGATTATTAGCAAATGTCTTCATTTTTATTTAATGAAGAAAAAAATATCATTTTTCAAAACTTTCAAAAATTCTTGCCAGACTTATCTTCAAAAAACTAAAATTCAGTATGAAGAGAAGCAAACATTTATGTTCTTCTAAACCTAATTAATCAAATCTTCATTAACACAGTTCCCAGATGAGTTGAGAATTCTACTGGGATGCTGAAATCCTGTGATATACAAACAAAATGACTATGGGTGATAAAAGAATAGATAAAAGAAGAATAAAATCATTTAAAAAGTATATATATGTGTGTGTATATATATACTTTCCTATGTTTAGAAGAACATATCATTCTTTGATATGCTCTGATGCAATGCATTCAGTTATAATCTATGATCTCTTAGAAAACATTGATTACATTTAAACAATCATATTTTATTATACAAGCTATATATTTTGGAGTGTGGTTAGCTCTACTGTAAAAAAAAGAAAAACCCACTGGATATATAAAAAAAGGAACATGATATCAACTCCCAGGAAAACTGGAATTATATAAGAATGGTTAATAGCTGGTGGTTAAATCTCTAATTCCAGCTACTGATGTCACAGAATTAAATCATTCACTCATACATTAGTCATTCATTCATTTACCCATTTAGAGAATAATAGTAATATCTCTGTAAGCTACATGGTATTCTTTTTCTTTTCCTTTCCATGTCCTTGATGTTTTATGTCTATATACATTTATTGTTTGCTTAACAACTTGTCAGATTTCTTTAGAAGGACTTAAGACATTAAAAATTCATTTAAAATATAAAGTATGATGTTCATTAATCTAAAATTCAATTATAAAATATCAGAATTTCATACAAGCTTTTGCAAAGTACTCTGGAAGAGATAGGAAAGAAGTAGAAGTCATCGAGCCTATCTTTAGTGAGCTTATACTATTGTAAAAGCAAAATCCTCAAATTGTTAGAAACATAGTTCTCGCATGCGTAGTGAGTACATGTCACTCTTTTATTGTAATCATTAAGGCAATAATCAGCAGAATAGGAGATGATTGAAATGGATTTTACAAACTGGGATTACAAAACTAATGGAAAAAATGCCAAAATAACATTTCTAAATTAGATATAAAACTAGATTATGTTCTATAGTATATTAAGACCCTGGGTTTTGGGTGTTTTTTTTGTTTTTTGTGGGTTTTTTTGAGTATTGTCTCTATTAGATATCGAAAACTGTGAAGTGTCTTATATATTACCCTACATCCACTCTAACACATTAGCCTGTCATACATTCATGGATGTTGACTAAAGATACAAGATTCCCAGGACAGAGGGAAAGAAGTTTATTACTATGACACAATGGGCAGCTTAAGTATTAGCATATTTTCATCAGTTCCCCATGTCCCCAAATATCAGAAGGCCAATACACATGGGTCCAGATGGATGCTGGGCAAACAATAAGTTATGTTATAGGACAAGAACTCCAAGATCAGGGAAACCAGATCTTTTATAATGGGCAGTAAGAAGACCTGTCATTTTACCCCAGAGGGAAAAATTATCTTTACTACACTACAGAGTAAGCATGTCCCTAGTATAATTTTTGCTCTGGGTAGAGAAACCATCTTTATCTTCCAAGTCTGTAAGCTTGCTGAGGAGGGTGACACTATCTTCTGAGGCTGTTCATGATACAAACACCCTTGAAGAGATAGTCCAGAAAAAAGGAGAGGCAGTACATCACTAGCAAGTTATGTGGAAATGTGAGAGACAAACAGGGGTATTGTTTCTTAATAATATACACCCTTCTTTTCTATATTATCTTGGCTTCCAGCAAATTTTCCATCAAGTATGCCACTCTGTTCATAACTCTGATTAATCTGACAGAGGCTAGGATTAAATCTGTTTAATTAGTCTCCTAAAGCATTTAATTAAGGCTACTACCAATTCAAGCAAGAGATGTTGGCTTTCTGTGTTGAGCTCAACCCTGCCTCCCAAGGTCCCAAATCCAGCCGCAGAACAAAACTCGTAAACCATTAGAGTCTATCTTAGAATGTCAGGTATCTTTCTCTTTCAGTTTCTGTACTGACCTATCTAATTGGTCTGAGATATTAATCCAAGTATAGAAGAGTATAGCAATTGCACAGACTCTGCCTTGGTCTGAAAATGTCTATCCATAACAGTGAATTGAGCTGACCTGATAGTTTCCATGACTGAGGTGGTATCATTGACCACCTTTGCTAAAGTCAGGAATGAATTTCATACCAACTTCTCTAATTAGGTGACCACACTGTAGGGATAATTGTCCACATAGTTTGCATAAATAACAAAGTCTATTATCCCTCCAGGTAGCTTCTCCAATTAACTAATGGTAACTCATTTTTCAGAGGCCCCCACAGTCATCTGAGAGCTATGTAATCTACTAGCGGTGTTTCCTTAAACACTTAAATGTCTCATATGACCACTCCTAAGGTACAATTCATGGTGTTTTTGAGAGTAAAACAAGTTAACACCTGTCTTCCACACAAAAAGTAAAGTCCCAAGGATGCACATGGTGCCTCTGGAAAGAAAGTTTTGTCTGTAATTGCTGGGGACCCCCGCAGGTGGGAACTATATCAGTAGGGGTGGAGTTTGACTGTGTCTCCAATGTGGCCTCCTGGCCAGTTGGTAGACCTTAAGTTTCCTAATTCAGTTTGAATAATCGACTCTAGTTCTGGTTTTTAGACAGACTTTCTGAAGGAAGTCATTCCAACCTATCCCATTTATCCATGCCACCACAGGGGTGACATTTGTCCAACCCAGGAGTAGTGAGTAAGGGCCATAGGAATGGAGATAAGGAAAAGTTGAGTGATGGATTTTGAGATGAAAACTATTCATTTGTAATACAGTATGTAACTCTAAAATCTTGAGAAAAATTTAAACAAGATAAAATATTGTATAACATTCATATCAGTCCTTATTTTGAACATTAAGTACAAACTTTTTATTAATATTTCCCTGCATCTACCTAATACATGAAATATGTGTAAGTAAATCGTGTGGGCTTAAAGGAGAACCAAATGATTAAAGGAGGACTAAATGCAGGACAATTACAAGTCTCCATCCAGCTAAGAAAACTTTTTGTAATACTCTGTAAAATGCTTATTTTCTGCTTTAGTTATATTCTCAGAAGAATTGTGCCCAACTGTTTTAATCTGACTACTCTGAGTCCTATGTTGGTATGCTGATTTCTATAACTGTGTGGTCATAGAAGAAATGTTTTATGATACTTTTAGCACTAATATTCTTTTCTGATTAAGCAGAAATATGGACACCAAAACATTTCCTATGTAACATCATTTGAAAAACCTTTCCCTTCTCCCAAAGTAGATCAAAGGTATTATTATTTAAGTACTTCAGGCCATGTGCCACTGAAAGTCTCTACACATTGCAAAGTGAAGGGAGTTTCATATTATTAAATTAGTTTACCAATGTGGAAAACAAGACAGATAATAGGTGACCTGTTGCATCTTAAGTAACTGAAGTTCAAACTTAACATAATTTATAAATTTCCCTATATAATAAAATGTATTAAGCTTTATGAATAGTGCTAAACTCTTATTGCATCAGTGGAGAAACAACTTTAAACATGGTATGAGCACTGATGTACTTGATTTAACATGTTTGAAAGTATATGTGAATTATGGATTGTGGCTACACACCCTCTTTCTCAGACTTATAAATTTGGCTTATATAAATGATATCATAATTCAGTTGCCAAGAGCTACTCA
The DNA here is from genome assembly GCF_005190385.1 of Monodon monoceros. Lineage (NCBI taxonomy): Eukaryota > Metazoa > Chordata > Mammalia > Artiodactyla > Monodontidae > Monodon > Monodon monoceros. Next base: position 27,312,225 of record NW_021703783.1, read on the forward strand.
AAATTTCAGCATAATGGCTTTAAGTATTATACAAAATTTTCAGTGTTTTTCATACAATCTTGAACTTAATTAGTGATACCTAAAATCTTATTTAGAATGTTAAATATTATCAGATTTGAGAAACACTATGGTTCAGTAAAATAGAATCATACTCTACAGAAGTCATCAATGCCAACTTGTATACCACACACAGCGTAATGTAGAATCTTATTCTTTGTGTTTTGCAATTTCTTATTCTTTCTCTCATCACTCAAATTTAGAATTCCTTCTTTGTTATTAAATTTATTAAAATTACCTTTAGTAATTGAAAATAATATATAATTTACATTATATATACAGACATTAAGAATGATAGCGGGCTTCCCTGGTGGCGCAGTGGTTGAGAGTCAGCCTGCCGATGCAGGGGACACGGGTTTGTGCCCCGGTCCGGGAAGATCTCATGTGCCGCGGAACGACCAGGCCCGTGAGCCACGGCCGCTGAGCCTGCGCGTCCGGAACCTGTGCTCCACAACTGGAGAGGCCACAACAATGAGAGGCCCACATACTGCAAAAAAAAAAAAAAAAAATGATAGCAATTTTACTTGCTATTTTACTTTGCTTTTAATGAATTCTCAATGAGAACACTCTTCTTCAAAAATCTTACTAAAAATACTTTCAAAACATAAATTTTCATATGATAGTTAAGCAAAATTGGTGAAGACATGTATTCCCTAGGATAAAATAGTAATTAAAATTGATTCTGCAGGTAGCTACCTGACCAGCCCATTCTCCTATGTGGTTCTGTGCAGAACAAATGAAAAATTAAGCTGAACAGGTGCATAGCCAAAGACTGAGAATAAGATTCATGTTAGAAGAAAATGATTTTTCAGAAGCAGCCATATTGGGGCAAGAATGATCTGGGAAATTTAGAAGCTCAGACTCATTTAATGAAATAGAAAGAATTCATGTTAGATCAGACAGAGACTTTTTTCTCTGACAAAATTCTATATTAAGGTGCATTACTTGCCTTCTCTCATTTAATCCCTACTTCAATTCTGAATTTATGCAAATACAACTAAGACTCAGTGAGACCATGTAACTTTCATCAGGTTATATAGCCAGTGAGTAACAGAACTTGTATTCAAATCTTGGTCTCTTCCTTCAAGGACTGTGCTCTTGATCACTATGCTATCTTACTTTTCTAGATTCCAGAAAATTCCATTAACTGAAGCATTTTGACTATAAAATCTGGTGAGGTATTTTCAGTAAAATTAGTTGAGACACTAATGGCTAGTTAGGCCAGAAACTGATCACGACCCATGGTAACCACTGGAGACTTATAGTCTCCAACTATACATAAGGCCCATTTTATAACCTTTCCTTTGGGGGATTTTGGATTATATTTTATTTGCTTCAGAGTTATTTATGGGTAACATTTAAAAGGGCCTGGGTTGACCTCCATGACTTCACAGATTCTATCTCCTGAACATCTTAATCTCTTTCTCATCACAGGGCCTTTGCATATGCTTTTTATCTTCCTGGAAGAACCTTCTTCTACAGTTTGACTGGTTAATAATTTGTCATCCTTCAGGTCTCAGTGGTATATCATCCCTTTAAAGATGTTTTTCCTCACAAGGATATCTGAAGTTACTTTCCATCACATACTGTTTGTTTTCTGTATATCATTAATTACAGTTAAGAATAAAAATATTTATTTGTCTACTTATTATCTGAATCTTCCACTAACACATCATTTCCATGGGAGAAGGGATTATATCTATGGCTCAGTACTCTACTTTCAAAGCCCATGACAGTTCCATATGCTCAAAAAATGACTTTTTAATAAACTAATAAGTTATAGACAAGAAAAATACCTCTTTGAACTTTAATTTCTTCGTTAATAATTTGGAATGATGACCTCTGCTCTTTGGGGTGATGATATTGCCTACATTTCTTACAATGTGGCTATGGATGTAATATGATACATTGTATGTAACAGCACATTATAAATTCCAAGTTATTACACTAATGCTGAATAAAACTAAGTGAAATCTTAGATATGGTTCCATCACTTGTTTGGGAATATTCTCTTGTTTCGGTGTCTTCTCCTTGAAGCACCATGTATCCAAGTTCCTTCATGTTACTTCCTGACTGAGCAAGGCCCCACTCTAGTGCTGTCACAACTGACTTTGTCTTCTTGATTGTGGACTAACTTTCTGGCATATTTTGGCCTGACTCATAAAAAACTCACTCATCTGTTCATTTTCCCATTCTCACAACGTATTGTAAAGTGACACATTAGTTGATTTGATACACTTTATGAAAATGTGTTAGTAATAATTTTTTATTACCCTTTTTCCAGAATTGCTTTTAGTAAGTGGCTTTTGTGGACATTGCAAGCCCTGCCAGCTTAAGCTAGTAATATACTTGTGTCTGGTTTATAATTGTGGGTAAATGTGACACAGGTAAATGAAGGACTACTTGTCTTGTGAGGATGATTGAAATTATGTCTGCCTAAGTTGTCACCTGTTTTACCCACTGCTTCAAATGGAACACTAACTTAAATGTATAGTTGTTTTTGTTTTTTTTTTATAAAGGAATGAAGAATTCCTTATTATAACAACAGATTTTTTTTATGATTCAATCAATCAACATGGTTTTCTTGTGTTGGCAAGAAACATAATATATAAGGGGCTATGTGTGATGAAGAATCAAGTCTGTACTTGTGAGGTAGGCATGAATGTCACATTGAAATAGGAAAGGGGTAAGAGGTTTAATTGTAATAAAAATGCCTAGACCTGTGTGAGACACCATTTGCTTCTCTGTAATAAAACATTTTCTAAAATGGCAATGTAATTCCCTCCCCCCTTACCTGTGACAAACAGAATGAATACCTCTCCAACTAAATAGCCCTTCCAATAGAGAGCTATTTGATATTATATTACTTTAAAGCCTAAATAATGACCTGGGAGAAGGGAGGGGCAGGTGTTGCCATTCTTAAATGTTATGGAGCATTTTAGAATTGTATAGCAAGCTTACCCTGAAGTTTTTCTAGTCCTCTTTTCTGTACTTAGACTGTGGAAGAATTGTTCTCTGCTGAAACAAGAGAGAAACCTGACTCAAACTGAGCAAGGGCACAGAAAAGGACAGCTCTCTGAAAGGAGTTATTAAATGGCTCTTTAATCTTGCTCCAGAGTTGTAAGAAGAGAATATTCTATTAACATTTCTTTCACACAGGTTCATTAACTGAAGATGAACAAATCCAATAAAATTTCACTTTGAAATATCACCTTTTTCTTGGTGCTACTTAAACATTAATTTACAAAATTCATAATAGAAAATAATTTAGCATCTTCAAGAATAATTTGATGAAAAGTTGTAGATAATGAGATAGATAGTTTTCTGTCCTTAAATTATTACTTCAAATTAGGTCAGCAGTAACCTGCAGGCAATTCAAGTCTTTATAAAATGAGTCTTCTATCCAATTTTCCTTCAAGTCTTCAGTTTTCTGTCAAAGCTAGTGCTTCTTCCTAGTTCCTCCAGAAAGAAAATAATGAGAATGAATGATGATTATGGTGGAATTTTACAAACATCAACATATCACCTTCTCCTTAATGAATCTGAGTTTTACTGGCAGGCATTCTTGGAGATTTGAATTTAAAACAGAACATCCTTAGAGTTCTACTATTTTAAACTCAGTTTTTCAAGGGAGTTGTTAGACTAGGATAGATAAGGCTTGCTGTGTGACCCCCTTGTTTTTGCCTAATTGCTGTGTTTTGCTGAAACTACAGGTCGTTTTGTTAGACTTTCATTTGCTTTGGCTTATATACCTGTACCCTTGTCTCCTTCTAGACTTATCCAAGGCTATCACTCTATACTGAGTTCCTTCAGAGGCTTTTCCTGCTCTTGGGCTGTTTCATAACTCTGGTAGTAGTGATGTAGAACAATTTTATCTATATATTTTAGGGTCCTTCTGAGGTAATTGGAATATTTGATAGCTCCTGTAATGACATAATTTTTTTCCAGGATAACTGGGATCAGCATGGGATAAGATTTTTAGACATCTAAGTTACTGCTGAACTTGACCATGCAATACTAACCCAAGGAACAGAAATATTATATAATTAATATCCAAAGAAATATGTAGTAGGTCCTGATCTCAAGCAGCTTGTGAACTGGTCAGAGAGAAATGTAACAAATGCATGAACATATAAGTAAAAAAAAGAGAGACATGAAATGAATAACAAAATAAAATAAAAAGGTTATTAGAATTAGTATTAGGGGTTTAAAACTAACCTGTTTAACAGTGAACAAGACAGGCATAATACTAGCGTTTATTGAGTATACAGTTTAGGAGAGAATTAGATATTAAGTGGTACAACTGAATCTAAATAATTTATATAAATAAGATTTCAAGTCAGCATTCAGCAAATGTTTATTGAGCCCCTGCACTGAGGCAAACTTTATTTTATGTGCTTGAAATATATCAATAAAAAAACATAAAGACCTTTTCCTTCATGGAGCTTATATTCTACTATGGGAATGGGGATAGAGAATAAAATAAAATATATTTTACTGTATATATATATTTTATATATGTATATATTTTACTGTATACTAGAAGTTGGTAAATGCTATGGGGGAAAAATAGCTAAAGCAGGGTGAAAGGGCTTGGGAATGAACAGGAGTGGTAGGCTAGTGGAAGTGAGCTACTCTTTTCAACATAATCATATACATCTCATTGACAAAGTGACATTTGAGAAAGAGATGTGGAATTACGTGTGTGGATATCTGAGGGAAGACTGTTCCAGGCAGAGGAAAATAACAACGTGAAGTCTGTATGGTATGTGTTTACTTGAATATTTGAGAAAAAGCAAAGAGGTTGCTGTGGCTGGAGTAGGATAAATGAGGAGAAATTGGTCAGAGAGGTAAAGCAGGGAAGAGATGATGTCAGAGAGGTGAAGTGGAAGCAGATGATGTAAGTCTTAGTAGGCCGGTGTATGGGGAGCCACTGGAAGGCTTTAAGCAAAAGAGAGACATGATCTGAGTGCTGTAAACTGACCTACATAGTAAAAGGACCCTCTGTCTGCTGTGCTCTGCCTTGACTTAGGGGATTGAATACGTTAGCAAGAAGTTCTGTTAGGAGACCTATTGCAATCATCCAAATAATAAATGACAGTGGATCAGAGCAGGGTAGTAATAGTAATTATGGATGGAGTGGCCATCAATAGTGATCAAAGAGCCTGTGAGAGGCCAGGTTAAGGGGAGTGGTCGAGGGGAGCATCAGGAGTTCAGTTTTGATTTTGCTGAGTTTGAGATATATTTAGACATCCAAGTGGAGATGCCCCTGGGCAGTTTAGTAAACAAATCTTAAGTATTAAACAGAGTTCTGGACTGCAGATTCGAAATAGATGGCATTTAAATCCACAGGACGGAATGAGGTCACCCACAGAGTAAGCACAGCTAGAGAAGAGAAAAAAAAAAATTCAAAGAAAGCACTTTGGCCTATTCCAACATTATAAGTCAGGGAGAAGAGGGTGAAATAGCAAAGGAAATGAATAAAGAACACTGGATGAAGTAGGAGGCAAACCAAGTGATTGATAATACTGATTAAATGGTATAATTTATCATTAAGATAAAATGAGCATTCCCATAAGGGATCCCTTTTAAATGGATCCCATTTAGAACAGTGAAAATTTTTGTAGTTTCTGGTTTTTATGTGCTACCTTGTACCAGGCATATTCACTTTTACTATCACTAATGGGCCTTCCCTGTAAAAGATCTACACAGAGAACACTTGCGCCCCTCTGCCACAGAACAATGTTAGGAGGCAGACCTAGCTATATTGGCCTCCATTCCCTCCCATCAGACTCCTAGAAGCCTGTGGATTAATGCTGGAACCTACTCCTCCTTGTGTCCATAGAACACTAAATTTTGCAAAGGCTTTGGCTAATTTTAATCTGATGGCCTTAGGGTGCTTTTATACTAAAGCCTTGGAAAAGTACGGAAAATTTGAAACAACCAAGATCACATTTACAATTTATTTTTAACACTTTTGAGGTTTTAAAATTCAATATGTTTTCTTCCCACCAGACAGAGCAAACTTTGTAATGATAATTAGCAAGAACTCCGTGGAATTTACATGGACCTGGTAAAGGACAGAAAACACCTCTTTTCTCAAGGTACAACAATCTAAACAGATGAAAGTTTAAGAGCTCATGAATTTGTGACCAAGTGGATTTATTCCTCTCAATTTATTGAAAAGGACAGGAAATATACCTTGATATGTACATAAGCCTTTCTTTATTCACTTTGCAGTAAAGAATGAGGTGAAATGTGGCCAAGAGGTCCACATGTCTCTCAGCTGTAATCTTTTCCTTCTTCTCATTTCCCTTGCTGTCTTTGAGCGGTCTGATCAAGTACAATGATCTCATTCTCTCATGGAGGGATATTTCCCACCGACTTTCTTCTAAGAGGGACCCACGTTGTAAACTAAATAAAACTATGTAATTCATCTATCATAAATATTCATTTTGGGTAAGTGACATTTTTAGTAATCTATTGCTTTTTTAATCAGAGAAATTGAGGGTAACTGTGCTTGTCCTAACTGACCTGTAAACTACCTGAGGAATATATGTAAACACCTCCTGATTGTAATTAACCCTTATTTAATATTTATATGGAACTCTCATGAGCTGTCTCATAAACTGAGGAGTTATTGTTCAAAGAATCTGACAAATCTCAAGTCTTTTAAAAATATACATAACTGGGACTTCCCTGGTGGTGCAGTGGTTAAGAATCTGCCTGCCAAAGCAGGGGACATGGGTTTGAGCCATGGTCCAGGAAGATCCCACATGCTGCGGAGCCACTAAGCCCGTGTGCCACAACTACTGAGCCTGTGCTCTAGAGCCTGTAAGCCACAACTACTGAGCCTGTGTGCCACACTACTGAAACCCATGAGCCTAGAGCCCACACTCTGCAACAAGAGAAGCCACTGCAATGAGAAGCCCGGGCACCGCAACGAAGAGTAGCCCCTGCTCGCTGCAACTGGAGAAAGCCTGCACACAGCAATGAAAACCAAACGCAGCCAAAAATAAAATAATTAATTAATTAATTTAAAAAATATACACAGCTGACAAATGATTAGTATCAAAATATTTATTAAAACCCACCTAAATACCAATAAGAATGGCAACTGAAAAATAAATATTTCCTGACCTTCATTATCCAGCTAAGTTGATGATGATGGCTAGCCAGTGCTTTACACACTCAAAAGCAATTGTGTCAATAGTTTCCATTCCATTGTCTGACCTTTGTTATCAACTATAACTTCAATCTAGACAGAACTAAAGATATTTGCAGTTATTTCCCTAAGCAGAGCTACCATGTTTTTAACTAGCACAATTAGATGAAATTCTGGAGAAATAACAGGTTTACAGTAGAAGAATCATGAGGTTAGTCTTAGACATGTTAAGTTTGATTTATTATTATATTCAGCCCAGAAGGTGAAGCCAGTCATTGAGTAAATGGATTTGGAACTCACAGAAAAGGTTTGATTAGATGAAACAGATATATTTGAGTATGATCTTTGTATAAGTGATAACTGAATCCACTGAATTGAATGAAATCATCTTAGGAAGAGTAAGAAATGAAAATGGAAGAGGACCAAAGATGAAACCTTGAGGAGCTAATTCATTTAAAGATCAGGGGGAGGATTAACTTGGCTAAAGAGACAAAGAATGAGCGGTCAGGGAGTTAGGAGAAGAATTAAGCATTTTATGTTATTGAGCACCTACTCTGTGCCAGTCACTTAACTCAGTGATAAGATAGAATTCCAAATTGACAAGGTCTCTCTCAAGAAGTTTACAACCTAGTTAAATAGTCAGACCTTCAACAAATTATCATACTAATAAATATACAAATATAAACTGAGACACATACTCTGAAAGAGATAATCGTAGTCTTTTAACAAAGGAAGCTGCTCTAGACTGTAGGGTCAGGGAAAGCTTCCCTGCTGAATCAATTCTTGAGCTGAGATTTCAAGAGGGGATGAAAAGAGGGCAAATATGTGAAGAGTGGAGGAAAGAGCATTCCAGAAAGAAGAAATTGTGTAGGAAAAGACTCTTGTGACAAGAAGTAACATGTGGATATAACCAACCAGGGCCTTCCCTGAACAGGCCTTCCACCATATCCTCTGCTTTAGCTCCTCTTTGAAGAACCTAGATAACAGTATTTTATGCACATTTCCTGAGCTGCTTTACAGATGTAAACCCCCCCACCAAATGGAAGATGTTAACTACTTGATGACCGTAAGCACATAGCCTCTGGCCTCCTGGTGCCTAAGGACTGATAATGTTAACCCCTGTGACACCACCCTGTTACATCATATTCAACCAATCAGAGAATTATGTATGAGTTGATTGGGTACCCTGAGACCCTCCTCCCTCCCCGGCCTTTAAAAATGCTTTTCTGAAACCTTCAGAGAGCTCCAGGTTTTCTGGGGCTTGAGCCACCTGTCTCCTTGCATGGCCCTGTAATAAACCTTTCTCTGCTCCAAACTACGACGTTTCAGTTTGTTTGGCCTCACTGTGCATCAGGCACATGAACTTACACTAACATGGATAGTTAAAAAATTTAAAAGGCCAGTATGGCAAAAGGGCAGAGAGCAAGGTAGAAAATAGGGGAAGATCAGCCTTCAGAGATTGCCATGGGCCAGATCAGTGAGGACTTAATAGGGTTTATTTAGAATTTTGATCTTTATTCTAAGACCAATGTGAAACAATGTATGCTCTTTAAACAGGCAGCTTTCTGGAAAGGAAACTGAAAAATAGAGACTTAGGGTTGTAGAAGGACATACACACCTGTGTATATGAGTATGGCTGAGAAATCAAGAGAAAAGAGTGTAAAACAAAAGGACAATCAACAGAATCAAATGAAAGAGCCCAGAAAAATATCTATGGATCTGGTTACATGAGGTTATTGCTCTCTTTCACAGAGCTATGTCAGTGATATAATTGAAGAGGATAGAGGAGTGGGATTGGGTTAAGAGATTACCAGTTACTGCCTAGGCTTTAGGTAAAGAAAACTATTTCTAGTTACTGAATTCATACAGAGGAATAAAACCTAGATATTAACCTTCCTAAAGAATCTACTATCTCAGAATCATTAATGTGTTGAAAATTTTAGAGGATTGATGAAGGGCAGGATCTTCATCTCATATTATATAGCAAACAACAAGAAATACTTCTTGGATCTTTCACCAGTCCCTTCTCAGTCTCCCTGTGTCCAGTATCTTTCTTTCCTTTTCTTCCTCCTTTTACAAACCCTAACCCTGACTACCTCCTATATGCTTCAGCTCAGCCCCAGCCCCTAGCCTCAAATAGCATAACAATACCCTGCAAACAAGAAGGTCTTCCCTCGATCCTACCATCTTGGAAGATAATTTTGTGGTCAAGTTTTATTACTGATTATGATTTTAGTCCTCTAACTCCAGGAAAAAAACAGCATAACCTCTAAAACATATTTTTATAAGTTTAGTTTTCCACCTCATTTGTAATAAATACCCATTCAGTTTGTATAATATAGCTATTTCTTAACAGTTCAAATCATTCCTCTTCCATGTGTTTAAATTTATAGTTTGCTCTGCTTCTCATTTGTAGATTCATTTCCAAAATATGACAAAGTGTTCTATTATTTCTACCTCCAATAAATCCCATAAATATCACAAATACAATTTAATTCCACAAACATATGTGAAGCCCTACAGTGTGAAGGCATTGGACCAGTATTGGGAATATAAAATGCTTAAAAGTATGACCCCTGCCCTGAAGGAAGTTGGGTCTAATGAAATAAAAGAAAATAAACAGATGTTATAGTCCAAAGTGGCAAATGCTAAATTCATGTTTCAAGGCTTCTATCAGCCTTTTAACTATGCTGGATTGTGGAGGAAATTAGTATGGCAGTGCTGTGATTTTCTAGGACTTGGAATTTTACTGAAAGAGTACTCTTTAGTGATTTTTATACTTGTGGAGGAAAAACTGTTAATTACTCAGCATACCTTTATTTCCCCAAGTTAAGGCTCTATGAGTTTACAAACACACAAACAACAAAAGCAAAACAACAAAAACAACTTTTGATCATAGTGGAATTCAGGGTAAGAATAGAATATTTTTATGTTAAAAAATATTGTTGACTACCAATCATTTGTTAGGTACTGAAAAGAGAGCCTAGAACAGTCATCTGCTTTCATAGAACTTATAATATTCTAATGAGCGAGAAAAATAGTAAACAAATAAATAAATAAGATAATTCTAAGTAGTGGTAAAGTCTGTGAAGAAAAAACAGAAATCTGTGATAAAGCATGCTTTAGTGAAGGTAGGTTGGGCAGTTCAGAGTCCTTGCTAAAAAAATGACATTTTAACTAAGACCTTTGTGACAAGAAGGGATAAACCACATGAAGATATAAGTGAAAACTATTCCAGGAAGGGAAAACAGCAAGTGTACCTACCCCAAGTCAGAAATAGTTTGATATTCCAGAGAGACAGAAGGAAGGCCAGCATATCTGAAGTATAGGAAATGAGGCAGGGGTAGTAGGAGTTGGAGTCAGAGGAGTAGGGAGAGAATAGATCAAATAGTTTCTTGGGCCTTGTTAAGAATTTTGGATTTTTGAAGGCTTAATGGGAAACTATTAGAGAATGCTAACCAAAGCAGATATAAGACCTTTTTCATTTGTTTAAAACATTACAAAGTCTGTGGTGAGGTAAATGGATTATAGGGGTGCAAATGTGGAAACAGGAATAGTGATGTTTAATGTTTAATACTTGCTTCCTGGAAGGAAGGAAGGAAAAGCCCTCATTTGTTTGCTGATTTTCATGGTGTAAATACTTCCAAATCATGCCTGTTTTTTAAGCTAACAACATAACACATATTGGCTATCAAAATTTCTGAAAATTTAACTGGCATTCATGAGTTAGTATGCCCTGGCTCAGCATACCACTTGTTGGGAGGCTAATGCAGTAGGTTCAATCAAGAGACAATGGGGGGGTTCCCTGGTGGCGCAGTGGTTGAGAGTCCACCTGCCGATGCAGGGGACACGGGTTCGTGCGCCGGTCCGGGAGGGTCCCACATGCTGCGGGGCGGCTGGGCCCGTGGGCCATGGCTGCTAGGCCTGCGCGTGCGGAGCCTGTGCTCCGCAGCGGGAGAGGCCACAGCAGTGACAGGCCCGCGTACCGCAAAAAAAAAAAAAAAAGAGACAATGGGGATTGAATTAGTGTGGTCATAGAAGAGACAGAGGGAAGTAGACAGATACAGAATATACTTGGAGGTACAGTCCACATTATTACTATTGGACTGAATTAGGGAGGGTTATGTGGGGAAAAAAAGGAAAAAATAATGTCTCCTATGCTTTGGACTTGAGCAACTACTCAGTGGTTGTTACACTCCTGAAAGAGAAAGTATTAAAGGAGAAATAGGTTTGGGAGATGTTGCAGGATGAAAAGTTTGGTGTTGGTCATGTAGGGATTAAACTGTTTTACAAATAAGGCAAGATGTCAAATAAGGTAATTAGAGGTAAGAACCTAGAGCTGAAAGGAGTGGTCAGGGCTAGAGATATAAATTTGAAAGTCAGCCACATAAAAATCTTCTAAGGATATATATTTCTTTTCAGTGCAAATTTAGAAAACCAAGTTTTTACTTTCAACTTATAGCATATATGAATCTCAGAAAGCAAACTCAATTATGCAATACCATAATTACCTTTAGTTTTCGAACTTCATTGAATTTTTAACAAGTAGTATTTTGTAAGGTGGCAGAAACTTATTCTCAGTCATTTCAGAGACCCTGTCTTCCAATGAGTAGCATCTGATTTTCTGGGGTCTTATGTAACCAAGTTTTCACGGGTAGAAAGCTTTCAGATCTTGATATTACCAGTTATCCATGCTGGTATCCAATAGTATATCTTCATGTCCTGTTTTTAGTATTTTGTCATGTTGTTTACTGTTGAATTATTCATCATTCATGATATCAAGGTCTATTCAATTTTCTGAGTTTCCCTCAAATTCTTAAGTTAAACTTTTCAGATGTTTCTGCATTTCTTGCCACAATGGGGCTCAGACAACTCTGTGGAACTCTCTCAAGTCCTTTGTCATTTGTTACTTAAGTTAGTAATTTAATTTACTAATTTACAGGGAGCATAGAAGCCACTCTACTTTCCTGTAGGAAGCTCTCTGACCCTTCCTAAATTTCTTCTACCTAAACATACTACCCAGACATTTCTACTCAGGAGTCCTAAAGCTTCCTTTTAATCTACTCAGCAAGTAAGAAATAAGACTCTCTGCTCTCCAAGTTCAAAAGTTTTCCAAGAATTTCTGTTGTTCCTCTACGCTTAGGACTTGATAAGATCTTCAGTTCAGAGTAATACAAAATGCTTTCTCCATTAGTCACAAACTGATACGTATAGATCAGATTAGGCCTAAAGTCATGTTTATTCTGGCCCTCAGAGTGTTTTCCCAAAAGTTGAATGAGTGAAAACATTTATAAATCAGAAGATTACAGATGAAAATTCAAAGTTTTCTTTTCCAATACCCAAAGTTTTGGGACCAATAGACCTTTGTCCCCATGTGGTAATAACTGTACAGACACAAGCAGTTGCTGCTGTCTTTTGATGGGTTCACCTTGTCCGGTTATTTATAGTGGCTTCCATTTTTTTATTGGCTCTCTGATGCTGAGGATGTGTGTCATTTGCCATCATTGTCATTCTTCTGCTGTTTTTTTCCTTATATCTGGTCTGCTTCAATCATTTACCTTAACCACCTGAACTGCATGGGCACTTGAGTTTGTGACCCCCATTTTACTCCTGTGTTTAGTTTTGACTAGAAGATTAACTATTATTCACAAAGCATTCTTTATAATATGTATGCATGCCTATTTGTCATGGCATAAGATACCAATAATGCTATAATGTCATTATTCTCTTGTATCAATTAAGCTATAATCAGGAGACAGATATCACACCAGTTATTTTAACATAAAGAATTTTACATAAATAATTGTTAATCAAGTATTAGAGAATTGTAAAGGCACTAAGAGTGGGGACTAGAATATTATGAACTTAGCAGCTGCAGGAAGTAGTTAATTGTGCATATACTGGGGTAGGGGAAGAGAAGAGGTTGGAATTATTTGGAATTATTAATACTTAGAAACATAGAAGAAAATCTCTGAAACCCAGACCTCTGAAGAAGAGGTGCCCCTCAGTTGGTGTTGCTGTCTCTGAGCTCAGAGGAGGGATACAATGGGGTTGGGACCAGAGCTCTGAAGAGGAGGGGGAGGGTGCCAGCTTTCTGGTGCTAATGTCTCTGACTGGGAACAGATAAATTTGGTTACAATTGTTGGGAAAAACTGTGTACTAAATATGGCACCAATGGAAAAAACAGATACTGCCAAATGAAAAAGAAGCATTGCTAAGACACTGTGATGATAACAGAAAGACAAACAGAAAGAGGAAAAATCAACATCCGGTCCCTCCTCTGGCTTTCCAGTCTTCTAGAGACTCTTTTGCAGGGGGCTAACATGAAGCCAGCTGGCAAAGGAGATCCAGCGAGAACAAAGTAGAGGATAAAAGAGTGGGCTTGGAGTGGAGAAACAATAACTTAGTAACTAGTATATCTTTTGCCCTCAAAAACACCGGCAGCAACAACAACCACCAACAATAAAACCATAATTGTCATCTGTGCCCTCCCCTTCAACTGCAAGAATGTCCTAGATCTCTGTACAAAATTATAATATTTATGACAAGAAGAAGCACATGGGTAAGTAAACAGTTTATTTCCTAGGCTGCCAAAGGCCAGATACATAAATGAATTAAGGCAACAAATGAACAGCTAAAACAAATACCCGTACAGAATACAGTAGTTTAAAAATGATGGAAGTTCATTCTTCTCTCATGTGCTACATTCAGGTTGAAAATGTCAGCTTTTCAAGAGTTTGCTCTGCTCCAAATGGTCATTCACGGATTCAGACGCCTTTCTCTTTATCATGCACAATTCTTTGTACTCTCTTGCTTTCCTGATTAAAGTTGGGTTGTGGGTTCTAGCTCAGAAGTAAAGGAATTAGTATCAAGAACCTAGGGGTAAGACAGGAATAAAGACACAGACCTAGTAGACCATGGACTTGAGGATATGGGGAGGGGGAAGGGTAAGCTGTGACAAAGTGAGAGAGTGGCATGGACATATGTACACTACCAAATGTAAAATAGATAGCTAGTGGGAAGTAGTCGCATAGCACAGGGAGATCAACTGGTGGTTTGTGACCACCTAGAGGGGTGGGATAGGGAGGGTGGGATGGAGGGAGACGCAAGAGGGAAGAGATATGGAAACATATGTATATTTATAACTGATTCACTTTGTTATAAAGCAGAAACTAACACACCATTGTAAAGCAATTATACTCCAATAAAGATATTAAAAAAATTAGAAACTAAAAAGTAAAACTAACAAAACACAGGTGTTATTATAAAAAAAAAAGAAGTAAAGGAATTAGAAAGGAATTACAGGCAACAACTTCCTAATAAGCTAGTGAAGAAGTTTTACACATACCATTCAACTCATGCTACTGTGAAAAACTTCTAGTTCACATGACTAGAAATAGATGAAAGACTGGCTGGAAACGTAACCTGGTCTGCTAAATATCCATGAAGAATGGGGAAAAAGATTTGGTGACAACCTGTAGTTTGCCAAGTAAATTGTAGATAATAAGTAAGTTTTCTTTTCCCACTAAAAGACTTCATTCATACCTTTCCCTTTATCTCTTCTCCTGGACCTCAAGATCAGAGGGCATTCAGTTTGTCCTAAGATAAACTTCTGATAGACTCTGAGTATTAATAGTTGTATTATCTTTGCTTAAAGGAAGCAAATGGTGATGGATTTTCCCACTGCCAACTCATGGCTTGACTTCTCTCTATGCAAAATTATTATGTAGTCCTTGTAACTTCTAGCAAAGAGAGAAATGGATGCAAATAGGACCTTTACTTTTAGGGTTTTATGACTATCATGGTTCTATTCTTAGGCCCCCTTCTGACTGCCAAAAACATCTCAAGCCTCTTAACTTCAGCATTTACTAGCTGTAAATTTTCTTTGCAGATACAGTCTAACATGTAATCTTCAACTTCATCATTTCATGATAAGGCCATTTTGCACCCTTGTACTCTGAAAAGTTAAATTAAAACATTATTGTTCCAGGGTTGGCAGGGCTCTTGCCTGTTTCACTTTAGAAAATAGCCTCTTCATCCAAGCTTGAAAGTGCCACTACATTTTGGGTAGATAAGAGTGGGTCCAATTGTGATTATCAAGGTTTTCTTCTGCCTTGGTGACTAGAACTAACACAACAACTACTAAAATTATTTTACCCTTTTAAGTGTAAGGTCAATTTTTTTTTTAATTTAAAGTCTAAGACAGAGATTTTCCATGTTCCTTTTTCAACTGTTCTCCTGGGAATCAGAATTTAAATCTAGTCTTCAAGCTCTGATAAGGCCATGGCATTCTGCTTGGGGGAATGAAGTGTATTATGTATTACCCTTTTAAAATCAATCTCATACCAGTCTACTAATAGATCTGAAATCATCAGTAACTTTTAAAGCTCCTTGTCATCTCTGTATACCATTTCTTCCACAGTTTTCAGCTGTTCCCTAGTGATCACTTGGCTTGAGTACATAGTTTTAATCAGTTCATATTGCAGACATAGAGAGCAAAACAGTTCCTTACAATGTCAAATTCACATCTACTCTGTAGGGGAGAAAAATCTCAGTAAGTAGCACAGATAAGCAAGACATGACTTTCCCTTTATATAACACTTCTTTTCTACTCTGAGCTTCATTCTTACTATTGTATCCTCAGAATGTAGCCCAATGCCTGATATAGTATAGGTGTTCTATAAATATTTGTTAAACTAGTGAATGCTATGGGTAGCCATCCCTGAAATATTAGTCATCAAAAATGATCTAAATAAGGCAGCTACAAGTTTCCCTATAATTTTAATAGACAAAATATAATGGTAGTTGAGGAAAATTTAGAGCAGTAAGTGTCCTTCTCTAAAGTGTCACAGGAGGAATAAATGACCTCAGTGAATCTTATCTAATAGGTCTGTATCTGGAAGCAATTCTAAATTTATTTACATGGTTTCTCTTTGCCCCCAAAGTGCTAAAATTACTGTGAACTTGATATTTTAAAAGATTCCTTTTTCTACCACTCCCTTTAATTCTGTTTTATGTAAATAATGGAAACACCAGCAAGGAACAAACTGCAATACCCTGAGGACATTTGTTGGAATAAAGATATTGTGTTTGCATGTATAAAAACACAGTCACAATCTTCAGACTTTGCAATAACAGTATTTACACAACTAAATACAGCAGGGACCTCATTAAATGGCATAATGAAGGAATGAAATCTGAATATCTGAGTTTGCTATTTCCATATTAGTTTCAGGTGTACAACGTAGTGATTAGCTAGTTTTATACATTACTAAATGATCACTATGATAGTCTAGTTACCACTTGTGACCATACCAAGTTACTACATTATTGACTTTATTGCCTATGTCATACATTACAGACTAAAGATTTATTTATTTTATAACTGGAAGTTTGTACCTCTTAATCTCCTTCACCTATTTTGTCTACCCTCATACCCACCTCCCTTCTGGCAACCATCCGTTGGTTCTCTATATCTATGAGTCTGTTTCTGTTTTTTATGTTTGTTCTTTTTTTTTTTAGATTCCACCTATAAGTGAAATCATGTAGTATTTTTCTTTCTCTATTTCACTTAGCATAGCATCCATGTTGTCACAAAAGGTGATATTTCATTTTTTATGGCTGAGTAATATTCCACTGTATGTATATATACCCCATCTTCTTTATCCATTCATCTATCAATAGACAATTAAGTTGCTTCCATATCTTGGCTATTGCAAATAATGCTGCAACAAACATAGGAGTGTATATATCTTTTTGAACTAGGATTTTCTTTTCTTAGGATAAATACCCAAAAGTGGAATTGCTGGGTCCTATGGCAGTTATCTTTTTAAATTTTTGATTACTATTTTCCATAGTGGTTGTATCAAATTACATTCTCATCAAAAGTGTGCCAGGGTTTCCTTTTTTCCATACCCTAACCAACACTTTTTTGTTTTTTTAATACTATCTATTCTAACAGGTATGATGTTAGAATACTCACACCTGTTAGAATAGAATAGGTAGATATTATCTCATTGTGGTTTGGATTTGCATTTCCCTGATGATTAGTGATGTTGAGCATCTTTTCATTTGCCTGTTGACCATCTGTATATCTTCTTTGGAAAAATTTCTATTCAGGTTCTCTGTCCATTTTTGTTTGTTTTTTGATATTAAGTGTATGAGTTCTGTATATATTTTGAATATTAACCCTTTATTGGACATTTCACCTGCAAATATCTTTTCCCATGCAGGATGTGGCCTTTTCATGTAGTTGATGGCTTCCTTTTCTGTGCAAAAGCTTTTTAGTTTGATGTAGTCTCATTTGATTTTTTGCTTTTGTTTTCCTTGCCTTAGGGGACATATCCAAAAACATATTGCTAGACAGATGTCAAAAAGCATACTGCCTGTTTTCTGCTATGAGTATTATGGGTTCAGGCCTTACATTTAAATCTTTGATCCATTTTGAGTTTGTTTTTGTACATGGTGTAAGAAAGTTGTCTAATTTCATTCTTTTGCATGTAACTGTCCAGTTTTCCTGGCACCATTTATTGAAGAGACTCTTTTCTCTGTTGATATTCTTTGTTGTAGAGTAATTGACCATATAAATGTGGGTTTATTTCTGGGTTCTCTATTCTGTTCCATTGATCTATGTGTCTGTTTTGTGCCAGTACCATAGATTGCTTTGACTATTTGGAGTATTTTCTAGTTCAACACAAATTTTAGGACTGTATTCTCTATTTCTGTGAAAAATAACATTGGAATTTAGAAAAGGATTGTATTGACTTGAGTTGTATGTAGATTTCTTTGGGTTGTATGGACATTTTAACAATATTAATTCTTCCATTGCATAAACACAGAATATCTTTCCATTTATTTGTGTTCTCAATGTATTTCATCAATTTCTCATAGTTTTTCTTGTATAGGACTTTTACCTCCCTGCTTAAATTTATTCCTAGGTATTTTATTCCTTATGATTCAATTGTAAATGGGATTGTTTCCTCTAATTCTCTTTCTGATATCTTGTCATCAGTGTATAGATATGCAACAGATTTTTGTATATTATTTTTGTATCCTGCAACTTTGCTGAAGTCATTTATTAATTCTAATAGGTTTTTCTTTTCAGAATCTTTAGGGTTTCCTCTATGTAGTATCATGTCATCTGAAAATATTGACAGTTTGATTTTACTTCTTCCTTTCCAATTTAAATGATTTTCATTTCTTTTTCTTGTCTGATAGCCATGACTAGGACTTCTAAAACTATGTTGAATAAAAGTAGTGATAGTGGAAATCCTTGTCTTGTTCCTGATCTTAGAGGAAAAGCTTTCAGCTTTTCACAAATGAGCATGATGTTAGCTGTGGGTTTATCATATAGATCTTTATTAGGTTGCTGTATGTTCCCCCTGTACCCACTTTGTTAAGAGTTTTTTTTCATAAATGTATATTGAATTTTGTCAGATGCTTTTTCTCCATCTATTGAGATGATCATACGATTTTTATCCTCTGTTTTGTTAATGTGATGTTTTATCATGTCGATTGATTTGTGAGTCCCGAACCATCCTTGCATTCCTGTAATAAATTCTACTTGACCATGGTGTATGATCCTTTTAATGTATTGTCAAATTCAGTTGCTAATATTTTGTTGAGGATTTTTGCTTCTATAATATAATCATCAGGGATACTAGCCTATAATTTTCTCTTTCCGTAAAGTTTTTTTCTGGCTTTGGTATCAGGATAATGCTGGCCTCATAGAACAAGTTTGGAAGCGTTCCTTTCTCTGCAGTCTTTTGGGAATAGTTTGCAAAGGAGAGGTATTAACCCTTCTCTAACATTTGGTAAAAGCCGTATGGTCCTGGACATTTTTGTTGGGAATTTTTAAAAATTATAAATTCAATACCATTACTAGTAATCAGTCTATTCATATTTTCTATTTATTCCTGATTCAATCTTGGAAATTGTATATTTCTACAAATTTATCCATTTCTGCTAAATTGTTCAACTTGTTGGTCCATAAGTGTTTGTAGTAGTCTCTAATGATTCTTACTTCTACTCTGATGTATATTATTTCCATCCTTATACTAACTTTGGGCTTTGTTTGATCTTCTGTTTCTAATTTCTTTAGGTGTAAAGTTAAATTGTTTATTTGAGATTTTTCTTGTTCCTGGAGTTAGTCCTTTATTCATGAATTTCCCTCTCAGAATCACTTTTGCTGCATCCATAGACTTCAGAAAGGTGTGCTTCCATTTTTGTTTATTTCAAGGTATTTTTTGATTTCCTCTTTGATTTCTTCAATGATGCATTGATTGTTTAGTACCATCTTGTTTAGTGTCCACATGTTTATATTTTTTCCAGTTTCTTCCTGTAATTAATTTCTAGTTTCATACCATTGTGGTCAGAAAAAATGCTTGATATTATTTCAGTTTTCTTATATTTATTGAGATTTATTTTGTGACCTAACATTTGATCTATCCTGGAGAATGTTCCATGTACACTTATAAAGAATGTGTATTCTTCAGTCTTTGGCTGAAATAATATGTATATAAAGTTCACCTGATCTACTGTGTTGTTTAAAGCCAGTGTCTGAATTCCAGTCTGGAAGATCTATCCATTATGTAAGTGAGGTATAAAGTTCCCTACTATTTTTGTATTACTGTCTATTTCTCTCTTTGTGTTTGTTAATATTTGCTTTAAAATTTAGGTGTTCCTATGTTGGGTGCATCAATATTCATGAATGCTATATTCTGTTCTTTGATTGACCCCTTTATATTTATGTAATGCCCTTCTTTGTCTGGTGTTACAGTCTTTGTTTTAAACTTCATCTTAACTTTTTAAGTGGCTGATCCACTGTCTTCACTATACATTTGCCTTTACCAGTCAGATTTTTTTCTTTCACACATTTTCTTTTTTTTAGTTATGGTCTTTTCTACTTAAAGAAGACCTTTCTTTTATTTCCTGTAGGGGTGGTTTAGTGATGAACTCTTTTAGATTTTGCTTCTCTGGAAAACACTTCATCTCTCCTCTAATTCTTAATAATATCCTTGCCAGTTAGAATTTTCTTTCTCTTTAAACACTTTAGATATATTTCGCCACTTCCTTCAGTCCTTCAAAGATTCTGCTGAAAAATCAGCTGATAGCCTTATAGGTGTTTCCTTACGTTTGATCTGTTGTTTTTCTCTGCCTTTAATGTTCTTCATCTTTAATTTTAGCCATTTCAATTATGATATATCTTGGTGTGGATCTCTTTGGGATCATCCTTTTTGGCACTCTTTGTGATCCTGGACCTGGATATCTGTTTCCTTCTCTGGGTTAGGGAAGTTTTCAACCATTATTTCTTCAAATAAGTTTTCTGCCTCTCTAACTCATTTACTACTGGGACCCCTGTAATGTAAATGTTAGTATGCTTAATATTATCCCAGAGGTCCCTTAAACCATCCTCATTTTTTAAAATTCTTTTTTCTTTTTGCTGTTCTGATTTCCACTACAGCCATCTTGGTAAGATGGCTAGAGTTAGTATGGGCTTGGGCAGGTGTTCCAGGAGCATGCCACAGCAGGGCTGCATCAGTGGGATAGCTATAGCTGGTGTAGGCTGGGGCCTGAAGCATTCTTGGGTGGCCTGTGCAGCACCTGGACTGTGTTCCCACGTGCACTATCAGGTGGAAGGAAAATGGAAAAAAATGGTGCTTTCCAGTGCCCCCAAACCTGAAAAGAGTTCCAGGGGTCCCCTGCCCTTTTGGCAGATGCTTTAGGGTTAATAAAGTGATTTTCTTCATGTATAATCTAGGTTCCCTATAAACCACTTATTTTTCCTGGGCCCCAGGGTGAGCAAGTCTGCACACAGGTCCCTCAGTGATATCCCTTCCTAATACAGTTCACTACATCAGGGGTGGAGCACCCATTGATACCACATCTCTGTCTCTCCTACCCACCTCTATGTGGTTTCTCTATTGTTTGTTGTGCAGGAGCTCTTCAACAAGCCCTCAATTCTTCAGGAGGAGTTGCTTTATATGTGGGTTTATATTTGGTGTGTCCATGAGAGGAGGTGAGTTCAGGATCTTCTTATGCCTCCATCTTGATTAGAGTTAGTATTTGTACCTTACTTTATATTTCCCCTGTATTTTGAATGGTCAAAAGTTTCATTGCTGTTGCTGTTTTTCTTATTGCTTATAATGAAGGAACAATAGATATAAATATCAGACTTTATAAATTAAGGTTTTCAAGAAATCTCCTTTTCTCAAACTTTTCCATAAATCAACTAAATTTCTCTTCAGAAGTCCTATTTCACTAGGTACAGAAACTTAATCTCAGTTAATTTAAGACTTTCTTGCCAATTCCCCAGGACTGCCTCTAAGTTTGGGGAGCAGCCTCAGTAGTACCAAGCCATTGAGTGCTGGTGGTGGACCATCTGTTTTTTAAAGCCTATGTCTATTTAGGCATCCAGTGATGTTCCTTTAACCCTCCAGTCCTCATTCATCAATCCATGTAAGTTGCTGCTGCATTGTCTTTCATTCCCACTGGCTGCATAATCTCCTTTCCCATGGAGCTCTACATGCTCATTTGGGAAATAAGAGAACATAAATATTAATACAAATAATTGTAAAATCCAAAACTGTTAGAAGTACAGTAAAGAAAAAGTACAACCTGCAGTGAAAAAAAAACCACATAATACTGTAATAAGGGCAGAGCTGTTAGTGTGCAGCTGTTAGCAGTCCCGCCCCACCAATGGCCAGTGTCACAGTGTTCCCTGCAGTGGCAGTCTCCCTGGGTTGTAGTCCCCAAGACCTGGCCCCCATTTGTGTGCTTTCCCCCTTCACCAGTGCAGTCATTGAGCAAGGCCCGGCAGTGTGCTGAGGAGGGGACTGAAAAGGAAGGCTATGGCAGTGTTAGGTGCATGCACACATTGTAGCTTCTAGTTTTGGGCACATTTGGTGTGTTTTTGGGTGGCTGAGCAGGTGCACTGAAAGGTAAACCAGAAGACTGGTGGAGATGGTGATATTCTGCCTGACTGTGAATTTAGTAGATTTTCCATTGGCATAAAAGACCAGTTAAAGATGCTGTGGTTGGAACATCATGATCTGACTGTGACCTGATCTATGTGGACAGCTGTAAGAACAAAATGAGCTCTGACAGCTACTAAACACTTGGAGAAGGAGGTGTCCTGGCTGGGGTCAACTTACCACAGATACAGACTCCTGGCTGGCTCAACAAAATTGTTACTGAACACAAGTGCATGGGCCCAACTCATAGTGAAGCCCAAACAATAATGAAACATTGGAATTAGGAACAAAAAAGTTTTATTACAGAGCCATGCAAAGAGACAGGTGGTTCATGCCTTGCAAAGGTGAGGGAAGGGCATGATAAATTGTTGCAAATGTGTCCCTCCCTCATCTTTTCTTGAAAAGGGCTTTGCTGAAAACCTTCAGGGAATTTGTTTTTTTCACATATATATATGTGTGTGTGTGTGTGTGTGTGTATATATATATATATATATATATATATATATATTTCTACAGTATTTCTGTAGAAAATCAAGTGAAGAATGGAGATAAATTAATAAAGAATAAATGCTTTGAAGTCAAAATTTGGAAAGATTTAGCCTCAGTATTCTAATAAATTGAATCTCCAGTTTTTTTCAATGCTCTTTTATTCTGGCTGATGTACATCTAGTAATTTAGTTTTGAAGGTGGGGGAATCTGCAAATACTTCATTTTTTAACAAAAACAAAAATCCACAGAAAAAATAAAGAACCCATTTTAAATGTCATCCATAATTAAAAACAAAAAAGCATTTTCACAAGGACACTATTACAATATTTCATAAGCTTTATGTTAGATTATAAGTTCCTCAAGGACAAGGTATCTTTAATTACTTTTTCTTTTTCTAATGTCTAGAATGGTGCCTAACATACACAGAAAAAACATTTACTCAAAATTTCTGAAATTTTTGCATGAAAAGGCACTACACTGAAATACATAATTATGTTATGTTCCCCCAGCAATATTGTATAAAGCTTTTCTCTTGCAATGTGAGCTTCTTCTCTCTGAGTGGGATATCTGAAAAGACAGAACCTGTTCTTTCTGACCTGTTAGTACCTGCTACCAGGCAATAAGAATCTAGCAGTTTTTGTGGTAATTTTCAGCAGTTAACTCCTCAAATGCTTAAACCAAGCAATGAAGTACACACCAGGAAAGCACCTAAACCCACATGTTATCTTGGGGACCATAAGAAGTTCACACCTAGAGAAAGTATTTAATTTATATAATAATATTTTCAAAATCACACATAAAATTTTCCAGAAAATGAAATGAGTCATTATAATCCATTTCATGTGTTTATTGCTAATAAAATATTGAAAAAAGAGAAAAAATATTTTCATGAAATTAACAATAGAAGAATAATAAAACGTCCTTTTTTGGTTCATGATTTCAATTGGTGAAGGCATTTCAAATCAGTATCATTTATTATTTTTTGTTAAAATCTAATTTCATGGTTTACTCATATTTTGACAGTTATTTTAGACAAAAGAAGTTATTTTTTATTTCTTATATGTAACATACATATTTAAATCTCATAAATTCTGTTTATTAAAAATAGCATGCCCTGAATTTCTGTTTATGATGAAATTAAAGCAAAGAGATTGGATTTATTCTCTCACTTCAAACAACTAGAAAACTTGACAAGAAAAATGAAACAATTATTTCCAAGACACTGGACATGAAACAATAAAAAAAATATGATCTCTGGGAGACAGAAAACAAGTGATGTGAGCCTTACAGTTGCTTCAGTTTACTGCCTGGAGAGATTTTCTTGGACAATATAACAGGGAGAGGAAACCCAGGCAAAGCCCATTGGTCTTTTGAATTTGGAAGATAGAGCTGAGAATCAGGGAAGAAACTCTCAGAGTAGAGAACTACACAGAAGGAGAACTCCAGAGATTTGCAGAAGGTCCTCCTTGTATATTAATCTGTTTCAAAGGATACATTTGAGGAAACTGAGGTAAGAACCATTTAAAAGTATTACTGTGAATAATCTCTGAATCTCACATAGGGCTGGGAATATTTTCTGTTCCCATTGGTAAGAGGGGAGGCTTTTATAAGTCATGAGGTATTGATTAGCGTAATCAGAAGAATTTTGTCTCAGTAATGGAGCAAAATTAGCTAAAGACTTAATGATGTTCTGGTACTGCCCAGCAAAATCTTTAAATCCAGTCTTAAATGGATAAAGTGTTTCCAAGTAACTTCTTCACATCCCAGCACAAAATTCAAGAATATATATATTACCAAAAAAATCCAGTGCCTAACAAATCACAATGCCTGGCATTCAATAAAAAATTACAAGTCATACAAATAAGCAAAAAAAAAACAAAAAAAAAGCAACCCATAGTCAAGAGAAAAAATATCACATTAAAACCAACAGAGAGGGCTTCCCTGGTGGCGCAGTGGTTAAGAGTCTGCCTGCCGATGCAAGGGACACGGGTTCGTGCCCCGGTCCGGGAAGATCCCACATGCCACAGAGCGGCTGGGCCCATGAGCCATGGCCGCTGAGCCTGCGGATCCGGAGCCTGTGCTCTGCAACAGGAGAGGCCACAGCAGTGAGAGGCCCACATACCGCAAAAAAAAAAAAAAAAAAGTGTTAAAACCAATAGAGAAATGAGACAGATGATATAGTAATAGAGAAGTACATTTGAATACTTATCATAACTATTTCATATATTTGAGAAGATAAGTAGAAATGTGGAAAATATTTTTAAGATCCTAAATCAAACCTCTAGAAATTAAAACTATGGTGTCCAAGATGAAAAATATATTATGTGGGATTGTTGGCAGAATACATATTGCAAATAAAATATGAGTGAACTTGAAGACAGAATGGGCAGAGGATCAGTGAAATGTAGAACAATTTCAACAATCTAAACATTCACATAACTGAAGCCCAGAAGGGGAGAAGAAGGGAAAGAAAAATTTTGAAGAAATAATGACTATTTTCCCCAAATTTGATGAAAACTATAACCTCAAAGATTAAAGAAGTTAAAAAACAAAAAGAGAAGGCATAAAATCAAGAGTAAAGCTACACCAAACCATATCATAATTGGATTGCTCAAAGTAAATAAAATACAGATGGAACAAATAGAAAATGAACAGAAAGATGGTCATTTTAAATCTAACCACATCAATAATCACATTAAAATAAAGAGACATATATTGAATAAAAAAGCAAGACCCGGCTTCCCTGGTGGCCCAGTGGTTGAGAGTCTGCCTGCCGATGCAGGGGACATGGGTTCATGCCTCGGTCTGGCAAGATCTCACATGCCGCAGAGCAGCTGGGCCCATGAGCCATGGCCACTGAGCCTGCGCGTCCGGAGCCTGTGCTCCACAACGGAAGAGGCCACAACAGTGAGAGGCCCGCGTACCACAAAAAAAAAAAAAAAAAGCAAGACCCAACCATATGCTGTCCACAAGACACGTATTTTGGGAGTTGAGGAAAATGGCAGAAGAGTAAGATGCGGAGATCACTTTCCTCCGAACAGACAGAGGAGCGGCGCTGACCAGCACTCACCAGCTGGAGAGGTTGGTCAGCTCACCCTCCAGGGCAGGCGGGGGTTGGGAGCTGAGGCTGGGGCTTTAGTAGGAGCACAGGGAGAGGACTGGGGTTGGCAGCGTGAACACAGCCTGAAGGGGTTAGTGCACCATGGCTAGCGGGGGCGGGGTGGGGGGGAGTCCGGGAAAAGTCAGGATCTGCCGAAGAGGCAAGAGACTTTTTCTTCCCTCTTCATTTCCTGGTGCGTGAGGAGAGGGGATTAAGAGCGCTACTTAAAGGAGCTCCAGAGATGGGAACGAGCCACGGCTATCAATGCAGAACCCAGAGACGGGCATGAGATACTAAGGCTGCTGCTGCCACCACTAAGAAGCCTGTGTGCAAGCACAAGTCACTCTCCACACTACCTTTCCTGGGAGCCTGTGCAACCTGCCACAGCCAGGGTCCCACGATCCAGGGACAAATTCCCTGGGATAACGCACAGCACGCCTCAGGCTGCTGCAAGGTCACACTGGCCTCTGCTGCTGCAGGCTCTCCCCACATCTGTACCCTTCCCTCCCCCAGGACTGAATGAGTCAGAGCCCTCGAATCAGCTGCTCATTTAACCCCGACCTGTGTGAGTGAAGAACAGACGCCCTCAGGTGACCTACATGCAGAGGCAGGGTCAAATCCAAAGCTGAACCCCAGGAGCTGTGCAAACAAAGAAGTGAAAGGGAAATCCCTCCCATCAGACTCAGGAGCAGTGGAATAAATCTCCACAATCAACATAATGTACCTTGCATCTGTGGAATACCTGAACAGACAACGAATCATCCCAAATTGAAGAGATGGACTTTGTGAGCAAGATATATTATCTTTCCAACTTTTTCTCTTTTTGTGAGTGTGTATGTATATACTTCTGTGTGAGATTATGTCTGTAAAGCTTTGCTTTCACCATTTGTCCTAGGGTTCTGTCCATCGGTGTTTGTTTTTTCACTTAAAAAATTTATTTTTTCTTAATATTTATTTTTATTTTAATAACTTTATTTTATTTTATCCTCTTTCTTTCTTTCTATTTTTTCTCCCTTTTATTCAGAGCCATGTGGATGAAAGGCTCTTGGTGTTCCAGCCAGGAGTCAGTGCTCTGCCTCTGAGGTGGGAGAGCCAACTTTAGGACACTGGTCCACAAGAGACCTCCAAGCTCCACGTAATATCAAATGGTGAAAATCTCTCAGAGATCTCCATCTCAACACCAAGACCCACCTTCACTCAATGACCAGCAAGTGACAGTGCTGGATATCCTATGCCAAACAACTAGCAAGACAAGAACACAACCCCACCCATTAGCAGAGAGGCTGCCTAAAATCATAATAAGTCCACAAACACCCCCAAAACACACCACCAAACGTGGAGCTGCCAACCAGAAAGACAAGATCCAGCCTCATCCACCAGAACACAGGCACTAGTCCCCTCCACCAGGAAGCCTATGCAACCTACTGAACCAACCTTAGCCACTGGGGACAGACACCAAAATCAATGGGAAATATGAGCTAGCAGCCTGCAAAAAGGACACCCCAAACACAGTAAGATAAGCAAAATGAAAAGACTGAAAAACACACAGCAGATGAAGGAGCAAGGTAAAAACCCACCAGACCTAACAAATGAAGAGGAAATAGGCAGTCTACCTGAAAAAGAATTCAGAATAATCATAGTAAAGATGATCGAAAATCTTGGAAATAGAATAGACAAAATGCAAGAAACATTTAACAAGGACCTAGAAGAACTAAAGGGCAAACAAGCAATGATGAACAACACAATAAATGAAATTAAAATACTCTAGAAGGGATCAATAGCAGAATAACTGAGGCAGAAGAACGGATAAGTGACCTGGAAGATAAAATAGTGGAAATAACTACTGTAGAGCAGAATAAAGAAAAAAGAATGAAAAGAACTGATGACAGTCTCAGAGACTTCTGGGACAACATTAAATGCACCAACATTCGAATTATAGGGGTCCCAGAGGAAGGAGAGAAAAAGAAAGGAACTGAGAAAATATTTGAAGAGATTATAGTTGAAAACTTCCCTAATATGGGAAAGGAAATAGTTAATCAAGTCCAGGAAACACAGAGAGTCCCGTACATGATAAATCCATGGAGCAACATGCCAAGATACATATTAATCATACTATAAAAATTAAATACAAAGAAAACATATTAAAAGCAGCAAGGGAAACACAACAAATAACACACAAGGGAATCCCCATAAGGTTAACAGCTGATCTATCAGCAGAAACTCAGCAAGCCATAAGGGAGTGCCAGGACATATTTACAGTGATGAAGGAGAAAAACCTGCAACCAAGATTACTCTACCCAGCAAGGATCTCATTCGGATTTGATGGAGAAATTAAAACCTTTACAGACAAGGAAAAGCTGAGAGAGTTCAGCACCACCAAACCAGCTTTACAACAAATACTAAAACTTCTCTAGGCAGGAAACAAAATAGAAGGAAAAGACCTCCAATAACGAACACAAAACAATTAAGAAAATGGGAATACGAACATACATATCAATAATTACCTTAAATGTAAATAGATTAAATGCTCCCACCAAAAGACACAGACTGGATAAATGGATACAAAAAGAAGACCCATACATATGCTGTCTACAAGAGACGCACCTCAGACCTACGGACACATACAGACTGAAAGTGAGGAGATGGAAAAAGATATTCCATGGAAATGGAAATCAAAAGAAACCTGGAGTAGCAATTCTCATATCAGACAAAATAGACTTTAGATAAAGACTATTACAAGAGACAAAGAAGGACAGTGATCAAGGGATCAATCAAAGAAAAAGATATAACACTTGTAAATATTTATGCACCCAATAGGAGCACCTCAATAGATAAGGCAAATACTAACAACCATAAAAGGGAAAATCGACAGTAACACGATCAAATTAGGGGACTACTTTTTCTTTTTTTTTTTTTTGCAATACACAGGACTCTCACTGTTGTGGCTTCTCCCATTGCAGGGCACAGGCTCTAGACCCGCAGCCTCCATAGCCATGGTTCTGCGGCATGAGGGATCTTCCCAGATTGCGGCACGAATCCGTGTCCCCTACATCATCAGGCAGACTTTCAACCACTGTGCCACAAGGGAAGCCCCATAGTAGGGGACTTTAACACCCCACTTTCACCAATGCACAGATCATCCACATGAAAATAAATAAGGAAACACAAGCTTTAACTGATACACTAAACAAGATGACCTTAACTGATATTTATAGGACATTCCATCCAAAAACAACAGAATACACATTTTTCACAAGTGCTTATGGAACATTCTCCAGGATAGATCATATCTTGCGTCACATATCAAGCCTTGATAAATTTAAGATAATTGAAATCATATCAAGTATCTTTTCCGACCGCAACGTTATGAGATGAGATATCAATTATAGGAAAAGATCTGTAAAAAATACAAACACATGGAGGCTAAACAATACACTACATAATAACGAAGTGATCACTGAAGAAATCAAAGAGGAAATCAAAAATTACCTAGAAAAAAATGACAGTGAAAACACAGTGACCCAAAACCTACGGGATGCAGCAAAAGCAGTTCTAAGAGGGAAGTTTATAGCAATACAATCCTAGCTTAAGAAACAGGAAACATCTCAAAAAAAAACCCTGACCTTGCACCTAAAGCAATTATAGAAAGAAGAACAAAATAACCAGAAATTTAGCAGAAGGAATGAAATCAAAAGATCAGATCAGAAAGAAATGAAAAAGATATGAAGGAAATCATAGCAAAGATCAATAAAACTAAAAGCTGGTTCTTTGAGAAAAAAAATTGATAAACCATTAGCCATACTCATCAAGAAAAAAAGGGAGAAGACTCAAATCAATAGAAATAGAAATGAAAAAGGAGAAGTAAAAACTGCCACTGCAGAAATACAAAAGATCATGAGAGATTACTACAAGCAACTCTATGCCAATAAAATGGACAACCTGGAAGAAACGGACAAATTCTTAGAAATGCACAACCTGCCAAGACTGAACACGGAAGAAATAGAAAATATGAACAGACCAATCACAAGCACTGAAATTGAAACTGTGATTAAAAATCTTCCAACAAACAAAAGCCCAGGACCAGATGGCTTCACAGGTGAATTCTATCAAACATTTAGAGAAGAGCTAACACCTATCCTTCTCAAACTTTTCAAAAATATAGCAGAGGGAGGAACACACCCAAATTCATTCTACACGACCACCATCACCTTGATACCAAAACCAGACAAGGATGTCACAAAGAAAGAAAACTACAGGCCAATATCACTGATGAACATAGATGCAAAAATTCTCAACATACTAGCAAACAGAATCCAACAGAACATTAAAAGGATCATACACCATGATCAAGTGGGGTTTATTCCAAGAATGCAAGGATTCTTCAATATACGTGTCAATAAATGTGATAAAACATATTAACAAATTGAAGGGAAAAAAAACATATGATCATCTCAATAGATGCAAAGAAAGCTTTTGACAAAATTCAACACCCATTTATGATAAAAACCCTGCAGAAAGTAGGCATAGAGGGAACTTTCCTCAACATAATAAAGGCCATATATGACAAACCCACAGGCAACATCATCTTCAATGGTAAAAAACTGAAACCATTTCCACTAAGATCAGGAAAAAGACAAGGTTGCCCACTCTCACCACTCTTATTCAACATAGATTTGGAAGTTTTAGCCACAGCAATCAGAGAAGAAAAGGAAATAAAAGGAATCCAAATCACAAAAGAAGAAGTAAAGCTCTCACTGTTTGCAGATGATATGATACTATACATAGAGAATCCTAAAGATGCTACCAGAAAACTACTAGAGCTAATCAATGAATTTGGTAAAGTTGCAGGATACAAAATTAATGCACAGAAATCTTTGGCATTCCTATACACTAATGCTGAAAAATCTGAAAGTGAAATCAAGAAAACACTCCCATTTACCAATGCAACAAAAAGAATAAAATATCTAGGAATAAACCTACCTAAGGAGACAAAAGACCTGTATGCAGAAAATTATAAGACACTGATGAAAAAAATTAAAGATGATACAAATAGATGGAGAGATATACCATGTTCTTGGATTGGAAGAATGAACATTGTGAAATTGACTCTACTACCCAAAGCAGTCTACAGATTCAATGCAATCCCTATCAAACTACCAATGGCATTTTTCACAGAACTAGAACAAAAAATTTCACAATTTGTATGGAAACACAAAAGACTCCGAATAACCAAAGCAACCTTGAGAACGAAAAATGGAGCTGGTGGAATCAGGCTCCCTGACTTCAGACTATACTACAAAGGTACAGAAATCAAGACAGTTATGGTACTGGCACAAAAACAGAAAGATAGGCCAATGTAACAGGATAAAAAGTCAAGAGATAAACCCACGCACATGTGGTCACCTTATCTTTGATAAAGGAGGCAGGAATGTACAGTGGAGATAGGACAGCCTCTTCAATTAATGGTGCTGGGAAAACTGGACAGGTACATGTAAAAGTATGAAATTAGATCACTCCCTAACACCATAAAGAAAAATAAGCTCAAAATGGATTATAGACCTAAATGTAAGGCCAGAAACTATCAAACTCTTAGAGGAAAACATAGGCAGAAAACTCTATGACATAGATCACAGCAAGATCCTTTTTGGCCCACCTCCTAGAGTAATGGAAATAAAAACAAAAAGAAACAAATGGGACCTAATGAAACTTCAAAGCTTTTGCACAGCAAAGGAAACCGTAAACAAGACCAAAAGACAACCCTCAGAATGGGAGAAAATATTTGCAAATGAAGCAACAGACAAAGGATTAATTTCCAAAATTTACAAGCAGCTCATGCAGCTCAATAACAAAAAAACAAACAACCCAATCCAAAAATGGGCAGAAGACCTAAATAGACATTTCTCCAAAGAAGATATACAGACTGCCAACAAACACATGAAGGAATGCTCAACATCATTAATCATTAGAGAAATGCAAATCAAAACTACAATGAGATATCATCTCACACCAGTCAGAATGGCCATCATCAAAAAATCTAGAAGGACTTCCCTGGTGGCGCAGTGGTTGAGAGTCTGCCTGCCGATGCGGGGGACACGGGATCGTGCCCTGGTCCAGGAGGATCACACATGCCATGGAGCGGCTGGACCCGTGATCCTTGGCCGCTGGGCCTGCTCATCTGGAGCCTGTGCTCCACAGCAGGAGAGGCCACAGCGGTGAGAGTCCCGTGTACTGCAAAAAACAAACAAACAAAAAATCTAGAAACAATAAATGCTAGAGAGTGTGTGGAGAAAAGGGAACACTCTTGCATTGCTGGTGGGAATGTGAATTGGTACAGCCACTTTGGAGAACACTATGGAGGTTCCTTAAAAAACTACAAATAGAACTACCATATGACCCAGCAATCCCACTACTACGCATATACCCTGAGAAAACCATAATTCAAAAAGAGTCATGTACCAAAATGTTCATTGCAGCTCTACTTACAATAGCCCAGAGATGGAAACCACCTAAGTGCCCATCATCAGATGAATGGATAAAGAAGATGTGGCACATATATACAACGGAATATTACACAGCCATAAAAGAAACGTAATTGAGCTATTTGTAATGAGGTGGATAGACATAGAGTCTGTCATACAGAGTGAAGTATGTCAGAAAGAGAAAGACAAATACCGTAGGCTCACACATATATATGGTATTTAAGAAAAAAATAATGTTATGAAGAACCTAGGGGTAAGATAGGAATAAAGACACAGACCTACTAGAGAATGGACTTGAGGATATGGGGAGGGGGAAGGATGAGCTGTGACAAAGCGAGAGAGGCATAGACATATATACACTACCAACCGTAAGGTAGATAGCTAGTGGGAAGCAGCCGCATAGCACAGGGAGATCAGCTCAGGTGCTTCAGGAACGCCTGGAGGGGAGGGATAGGGATGGTGGGAGGGAGGGAGATGCAAGAGGGAAGAGCTATGAGAACATATGTATATGTATAACTGATTCACTTTGTTATAAAGCAGAAACTAACACACCATTGTAAAGCAATTATACCCCAATAAAGAAGTTAAAAAAAATAAAAAAATAAATAATTTTAAAAAAAGACAGTATGGTACTGCCACAAATACAGAAATATAGATCAATGGAACAGGTTAGAAATCCCAGAGATAAACCCACGCACATATGCTCACCTTATCTTTGATAAAGGAGACTAGAATATACAGTGGAGAAAAGACAGCCTCTTCAATAAGTGGTGTGGGGAAAACTGGACAGGCTCATGTAAGACTATGAAATTAGAACACTCCAAAACACCATACACAAAAATAAACTCAAAATGGATTAAAAACCTAAATGTAGGTCAGACACTATCAAACTCTTAGAGGAAAACATAGGCAGAACACTCTATGACATAAATCACAGCAAGATCCTTTTTGACTCACCTCCTAGAGAAATGGAAGTAAAAACAAAAATAAACAAACGGGACCAAATTAAACTTACAAGCTTTTGCACAGCAAAGGAAACCGTAAATAAAACCAAAAGACAACCCTCAGAATGGGAGAAAATATTTGCAAATGAAGCAACTGACAAAGGATTAATCTCCAAGATTTACAAGCAGCCCATGCAGCTCAATAACAAAAAACAAACAACCCAATCCAAAAATGGGTAGAAGATCTAAATAGACATTTCTCCAAAGAAGATATACAGAATTCCAACAAACACATGAAAGAATGCTCAACATCATTAATCATTAGAGAAATGCAAATCAAAACTACAACGAGACATCATCTCACAGTGGTTAGAATGGCCAACATCAAAAAAATCTGGAAACAATAAATGCTGGAGAGGGTGTGGAGAAAGGGGAACACTCTTACACTGTTGGTGGGAACGTAAATTGATACAGCCACTATGGAGAACAGTATGGCAGTTCTTTAAAAAACTAAAAATAGAACTACCATACAACCCAACAATCCCACTACTGGGCATATACCCTGAGAAAACCATAATTCAAAAAGAATCATGAACCAAAATGTTCATTGCAGCTCTCTTTACAATAGTCAGGGCATGGAAGCCACCTAAGTGTCCATCATCGGATCAATGGATAAAGAAGATGTGGCACATATATACAATGGAATATTACTCAGCCGTAAAATGAAATGAAACTGAGATATTTGTAGTGAGGTGGATGGACCTAGAGTCTGTCATACAGAATGAAGTCAGAAAGAGAAAAACAAATACCATATACTAACACATATATATGGAATGTAAGAAAAAAAATGTCGTGAAGAACCTAGGGGTAAGACGGGAATAAAGACACAGACCTACTAGAGAATGGACTTGAGTATATGGGGAGGGTGAAGGGTAAGCTGTGACAAAGTGTCATGGACATATATACACTACCAAATGTAAAATAGATTGCCAGTGGGAAGCAGCCGCATAGCACAAGGAGATCAGCTTGGTGTTTTGTGACCACCTAGAGGGGTGGGATAGGGAGGGTGAGAGGGAAGGAGATGCAAGAGGGGAGAGATATGGGAACATATGTATATGTATAACTGATTCATTTTGTTATAAAGTAGAAACTAACACACCATTGTAAAGCAATTATACTTCAATAAAGACGTTAAGAATAAAAACACATATTTTGAATACAAAGACACAACTAGATTAAGAGAGAAATGATGGAGATAGGCATACCATCTAACACTATCCCAGAGAAAACTATCATGTTTATATTAAAAGCAGACAAAGTAGATTTCAGAACAAAGGATATTATTGGGAATATAAAGCCTCATTTCATTATGATAAAGGAATCCATTCATCCAGAACATATATCAACATTGTGCATTTAAACCAGAGTTTTGTAACACATGAAACAAAAACAGAACTGTAAAAGAAATAAACGAATCCTCAGTATTAGAGAGAATAAATAGACAAAATGATATCAGTAATGGTACCAAAGACATAAGCAACATAGAAACAAAATTGCCTAGTTGACATTTATAAAACTGTTCACTTCACAAAAGCAGAATCCAAATTCATTTCAAGTTCACACAGAACATTTATCAACTTAGATTGTATGTGAGCCATAAAATGTCTCAAGAAATTTAAATCAATTCAAGTCATACTATATTCACTCTTTCATCACAATAAAATTAAATTTAAAATCAAAAACAAAAAGATATTTGGAAAATGGCCAGGTATTCGAAAACTGACTAATATATTTCTAAATAATACATAGGGAAGATAATAAATCTAAATGACTCTACTACCCAAAGCAATCTACAGATTCAATGCAATCCCTATCAAACTACCAATGGCATTTTTCACAGAACTAGAGCAAAAAATTTCACAATTTATGTGGAAGCACAAAAGACCCCGAATAGCCAAAGCAATCTTGAGAAAGGAAAACAGAGCTGGAGGAAATAAGCTCCTTGACTTCAGACTATACAACAAAGCTACAGTTATCAAGACAGTATGGTACTGGCACAAAATATAGATCAATGGAACAGGATAGAAAGCCCAGATATAAACCCACACACATATGGTCACCTTATTTTTTTTTTAACATCTTTATTGGGTTATAATTGCTTTACAATGGTGTGTTAGTTTCTGCTTTATAACAAAGTGAATCAGTTATACATATATATATATATATATATATATATGTTCCCATATCTCTTCTTCTTGTGTCTCCCTCCCTCCAACCCTCCCTATCCCACCCATCCAGGCTGTCACAAAGCACAGAGCTGATATCCCTGTGCCATGTGGCTGCTTCCCACAAGCTATCTACCCCACGTTTGTTAGTGTATATATGCCCATGCCTCTCTCTCGCCCTGTCACAGCTCACCCCTCTCCCTCCCCATATCCTCAAGTCCGTTCTCCAGTAGGTCTGTGTCTTTATTCCTGTCTTACCCCTAGGTTCTTCATGACATATTTTTTCCTTAAATTTCATATATATGTGTGAGCATACGGTATTTGTCTTTCTCTTTCTGACTTACTTCACTCGGTATGACAGACTGTAGGTCTATCCACCTTATTACAAATAGCTCCATTTCGTTTCTTTTTATGGCTGAGTAATATTCCTTTGTATATATGTGTCACATCTTCTTTATCCACTCATCTGATGATGGGCACTTACGTTGCTTCCATCTCTGGGCTATTGTAAATAGAGCTGCAATGAACATTTTGGTACATGACCCTTTTTGAATTTTGGTTTTCTCAGGTTATATGCCCAGTAGTGGGATTGCTGGGTCATATGGTAGTTCAATTTGTAGTTTTTTAAGGAACCTCCATACTGTTCTCCATAGTGGCTGTACCAATTCACATTCCCACCAACAGTGCAAGAGGGTTCCCTTTTCTCCACACCCTCTCCAGCATTTATTGTTTCTGGATTTTTTGATGATGGCCATTCTGGTGTGAGATGATATCTCATTGTAGTTTTGATTTGCATTTCCCTAATGATTAATAATGTTGAACATTCTTTCATGTGTTTGTCAGCAGTCTGTATATCTTCTTTGGAGAAATGTCTATTTAGGTCTTCTGCCCATTTTTGGATTGGGTTGTTTGTTTTTTTGTTATTGAGCTGCATGAGCTGCTTGTAAATTTTGGGGAAATTAATCCTTTGTCAGTTGCTTCATTTGAAAATATTTTCTCCCATTCTAAGGGTTGTCTTCTGGTCTTGTTTATGGTTTCCTTTGCTGTGCAAAATCTTTGAAGTTTCATTAGGTCCCATTTGTTTATTTTTGTTTTTATTTCCATTACTCTAGGAGGTGGGCCAAAAAGGATCTTGCTGTGATTTATGTCATAGAGTGTTCTGCCTATGTTTTCCTCTAAGAGTTTGATAGTTGCTGGCCTTACATTTAGGTCTATAATCCATTTTGAGCTTATTTTTCTTTATGGTGTTAGGGAGTGATCTAATCTCATACTTTTACATGTACCTGTCCAGTTTTCCCCACACCACTTATTGAAGAGGCTGTCTTTTCTCCACTGTACATTCCTGCCACCTTTATCAAAGATAAGATGTCCATATGTGCGTGAGTTTATCTCTGGGCTTTCTATCCTGTTCCATTGATCTATCTTTCTGTTTTTGTGCCAGTACCATACTGTCTTGATTACTGTAGCTTTGTAGTATAGTCTGAAGTCTGGGAGCCTGATTCCTCCAGCTCTGTTTTTCGTTCTCAAGATTGCTTTGGCTCTTCGGGGTCTTTTGTGTTTCCATACAAACTGTGAACTTTTATGTTCTAGTTCTGTGAAAAATGCCATTGGTAGTTTGATAGGGATTGCATTGAATCTGTAGATTGCTTTGGGTAGTAGAGCCAATTTCACAATGTTCATTCTTCCAATCCAAGAACATGGTATATCTCTCCATCTATTTGTATCATCTTTAATTTCTTTCATCAGTGTCATAATTTTCTGCATACAGGTCTTTTGTCTGCTTAGGTAGGTTTATTCCTAGATATTTTATTCTTTTTGTTGCATTGGTAAATGGGAGTGTTTTCTTGATTTCACTTTCAGATTTTTCAGCATTAGTGTATAGGAATGCCAAAGATTTCTGTGCATTAATTTTGCATCCTGCTACTTTACCAAATTCATTGATTAGCTCTAGTAGTTTTCTGGTAGCATCTTTAGGATTCTCTATGTATAGTATCATGTCATCTGCAAACAGTGAGAGCTTTACTTGTTCTTTTCTGATATGGATTCTTTTATTTCTTTTTTTTCTCTGATTGCTGTGGCTAATACTTCCAAAACTCTGTTGAATAAGAGTGGTGAGAGTGGGCAACCTTGTCTTGTTCCCGATCCTAGTGGAAATGGTTTCAGTTTTTTACCATTGAAGATGATGTTGCCTGTGGGTTTGTCATATATGGCCTTTATTATGTTGAGGAAAGTTCCCTCTATGCCTACTTTCTGCAGGGTTTTTATCATAAGTGGGTGTTGAATTTTGTCAAAAGCTTTCTCTGCATCTATTGAGATGATCATATGGTTTTTCTCCTTCAATTTGTTAATATGGTGTATCACATTGATTGATTTGCATATATTGAAGAATCCTAGCATTCCTGGGATAAACCCCACTTGATTATGATGTATGATCCTTTTAATGTGATGTTGGATTCTGTTTGCTGGTATTTTGTGGAGGATTTTTGCATCTATATTCATCAGTGTTGTTGGACTGTAGTTTTCTTTCTTGATGACATTTTTGTCTGGTTTTGGTATCAGGGTGATGGTGGCTTCGTAGAATGAGTTTGAGAATGTTCCTCCCTCTGCTATATTTTGGAAGAGTTTGAGAAGGATATCTGTTAGCTCTTCTCTAAATGTTTGATAGAATTTGCCTGTGAAGCCATCTGGTCATGGGCTTTTGTTTGTTGGAAGATTTTAAATCACAGTCTCTACTTCATTGTTTGTGATTGGTATGTTCATATTTACTATTTCTTCCTGGTGCAGTCTTGGCAGGTTGTGCATTTCTAACAATTTGTCCATTTCTTTCAGGTTGTCCATTTTATTGGCATAGAGTTGCTTGTAGTAATTTCTCATGATCTTTTGTTTCTGCAGTGTCAGTTGTTACTTCTCCTTTTTCATTTCTATTTCTATTGATTTGAGTCTTCTCCCTTTTTTTCTTGATGAGTCTGACTAATGGTTAGTCAATTTTGTTTATCTTCTCAAAGAACCAGCTTTTATTTTATTGATCTTTCCT
This sequence comes from Monodon monoceros, assembly GCF_005190385.1. Classification (NCBI taxonomy): domain Eukaryota; kingdom Metazoa; phylum Chordata; class Mammalia; order Artiodactyla; family Monodontidae; genus Monodon; species Monodon monoceros. Next base: position 27,350,690 of record NW_021703783.1, read on the forward strand.
ATCATTTCCTTCATTTCTTTTTCATTTATTTCTGATCTGATCTTCATGATTTCTTTCCTTCTGCTAACTTTGGGGGCTTTTTGTTCTTCTTTCTCTAATTGATTTAGGTGCGAGGTTAGGTTGTTTATTCGAGTTGTTTCCTGTTTCTTAAGGTAGGATTGTATTCCTATAAACTTCCCTCTTAGAACTGTTTTTCCTGCATCCCATAGGTTTCAGATCATCGTGTCTTCATTGTCATTTGTTTCTAGGTATTTTTTGATATCCTCTTTGATTTCTTCAGTGATGACTTCGTTATTAAGTAGTGTATTGTTTAGCCTCCATTTGTTTGTATTTACAGATCTTTTCCTGTAATTGATATCTAGTCTCATAGCATTGTGGTCGGAAAAGATACTTAATAAAATTCCAATTTTCTTAAATTTATCAAGGCTTGATTTGTGACCCAAGATATGGTCTATCCTGAAGAATGTTCCATGAGCACTTGAGAAAAATGTGTATTCTGTGGTTTTTGGATGGAATGTCCTATAAATATCAATTAATTTCATCTTGTTTAATGTATCATTTAAAGCTTATGTTTCCTTATTTATTTTCATTTTGGATGATCTGTCCTTTGGTGAAAGTGGGGTGTTAAAGCTGCCTTCTATGAATGTGTTACTGTTGATTTCCCATTTTATGGCTGATAGTATTTGCCTTATCTATTGATGTGCTCCTATATTGGGTGCATAAATATTTATAATTGTTATATCTTCTTCTTGGATCGATCCCTTGATCATTAGGTAGGGTCCTTCTTTGTCTCTTGTAATAGTCTGTATTTTAAAGTCTATTTTGTCTGCTATGAGAATTGCTACTCCAGCTTTCTTTTGATTTCTATTTGCATGGAATATCTTTTTCCATCCCCTTACTTTCAGTCTGTATGTGTCCCTAGGTCTGAAGTGGGTTTCTTGTAGACAGCATATATATTGGTCTTGTTTTTGTATCCACTTAGCCAGTTTGTGTCTTTTGGTGGGAGGATTTAGTCTGTTTAAAGTTAAGGTAATTATCGATTTGTATGTTCGTATTCCCATTTTCTTAATTGTTTTGGGTTTGTTATTGTAGGTATTTCCTTCTCTTGTGTTTCTTGCCTAGAAAAGTTCCTTTAGCATTTGTTGTAAAGCTGGTTTGGTGGTGCTGAACACTATCGGCTTTTACTTGTCTGTAAAGGTTTTAATTTCTCCATCAAATCTGAATGAGATTCTTGCTGGGTAAGCAATCTTCGTTGTAGGTTTTTCTCCTTCATCACTGTAAATATGTCCTGTCAGTCCCTTCTGGCTTGCAGAGTTTCTGCTGAAAGATCAGCTGTTAAGCTTATGGGGATTCCCTTGTGTGTTATTTGTTGTTTTTCCCTTGTTGTTTTTAATATGTTTTCTTTGTATTTAATTTTTGGGAGTTTGATTAATATGTATCTTGGCATGTTTCTCCTTGGATTTATCCTGTATGGGACTCTGTGCTTCCTGGACTTGATTAACTATTTCCTTTCCCATATTAGGGAAGTTTACAACTATAATCTCTTCAAATATTTTCTCTGTCCCTTTCTTTTTCTCTTCTTCTTCTGGGACCCCTATAATTCGAATGTTGGTGCGTTTAATATTGTCCCAGAAGTCTCTGAGACTGTCCTCACTTCTTTTCATTCTTTTTTCTTTATTCTGCTCTGCAGCAGTTATTTCCACTATTTTATCTTCCAGGTCACTTATCCATTCTTCTGCCTCAGTTATTCTGCTATTGATCCCTTCTAGAGTCTTTTTCATTTCATTTATTGTGTTGTTCATCATTGCTTGTTTGCTCTTTAGTTCTTCTAGGTCCTTGTTAAATGTTTCTTGCATTTTGTCTATTCTATTTCCAAGATTTTGGATCATCTTTACTATCATTATTCTGAATTCTTTCTCAGCTAGACTGCCTATTTCCTCTTCATTTGTTAGGTCTCGTGGGTTTTTATCTTGCTCTTTCATCTGCTGTGTGTTTTTCTGTCTTCTCATTTTGCTTATCTTACTGTGTTTGGGGTCTACTTTTTGCAGGCTGCAGGTTTGTAGTTCCCGCTGTTTTTGGTGTCTGTCCCCAGTGGCTAAAGTTGGTTCAATGGGTTCTGTAAGCTTCCTGGTGGAGGGGACTAGTGCCTGTGTTCTGGTGGATGAGGCTGGATCTTTCCGGTGGGCAGGTCCATGTCTGGTGGTGTGTTTTGGGGTGTCTGTGGCCTTATTATGACTTTAGGCAGCCTCTCTGCTAATGGGTGGGGTTGTGTTCCTGTCTTGCTAGTTGTTTGGCATAGGGTGCCCAGCACTGTAGCTTGCTGATCATTGAGTGAAGCTGGGTGTTGGTGTTAAGATGGAGATCTCTGGAAGATTTTTGCCATTTGATATTACGTGGAGCTGGGAGGTCCCTTGTGGACCAGTGTTGAAGTTGGCTCTCCCACCTCAGATGTACAGCACTGATTCCTGGCTGGAGCATCAAGAGCCTTTCATCGACACAGCTCAGAATAAAAGGGAGAAAAAGTAGAAAGTAAGAAAGAAAGAGGGTAAAATAAAATAAAGTAAGATAAAATAAAGTTACTAAAATAAAAATTTATTAAGAAAAAAAAATTTTTTAAGTAAAAAACAACAAAAATCCAGACGGACAGAACCTTAGGACAGATGGTGGTAGCAAAGCTATACAGACAAAATCTTACACAGAAGCCTTCACATACACACTCACAAAAAGAGGAAAAGGGGGGAAAATAATATATCTTGCTCTGAAAGAGCACCTCCTCAATTTGGGATGATTTGTTGTCTATTCAGGTATTCCACCGATGCAGGGTACATCAAGCTGATTGTGGAGATTTAATCCACTGCTCCTGAGGCTGCTTGGAGTGATTTTCCTTTCTCTTCTTTATTCGCACAGCTCCCACGGTTCAGCTTTGGATTTGGCCCCGCCTCTTCATGTAGGTCGCCGGAGGGCATTTTTTCTTCACTCAGACAGGACGGGGTTAAAGGAACAGCTGATTTGGGGGCTCTGGCTCACTCAGGCCGGGGGGAAAGAGGTGCATGGAGTGTGGAGCGAGCCTGCGGCGGCAGAGGCCAGTGTGACATTGCACCAGCCTGTGGTGCGTTGTTCATTCTCTAGGGGAAGTTGTCCCTGGATCACGGAACCCTGGCAGTGGTGGGCTGCACAGGCTCCCATGAGGAGAAGTGTGCATAGTGACCTGTGCTTGCACACAGGCTTCTTGGTGGCGGCAGCAGTGGCCTGAGCATCTCATGATCGTCTCTGGGGTCCGTGCTGATAGCCGCGGCTCACGCCCATCTCTGGAGCTCCTGTAAGCAGTGCTCTTAATCCCCTCTCTTTGCGTACCAGGAAACAAAGAGGGAAGAAAAAGTCTCTTGCCTCTTCGGCAGGTCCAGACTTTTTCCCGGACTCCCTCCTGGCTACCGTGGTGCACTAACCCCTTCAGGCTGTGTTCACACCACCAGTTCTCTCCCTACGATCTGACTGAAGCCCGAGCCTCAGTTCCCAGCCCCCGCCCGCCCTGGTGGGTGAGCAGACAAGCCTCTCTGGCTGGTGAGTGCCGGTCGGTACCGCTCCTCTGTGCGGGAATCTCTCCACTTTGTTCTCCACACCCCTGTTGCTGTGCTCTCCTCCGCGGCTCTGAAGGTTACCCCTCCGTCACCCATAGTCTCCTCCCGTGAAGGGGCTTCCTAGTGTGTGGAAACCTTTCCTCCTTCACAGCTCCCTCCCACTGGTGCAAGTCCTGTCCCTATTCTTTTGCACCTGTTTATTCTTTTTTCTTTTGCCCTACCCAGGTACGTGGGGAGTTTCTTGCCTTTTGGGAGGTCTGAGGTCTTCTGCCAGCGTTCAGTGGGTGTTCTGTAGGAGTTGTTCCACATGTAGATGTATTTCTGATGTGTCTGTGGGGAGGAAGGTGATCTCCGCATCTTACTCTCCTGCCATCGTCCCCCTCTCCCTGCATGTATCTTTTTAAATTAGAGTTTTCATTTTTTCTGGATATATACCAAGAGTGGCATCACTGGATCATATGGTAGCTCTATTTCTGTTTTTTTAAGGAAACTCCATGCTGTTTTCCATAGTATCTTCACCAATTTACATTTCCACCAGCAGTGTATTAAGGTTCCCATTTCTCCAAACCCTTTCCAACACTTACTATTTGTAGACTTTGTAATAATAGTCATTCTGACTGGTGTGAAGTGATACCTCATTGTGGTTTCGATTTGCATTTCTCTAATAATTAGCAATGTTGAACATCTTTTCATGTGTCTGTTGGCCATCTGTATGTCTTCTTTGGAAAAAAGTTTATTTAGATCTGCAATTTGATTGATTGGGTTTTCTGTTTCTTCAATATTGAGTTGTATGAACTGTTTATATGTTTTGAATATTAACCCCTTCTCAGTCACACTATTTGCAAATATTTTCTCCCATTGTCTTTTCATTATTATTATTTTTTTGATGGTTTCCTTTGCGTGCAAAAGCTTTAGGTTTGATTAGGTCCCATTTGTTTATTTTTGCTTTTACCTCTTTTGCCTTGGGAGACGGATTCTTTTTTTTTTTTTCTTGCAGCATGCAGGCCTCTCACTGTTGTGGCCTCTCCCACTGCAGATCACAGGCTCTGGACACACAGGCTCAGTGGCCATGGCTCACAGGTCCAGCTGCTCTGTGGCATGTGGGATCTTCTCGGACCGGGGCACGAACCCGCATCCCCTGCATCAGCAGGCAGACTCCCAACCACTGCGCCACCAGGGAAGCCCTGATTCATTTTTTATTGTTGTTAGTTTCTGCTTTATCACAAACTGAATCAGCTATACATATACATATACCCCCATATCTCCTCCCTCTTGTGTCTCACTCCCACCCTCCCTATCCCACCCCTCTAGGTGGTCACAAAGCACCGAGCTGATCTCCCTGTGTTATGCAGCTGCTTCCCACTAGCTATCTATTTTACATTTGGTAGTATATATAAGTCCATGCCACTCTCTCACTTCGTCCCAGCTTACACTTCCCCCTCCCCATGTCCTCAAGTCCATTCTCTACATCTGCATCTTTATTCCTGTCCTGCCCCTTGGTTCTTCATAACCTTTTTTTTTTTTTTTTTTTAGATTCCATATATATATATGTTAGCATACGGTATCTCTTTTTCTCTTTCTGACTTACTTCACTATGTATGACAGACTCTAGGTCCATCCACCTCACTACAAATAACTCAATTTTGTTTCTTTTTGTGGTTGAGTAATATTCCATTGTATATATGTGCCACATCTTCTTTATCCATTCATCTGTCGATGGACACTTAGGTTGTTTCCATGTCCTGGCTATTGTAAATAGAGCTGCAATGAACATTTTGGTACATGACTGTCTGGTTTTCTCAGGGTATATGCCCAGTAGTGGGATTGCTGGGTCGTATGGTAGTTCTATTTTTAGTTTTTTAAGGAACCTCCGTACTGTTCTCCATACTGGCTGTATCAATTTACATTCCCACCAACAGTGCAAGAGGGTTCCCTTTTCTCCACACCGTCTCCAGAATTTATTGTTTGTATATTTTTTTATGATGACCATTCTGACTGGTGTAATGTGATACCTCACGGTAGTTTTTCTTTGCATTTCTCAAATGATTAGTTATGTTGACCATCCTTTCATGTGTTTGTTGTCAATCCATATATATTCTTTGTAGAAATATCTATTTAGTTCTTTTGCCCATTTTTGGATTGGGTTGTTTGTTTTTTTGATATTGAGCTGCATGAGCTGCTTGTAAATTTTGGAGATTACTCCTTTGTCAGTTGCTTCATTTGCAAATATTTTCTCCCAGTCTGAGGGTTGTCTTTTGGTCTTGTTTATAGTTTCCTTTGTTGTGCAAAAGGTTTTAAGTTTCATTAGGTCCCATTTGTTTATTTTTCTTTTTATTTCCATTTCTCTAGGAGGTGGGTCAAAAGGATCTTGCTGTGATTTACATCATAGAATGTTCCGCCTATGTTTTCCTCTAAGAGTTTGATAGTTTCTGGCCTTACATTTAGGTCTTTAGTCCATTTTGCATTTATTTTTGTGTATGGTGTTAGGGAGTGTTCTAATTTTTTAATCAGATTTTTGTGTGCTATTGAGTTTTATGGTTTATTTATATATTTGAATATTATATTCTTATCAGGTATATGATTTGCAAACATCCTCTCCCATTCTGTAGGTTTTCTTTTCATTTTGTTGATAGTCTCCCTTGCTGTGTATAAACTTTTTCATATGTAACCTCACTGATTTATTTTTGCTTTGCTTTCAGATTTAAAAACTCATTTCCAAGACTTATGTCAAGAAGCTTACCACAAATGTTTTTTTTCTAGGAATTTTATGGTTTCAGGTCTTATGTTCAATTCTTTAATCCAGTTTGAACTAGTTTTTTTTTTTTTTTTTTTGGTATGCTGTAAGGTAGTGGGTTGAGATTCATTCTTTTACATGTGGCTCTCTAGGTTTCCCAACACTTTATTGAATAGACTGTGCTTTCCCCATTGTAGATACTTGCCTCCTTTGTTGTAAATTAATTCTCCATATATGCATGAGTTTATTTCTGGGCTTTTTATTCTGGTCCACTCATTCATGTGTCTGTTTTATGTTTTAATTATTATAGCTTTGTAATATAGTTTGAAATCAGGAAGTGTGTTGCCTCCATCTTTGTTCTTTCTCACGGATGCTTTGACTGTTCAAGGTTCCTGTGGTTCAATACAAATTTTATAATTATTTTCTCTGTTTCTTGAAAAATGCCATTGGAATTATAATAGAAATTGCATTAAATCTATAGATTACTTTGAGTACTATGTAAAGTTTAACTATACTGATTCTCCCAGTCTATGACCATGGACTATCTTTCCATTTAGTTGTGTCTTCTTCAATTTCTTTCATTAATGTCTTCTAGTTTTCCATATATGGGTCTTTGACCTTCTTGGTTAAATTTATTTTTAGGTATTTTTTTGTAATGCAATTGTAAATTGGATTGTTTTCTTTATTTCTCTTTCTGATACCTAATGGATAGACTCACCACTGTTTTTGTTTGTTTATTTTATGTCCAATTTGTACACATTAGTTATATTTTTATATGGATATCCATGTTGTCATTAAACACAGACAGTATTTTTAATAGCTGTAAATAGATTGTAACCTTTAAAATTATATAAAAAATTAAAAAGTAAAACTCTCAGAAATCAAGGAAAAATTTAAAGGATGAAAAATATATCTATCTTAAAGAAATTTACCCATTAAATAAATATATATGAATTAAAAATACTTTAGAGTAAATAAGTTAGTCTTATCCATGACCTCAGTTGTCACCTGTATATTAATCACTCTTTAACTAGAATGCCCCGTTTAATCTTCTCTTCTGAAGTTTCTTACAAAGCTCTTCATTTCCAGCTGCCTTCAAGATAATTTTTTTTCTACATGTTCTTATAGTACCTCATAGTACTTGAACTTAATTTATCACGTCTTGTTTCCTGAGTTACACTTCATCAACTTTAATATTCCTTCATTAATAAAGCTAACTTACCCTGGAGATAGAAGGAGGATTGCAAACTCTGTTATAGAATCATTCCATTAGAAGTTTGTCTCTACCTCAATTGGCCTTAACTTTTACTTACATAATAAACGTTTATAATGGTAAAGTTTTTGTGAACTTGGAGTACAGAATAATATGGAAGTATTTTCCCCTCAATGAAAGAATAAGATTGTAATGAGGACAGGAAAGTTTTCAAGACAAAAGATAAAGGCACCCATGATTTCCAGATTTAAGTGGTAGAGTGGTGCATTATGGTAGAGATCAGTTAGAACTCTGTGATATTTAGTAGGTGTGAATTTGAGTTTAAATATTGCAGAGTTTATTATTGCTTCTCTCATGTGGTCACCGACTATGGTTACTATAGAGGTGAGTCATCTGAATTTTGATTTTTCTTATTGAAACTGTATTACTCAGATGACATTCAACACTTTACTGTGCTTGGCTTTTTCACAGGGTTATCTGTATTTCTTCCTGTCCTTGCTTGAAGAGAATATCATCTGAAGTATATGAAAAGCTGGATAACTGCTGGAAGGATTGCAAATATTTTGTTGTATTCTGAAGTCATAGGTCAGCAAAAACTATTCCCATAAAATGGCACATGGTATGAAAAAATTTTATAGAGTATAAACTAGTAAAATTTCCAGGTATCAAGATGTAACCTATGTAAAGTATTAACATTTTAGAGGTATATAGGGTAGGAATACTGGGAATCATGAAGAAACTGAACAAATAGGAAAGAAGAAAGAAATAATCAAAATAATTGAAGATACGTATTAAAAAGGACAAGGTTGAATATTCCATGAAGATTTCACCACTAACACATGGAAACTGAGGTAACTGTGACATATCTACAGCTGCCAAACACACAGAAATCCCACATAAAATATAACAAAATAAGTAAAGGTTTAAAAAGTAAATATTTGAGTTCAAAATAAAAAAATAATCTCCAAAGCTAGAACCCAAATTGAAAGTTAAATTGCTAAGCATTTGATCTACCATGAATGTGCTCCAAGAACTTGGATAAATGGTTAAAGATTGTGTTATATAATTCACAGGTACAAGTGGTCTTGGCCAGTATGAGACATGGCAGATACTGTGGTCTATGTATGAATCAGTACCATACAGGTGTTGTTCCCTTCAAGTAAAAGGGGTTAGAAAAACTTGGTTCAATAGCTAAGTGATGTGGTAAGGAAAAAGTCTCCATGGGTTCTCCATTGAACTTAGTTTTTAGTTTCTTTTCTCTCAAGAAATTAAAATTTGAAGCCTTTGATACATGCTGGTGAGGGATATGAATGAATACCAACCACACATTGTCAGATTTCCCAGATAAGAAATTAAAATAAAAACAATTCTGGAACAACAAGACTCCTAGGACCCCAGGAGAGATAAATATAAAATTAGTCTATTTGGGTATTTCCACATCTGAAGGTGAACAAAATCATTTGACAGGGAAAGGGAGAGGCACATGGTGGGATGTCTCCTAGAGGTGGGTTCCCAATAACACAATTACAAATCAGATGAAGGGATAAGAATTATGAAGGGGATCTCACAGGGAGAATAAATAGACTTTGCATTGAATAATGTAAAAATAAAGAAATTATTTTAAAGGTAAAATAAAATATGCTTGCCTAACTAAAGAAATAAAAGAAGAAATCAACACAATAATAAAAATGAGATAGACGTGAAGTAAGTTTAGATTAAAAATTAGAACTTCCAGAAATGAAAACATAAATGGTGAGATGAAAAATACTGGAATTTTGAAAACCAAAATTACCTTGAAGGAGCAAAAAGAGATTTGAGGAAAAAAATGAACTGAAAAAGAAAGTATAGCACAGGCCTGATTGAAGTTCCCATATGAGAGAATAAAAAGAATGGAAGAGTCTTTCAAAAATTCAGGTAGTTAAGAAAATTTTTAATAAAGTGCACATTTACTGTGTAATGTTTATTTTACCTTATTTATATTACTTAATCCTTAAATGAACCATATATAGTTGTACTCTTATTCCTAACTTTTTTTGACATCTCATTTTATTTTATTTATTTATTTTTATTTTTTTGTACAGCAGGTTCTTATTACTTAAGTATTTTATACATATTAGTGTATATATGTCAATCCCAATCTCCCAATTCAACCACCACCACCCCGCCCCCTCTTTTCCCCCTTGGGGTCCATATGCTTGTTCTCTACATCTGTGTCTCTGTTTCTGTCTTGCAAACCTGTTCACCTGTACCATTTTTCTAGATTCCACATATATGCATTAATATACGATATTTGTTTTTCTCTTTCTGACTTCCTTCACTCTGTATGACAGTCTATAGGTCCATCCACGTCTCTACAAATGACCCAATTTCTTTCCTTTTTATGGCTGCATAATATTCCATTGTATATATGTACCACTTCTTCTTTATCCATTCATCTGTCAATGGACAGATGCTTCCATTTCCTGGCTGTTGTAAATAGAGTGGCAATGAACATTGTCGTACATTACTCTTTATGAATTATGGTTTTTTCAGGGTATATGCCCACTAGTGGGATTGCTGAGTCATACTATTTTTAGAATTTAAGGAACCTTCATACTGTTCTCCATAGTGGTTGTATCAATTTACATTCCCACTAACAGTGCAAGAGGGTTCCCTTTTTCCACACCCTCTCCAGCATTTATTGTTTGTAGATTTTTTTTAACATCTTTATTAGAGTATAATTGTTTTACAATGTAGATTTTTTGATGATGGCCACTTTGACTGGTGTGAGGTGATACCTCATTTTGGTTTTGATTTGCATTTCTGTAATGATTAGTGATGTTGAGCATCCTTTCATGTGTTTGCAGGCAATCTGTATATCTTATTTGGAGAAATGTCTATTTGGGTATTCTGCACATTTTTGGATTGGTTTGTTTGTTTTTTTTTGATATTGAGCTGCATGTGTTGCTTGTAAATTTTGGAGATTAATGGTTTGTAAGTTGCTTCGTTTGAAAATATTTTCCCCCATTCTGAGGGTTGTCCTTTCATCTTGTTCATGGTCTCCTTTGCTGTGCAAAAGCTTTTAAGTTTCCTTAGGTCCCATTTGTTTATTTTTGCTTTTATTTTCATTTCTATAGGAGGTGGGTCAAAAAGGATCTTGCTGTGACTTATGTCATAGAGTGTTCTGCCACTGTTTTCCTCTATGAGTTTTGTTTTTATCATCTTTATTGGAATATAATTGCTTTACAATAGTGTGTTCATTTCTGTTTTATATCAAAGTGAATCAGCTATACATATACATATATCCCCATATCTCCTCCCTCTTGTTTCTCCCTCCCATCCTCCCTAACCCACCCCTCTAGATGGTCACAAAGCACCAAGCTGATCTCCCTGTGATATGTGGCTGCCTCCCACTAGTTATCTATTTTGTATTTGGTAGTGTATATAAGTCCATGCCACACTCTCACTTCATCCCAGCTTATCCTTCCCACTCCCTCTGTCCTCAAGTCCATTCTCTATGTCTGCATCTTTATTCCTGTCCTGCCCCTAGGTTCTTCAGAACCATTTGTAATGTCTGGCCTTAAATTTAGCTCTTTGATCCATTTTGAGTTTATTTTTGTGTATTGTGTTAGGCAGTGTTCTAATTTCATTGTTTTACATGTAGCTGTCCAGTTTTCCCAGCACCACTTACTGAAGAGGCTGTCTTTTCTCCATTGTATATGCTTGCCTCTTTTATCAAAAATAAGGTGCCCATATGTGCATGGGTTTATCTCTGGGATTCCTATCCCGTTCCATTTTTCTATATTTCTGTTTTTGCACCAGTTCCATACTCTTTTTATTACTGTATCTCTGTAGTGTAGTCTGAGGTCCAGGAGACCAATTCCTCCAGCTCCGTTTTTCTTTCTCAAGATTGCTTTGGCTATTTGGGGTCTTATGTGTTTCTATACAAATTGTGAAACTTTTTGTTCTAGTTCTTTGAAAAAATGCCATTGGTAGTTTGATAGGGTTTGCATTGAATCTGGTGATTGCTTTGGGTAGTATAGTCATTTTCACAGTTGATTCTTCCTATCCAAGAACATGGTATATCTCTCCATCTGTTTGTATCATCTTTAATTTCTTTCATCAGTGTCCTATAGTTTTCTGCATACAGGTTTTTGTCTCCATAGGTAGGTTTATTCCTAGGTATTTTATTCTTTTTGTTGCAGTGGTAAATGGGAGTGTTTCCTTAATTTCTCTTGCAGATTTTTCATCATTAGTGTATAAGAATGCAAGAGATTTCTTTGCATTAATTTTGTATCCTACTAATTTACCAAATTCATTGCTTAGTTTTTGTAATTTTCTGGTATCATCTTTAGGGTTCTCTGTGTATAGTATCATGTCATCTGCAAACAGTGACAGGTTTATTCTTCTTTTCTGATTTGGATTCCTTTTATTTCTTTTTCTTCTCTGATTGCCATGGCTAAAACTTCCAAATCTATGTTGAATAAGAGTGGTGAGAGTGGGCAACCTTGTCTTGTTCCTGATGTTAGAGGAAATGTTTTCAGTTTTTCACCATTGAGAATGATGTTGACTGTGGGTTTGTCATATATGGCTTTTATTATGTGGAGGTAAGTTCCCTCTATACCTACTTTCTGGAAGGTTTTTATCATAAGTGGTGTTGAATTTTGTCGAAAGCTTTTTCTGCATCTATTAAGATGATCATATGGTTTTTCTCCTTCAGTTTGTTAATATGGTGTATCACATTAATTTATTTGTGTATATTGAAGAATCCTTCCATTCCTGGGATAAACCTCACTTGATAATGGTGTATGATCCTTTTAATGTGCTATTGGATCCTGTGTGCTAGTATTTTTGCATCTATGTTCATCAGTGATGTTGGCCTGTAGTTTTCTTTCTTTGTGACATCTTTGTCTGGTTTTGGTATCAGGGTGTTGGTGGCTTCATAGAATGAGTTTGGGAGTGTTCCTCTCTCTGTTATATTTTGGAAGAGTTTCAGAAAGTTAGGTGTTAGCTCTTCTCTAAATGTTTCATAGAATTCCTGTGAAGCTCTCTGGTCCTGGACTTTTGTTTGTTGGAAGGTTTTTAATCACAGTCTCAATTTCAGTGCTTGTCATTGGTCTGTTTATATTTTCTATTTTTTGTTGGTTCAGTCTTGGAAAGTTTTGCTTTCCTAAGGATTTGTCTACTTCTTCCAGATTGTCCATTTTATAGATATACAGTTGCTTGTAGTAATCTCTCATAATCCTTTGTATTTCTCCAGTGCCAGTGGTTACTTTTCCTTTTTCATTTCTAATTCTATTGGTTTGAGCCTTCTCCCTTTTTTTCTTGATGAATTTGGCTAATGGTTAATCAATTTTGTTTATCTAACTTGCCAAAGATTATTAATTTATGGCAAAGCCAGCTAACTACATAGTAGTATTTTCAGCAAAGCCATTTATCACTTGGAAGCATTTATGATGAGATTTATGACACTTTATATTTTCTGGATGGTTTCAAAAATGTGACTCTATCAGGAGTTTCCAAATATAATAAAGCTACTTTGTTAGTTATTATTAGTTAGGCTCTAGGTTCACGTAACAGAAACCCATCTTAAATAAAACAAGGGTAAGAAAATTTATCCGAATGAAATAATTGGGAGATTGAGGTTTATCACAGTAACAAAAGACAACTAAGAATCAGGGTCACTCTGGAACCTCAGTGTCTGGCTATGCAGGATTCATATGCTGCTAGAAGTGCTCTCACACTTTTCCCTCATCTGCCTCTTTATCTGTTTACCCCTTCCTCTTCTCTCTCTGCATGTCTACACCACTTTCTCAGTTTTATTTACTGTCACCAGAAATAAGTGAAGGCAAATTTTAGGTAATATTCTTTTAGTTGCTAATTAGAGAGAAAAGGAGTCTCTCTGTCCAATCCACCCTGATAAATCTTGGTGAATGATTCTAATTATCCTGGAGTAGTTCAAATATATTTTAGGTCAATCTCCCTAGAAGTGAAACCTGAAATGAGGATTTTTGTGCCAGTGATTTATTGAGGGAGCTTCATCCAATGAAACTTATAAAGGATAAGATTATAAGGATAGAGTTATATACAGTAGGGTATTAAGTGGTACAAAATATTATGTATAAAGTAAGCTACAAGGATATTCCAATATGGGAAATATAGCAAATATTTTATCATAACTATGATAGAGTATGATCTTTAAAATTATGAACCACTATATTGTACACCTGTAACTTATATAATATTGTACATCAGCTATATGTTAATAAATTTTAAAAAAACAATAGAGCAGTGGAAGAAGATAAGCAAAGAGGTAGGTTCAGTTAGAGCCTCACCTCAACCTTTTTCCTCAGAGAATTTGAATGGTAATGCAGTTTTCCCACATGAGCTAACTGGTCCACTCTTTTATGTTTACCTCATCACTCAGTGATGGGAAGAAAGCCATCCCTTGAGCCTTGTCCTATGTGCCTTTCAGATATCTCTGGGTGTGGTGGCTCAGATCAGCCAAGAGCAAGTCACTGGATTAAGGTACAGCTGTGAGCTGTTTTAAGCCATTACTTACAGATTGTTAAAGAGATCTGCATGGGACAACAAAAGCTTCCTCTACAGACTGCTTATTCCCCTACTTATTTGGAGTAGTTGATAAGGATACTATATTTGTCTCAATCTGGTTCACATACTTCACTTATCTTTGGAAATAGGTGTGTTTGGCTTGGAGTCTAATATGACAAAGCAAGCAATGAAGGGGTGCTGGATAGCCTATAATAGCCACTGTTCTAACAAAGTTCTTTGCCTATGTGAATAGCATCTATTTTCTACAGCTCTGAAATCTCCCCTAGAGTTTCAATGTAATCTTAATTAATTATAATTATATGTATATAATATATGTGTACACACACACACACACACACAAACAAACAAACATTGCTTAGACATAAGCTGGCTATGTGAAACTCAGTAAATCTAAAACCTCTAGTCTTTTCCATAGTTCAATCCTCCCATTTTGTGTTGATACTATCATTAGGCAGTCAGGCTTAAATCATTTGAATTATCTTTAACTTTTTCTTTTCATCCCATATACTGAATCAACAGATATGAAAAATTCTCTCATAATGCTTATCACATGCAAAGCTTCCATTTTATTTTATTATCACTGTGGTTCTAGTCCTAATCTCATTCCACCTTAAATACACCCAGAATTTCTTAACTTATTTTCTCATATCAATTCCTCACTAATAAGAACAAATATTTCTAAAGGCACGTCTTTAATCACATCACCCTTTAACTCAAAATTTTAAAATATCTTCCTGTCTTGTCCATAAATCTAATTTTCTTAATTCATGTTTAAGTACCCCCAATAACCATGCCTGAATCAAACTCTGATGCTGTGTCAATACGTGTTGCCTATTTTCAATAATTTTATATATTATTTTATCTAGACATAAAAGAAGATAATATCAAGAGGAGATCACGATGGTGGAGTAGAAGGACACTGAACTCACCTCCCTGCACAAACACATCAAAACTACATCTACATGTAGAGCCATTCTGAGAACAGAATGAAGACTGTCAGAAAGACTCCTGTAGAAACAAATCTGTAAAGAAGATCCACATGGAGTCAGGTAGAAAGGAAAGAGTTGTGGTCAGGTCAGGACTTGTTCTCTTCAGAGAGAACACAGAGAGGAGGGGGATTACACATGCTCAGAGATCCTCCCTGGGGAGTGAGTGATTCGAACCTCATATTGGGAACCCCAGCACTGGGATCTGATGCTGGGAAAATGAGTTCTGTGGTACTAACAGGAAAGTCGTAAGAAATCTAGACTCTGCTCATGAAAAGCATTCTCATGCTTGCTTACCCCCAAGAACAAGGTGGAAGATGTAGATTGAAAGTGCCCAGGACCTGGCTGGTTTCCCACAACTGCCCCAGTGTGTGCCCTGGCCCATGATGAGTCCCTGCTCCAGCAGCTCTAGCTTTGGTGCAGTGCTCCACTAGGGAAAAGGCTGCTGTTGCCAAGGAGGGTACACAGCTGGGGTACTACATCTGAATAGGGCAAGGTCACCATTACTGGCATTTGTGAAGACAGATCAGAGGCAGTCTAGAGCTCTAACTGGTGTGTTGGGATCACCCCAACGCATACTCTGGCCCATGCCATGCTCCCTCTCCGGTTCCTTTTGCTCCAACACAGCTCCCCACTAGAATGAAGGCTACTGTGCAGTTGTGGGGGACAGAGCCTGCTAGAAGTTGGCACTGTATCTGACTGGGATGAAGGCAGTCACTGTGGAGCTTGTGAAAACAGTGGATGGGGAACTATCTCAAGCTCTGACTGGGATAGCCCAAAAATATGTCCAAGCCCACAGTGGGCACCTGCTTTGGCCCCTCTTGCTGTGGCACTTCTCCCCATCTGGGACAAAGATGCCACTGTTGGGGGTGGGAAGCATGCACATGGAGGGAACAGAAGCCTTAGGGTTTCTGCTCCAACACCTTGGGACCTGACCCCACCCCTGATACAACAGTGGTAGCATAGGAGGGTTGAGCATAAGAGAAGCCCTGGCTCACACCTGGCCTTGCCTTTATCACCTTCATCTCCAGTCCCACCTCTCACTAAGGTGATAGCTGCCAGCACACTCTGGAGGAGGATGAGACCTGTGGTCACTTCAGATTCAGCTCTCCCACCAAAGCCACCAGGCACAGGTAGACTGCATAGGGACACTTCCACACAAGAACACCCCTTCAGACTAGGATAGGTAACAGTTTCACCTAAATTCATAGAGAAAAATAGAGTTAAGCAACATGAGAAGACAGAGGAATTTGTTTAAAATGAAAGAACAATGAAACCCCCTGAAAAAATTAATGAAGTACAGATAAATAATTTACCAGGTAAACAGTCCAAAGCATTAGTAATAAGAATGCTGGCTGAATTAGGAAAAAGAAGAGATGAACACAGTGAAATTTTAAAGAAGGAACTAGAGAATATACATAAAAAGTCAGAACTGAAGAATACAATAACTGAAATTTAAAAAAAACACTAGAAGGAAATAATGGCAGACTAGGTGATAAAGGAGAACATAAAAGTGATCTGGAAGATAGAATAATGGAAATGATCTAATCAGAATAGCAAAAAGAAAAACAAATTTAAGAAATGAAAACATCTTAAGGGACATCTGGGACAATATCAGGCTTACTAACATTCACATTATAGGGGTCATAGAAGGAAAAGAGAGAGAGAGAAAGGGGTCAAAATTGTATCTGATGAAATTATGGTTGGAAATTTCCATAACCTGAACATGGAAATGGATAT
This sequence comes from Monodon monoceros, assembly GCF_005190385.1. NCBI lineage: Eukaryota > Metazoa > Chordata > Mammalia > Artiodactyla > Monodontidae > Monodon > Monodon monoceros. The sequence goes on from NW_021703783.1 coordinate 27,367,493, forward strand.
CCAGGTTCAGAAGCACAGAAATTCCCAAACAAGATGAACTCAAGAGACCTACACAAAGACATATCATAATTTAAATGGCAAAAGTTAAATATTGATATAAAGAGAGAATTCTAAAGGCAGCTAGAGAAAAACAGAGCCTTATATCAGTGAATCCCCATAAGGCTATCAGCTGATTTTTCTTCAGAAGTTTTGCAGGACAGAAGGGAGTGGCCAGATATATTTAAAGTGATGAAAGGGAAAACCCTACAACCTAGCTCTACCTAGCAAGATTATCATTCAGAACTGAAGGAGAGATAAAGAAGTTCTCCAAGAATCAAAAATTAAAAGATTTCATCAATAACAAACTGACCCTAAAGGAAATGTTAAAGGGTCTTTTCTAAGTAGAAAAGAAAAGCCTACAACAAGAATTAAGAATTTATAGGGGGCTTCCCTGGTGGCGCAGTGGTTGAGAGTCCGCCTGCCGATGCAGGGGACACGGGTTCGTGCCCCGGTCCGGGAAGATCCCACATGCCGCCGAGCGGCTGGGCCCATGAGCCATGGCCGCTGAGCCTGCGCATCTGGAGCCTGTGTTCCGCAACGGGAGAGGCCACAACAGTGAGAGGCCCGTGTACAGCAAAAAAAAAAAAAAAAAGAATTTATAGGAAAGGAAAACTCCCCTTAGTGAAGGCAAATATACTGTAGAGTAAAGGCTGTGGATCAACCACTTAAGCCAGTACAAAGATTAAAATACAAACATTGTGAAAATCAACTATAACTCAGTAAACAGTTGTGATAAATATGAAGATGTAAAATATGACATCAAAAACACAAAATATGGGGCAGGGGACTAAAAAAATAGTAGGTCTTTTAGAATGTATGTGAACTTAAATGACTATCGGTTTTTAAAAGTAGTTATAGCTATAAGTCAACATATATGAACACCATGATAACCACAAATCAAAAACCTACATTAGATTTACAAAACAAAAGAGAAGGAAACACAAGAACACCACTAATGAAAAACATCAAACCACAAGGGAAGAAACAAAATAAGAGGAAAAGAACAGGAAAGACTTTCAAAAAAAACCAGGAAACAAAACAAAATGGCAATAAGTACATACCTATCGATAATTACTTTATATATCAGTGGAATAAATTCTACAATTGAAAGTCATACAGTGGTTGATTGGATTAAAAACAAGCCCCATCTATATGCTGCTTACAAGAGACTCACTTCAAAGCTAAAGACACACACAGACTGAAAGTGAGGGTATGGAAAAATATTTCATGCAAATGCACATGACAAGAAAGCTGAGGTAGCAATACTCATATCAGACAAGGTGGACTTAAAAACAAAGTCTATAACAAAAGATGAAGAAAGAATTTGTATAATGATTAAGGGATCAACACAAGAAGATATAATATTCATTAACATATATACACCTACACCTGAATATATAAACCAAATATTAACAGATACAAAGGGAGAAATTGACAACAATGCAATAATAGTAGGGGACTTTAACACTCCACTTACATCAAGGATAGATTATCCAGACAAAAAATCAATAAGGAAACAGTGGCCTTAAATAACTCATTAGACCAGTTGGACTTAATAGATATCAACAGGGCATCCCATCCCAAAACAACAGAATATACATTCTTTTCAAGTGCCCAAGGAATGTTCTCTAGGATAGATCATGTGCTAGGCCACAAAACAAACATCAACAAATTTAAGAGGACAGAAATTACATCAAGCATTTTTTTTTACCACAATGATATAAAACTAGAAATCATTTACATGAATAAAAATGGGAAAAACACAAACCCATGGAAACAAAACTACATGCTAATAAATAAAAAAAAAGTCAATGAAGAAAACAAAGAGGAAATTAGGAAATACCTCAAAACAAATGAAAATAAAAACACAATTTCAAAAATCTATAGGGTGTACAAAAACAGTTCTAAGTGGGAGGTATACAGTGATACAGGCCTAACTTAAGAAATAAGAAAGTCTCAAAAATACTGCCTAACCTACCATCTAAAGGAATTAGAAAAAGAAGAACAAACAAAGCCTAAAATCAGGAGAAGGAAGGAAATAAGTAGCAGAAAGGAAATAAATAAATTAGAGGCCAAAAAAGAAATGCCAATAGAAAAGTCAATAAAACCAAGAGCTTGTTTTTTGAAAAGATAAACAAAATTGATAAGCCTTTAGCCAAGCTAGTCAAGGAAACAAGAGAGAAGACCCAAATAAACAAAATAAGAAATGAAAGGGAAGAAATTATAACTGATAACACAGAGATTTAAAAAATCATAAGAGAATATTAAAAAGAGTTATACAGCAACAAATTAGACAATGTAGAAAAATAAATAAAACCTAGAAACATACAATCTTCCAAACTGAATCAGGAAGAAATAGATAATCTGAATAGACCTATCACTAGTAGTGAATTGAATTAGTAACCAAAACAACAACAACAAAAAACCTCCAAGCAAACAAACACCAGGACTGTACAGCTTCACAGGGGAATTCTACCAAACATAAGACTTAATAGCTATTCTTTTCAAACTATTCCAAATAATTGCAGAGGATGAAACACTCCCAAATTCATTGTATGAAGACAACATTACTGTGATACCAAAACCAGACAAAGACACTACAGAAAAAGAAAATTACAGGCCAATATCTCTGATGAATATAGATGCAAAATTCCTAAACAAAATATTAGCAAACTGAATTCAACAATGTATTAAAATATTCATATACCTCGAGCAAGTAAGATTTATTCCAGGGATGGAAGGATGTTTCAATACCCAGAAATCAATCAATGTGCTATATCATCTTAACTAAACAAAGGATAAAAATCATATGGTTGCCTCAATAGATGCAGAAAAAACACTTGACAAAATTCAACATCAATTCATGTCAGAAACTTTTATCAATGTTGTTTTAGAGGGAAATATCTCAATATAGTAAAAGCCATATATGATAAATTCTTGGCTAACATCATACTCAGTGGTTAAAATCTGAAATCTTTTCCTCAAAAATTAGGAATGAGACAAGAATACCTGCTCTTCCTACTTCCATTTAACATAATATTGGAAATCCTAGCTGCAGATATCAACAAGAAAAAGAAACAAAAGGCATCCAAAAGGAAGAAGTAAGACTGTCACTATTTGCAGAAGACATGATACTTTATATTTAGAAAACTTAAAATTTCTACCAAAAAAACAAATAGAGCTAATAAGTATATTCAGTAAAGTTGTAGGATACAAAATTAAAATGCAGAAATCTGTTGTTTTTCTATACACTAATAATGAATTACAGAAAGATAAAGTAACAAATAATCCCAATTAAAATAACATTCAAAAGAATAAAATAACCAGGAATAAACTTAACTAAGGAGGTGAAAGGCCTATACTCTGAAAACTAAGAAACATTGATGAAGAAAATTGAAGATGACACAAAGAAATGGAGAGATATCCTGTGTTCATGGATTGGACGAATTAATATTGTTAAAATGTCCATACTACCCCAAGCAACCTACAGGTTTAATGCAATCCTAACAATATACCCATGACATTTTTCACAGAACTAGAACAAATAATCCTAAAATTTGTAAGGAACCACAAAAGACCACAAATAGTCAAAGCAATCTTGAAAGAAAAGCTGACTGTCATACTCCCTGACTTCAGACTGTACTACAAAGCTATAGTAATCAAAACTGCATGGTACTGGCACAAAAATAGACATATAGATCAATGGAAAAGAATAGAGAGGCCAGAAATACACCCGTGCAGTAATGGTCAATTAATCTTAAATGAAGGAGGCAAGAACATACAAAAGGGAAAAGGCAGCCTCTTCATTAAATGGTACTGGGAAAATTGGCAAGCTACATGTAGAAGAATGAAATTAGAGTATTTTGTCACATTATAAACAATAATAAACTCATAATGGATTAAAGTCCTAAATGTAAGACCAGAAACCATAAAACTCCTAGGAGAAAACATAGGCCGAACATTCTTTGACATTACCTGTTTTCTCAGGCAAAGGAAACAAAAGAAAAAATAAACAAATGGGACATAATTAAATTTAAAAGCTTTTGCATAGCAAAAGGAAATCATCAACAAAATGGAAAGACAACCTATCAAATGGGAGAAAATATTTTCAAATATGACCAATAAGGGGTTAATATTTAAAATATATAAACAGAGCATACAACTCAATATCAAAAAAATCAAACAATGTAATTAAAAAATGGACAGACCTGAATAGTCATTTTTCCAAAGAAGGCATACAGCTGGCCAACAGGCACAGGAAAAGATGCTCAACATCACTAATCATCTGGAAAATGCAAATCAAAACCACAATGAAATATGACCTCATACCTTTCAGAATGGCTATCATCAAAAAGACTATAAATAAGAAATGTTAGTGAGGATGTAGAGAAAAGGGTACCCTAGTACACTGTTAGTGGGAATGTATATTGGTATAGCCAAAACAGTATGGAGGTTCCTCAGAAACTAAAGTTAGAACTACCACTAGATCCAGCAATTCCACACCTGTGTACTTATTCAAAGAAAATGAAAACAGTAATTTGAAAAGATACATGTACCTCAATGTTCATAGCAGAATTAATTATAATAGCCAAGATATGGAAGCAACCCATGTGTCCAACAGATAAATGAATAAAGGAGATACGGTATGTCTATTCAATGGAATATTGCTAAACCATTAAAAAGAATAAAATTTTGCCATTTGTAACAATATGGATTGACCTGGAGGGTATTATGCTTAGTGAAGTAAGTCAGACAGAAAAGGACAAATACTGTATGTTATCACTTATATGTGGAATCTAAAAAAAATAAGTGAACAAATGAATATAACCATGCAGAAACAGACTCACTTATATAGAAAACAAACTGCTGGTTACCAGTGGGGAGAGGGAAGCGGGGGGAAGGGCAAGACAGGTGGAGAAGATTAAGAGGTACAAACTACTATGCATAAAATAAATGTTACAATATATTATACAGCACAGTTAATATATCCAATATTTTATTTTATACTGACTTCAATAAGAGTATAAGCTATAAAATTATTGAAGCACTATTGTACACCTGAACCTAACATAACATTGTAAATCAACTATTCTTCAAATTAAAAAAGAGTAGAGAATACATCAAATTTGTGAATAAATTCAAGTTAGGATGTGAAAATTTAAGTAGAATTTAACAAGCTGAAATTTTGAAGTAATAAATGAACATTTTAAACTTAGCTTCTAAAAATCATTTTTTGGTGAGGTGACAGCAACACTACAACTATAAAAATTAATATTTGTTATTTTAAACTTAGCTTAGTGAGAAAAAATGTGATGTGATTACAAATTTTTTAATTTAAATTAAAACAATTTTAAATAGAGAATGCAACTTGAATATATAAGAAATAGAATATATATTTTCAAAGTTTGATCAAAGAAATATTTTTCAAGCAAATTATTACATATCCAAAGCATATAAAACAATAAAAACATATACAAAGGGGCTTCCCTGGTGGTGCAGTGGTTAAGAAGCCACCTGCCAATGCAGGGGACATGGGTTCGAGTCTTGGTCCGAGATGATTCCACATGCCACGGAGCAACTGAGCCCGTGCTCCACAACTGCTGAGCCTGTGCTCTAGAGCCTGCAAGTCACAACTACTGAGCCCGCGAGCCTAGAGCCGGTGCTCCGCAACAAGAGAAGCCACTGCGATGAGAAGCCCGCGCATCACAACGAAGAGTAGCCTCCACTAGCTGCAACTAGAGAAAGCCTGCGTGCAGCAAAGAAGACCCAACACAGCCAAAAAAATATATACAACAATTCATATTTTCCTTGATTTATGATGAGGTTACATCCTCATAAACCCATTGTAAGTTGAAAATATTGTAAGTTAAAAATATACTTAATACACCTAAACCTACAGAATATCATAGCTTAGCCTGGACTACCTTAAACATGCCCATAACATTTACATTAGCCTACAGTTGGACAAAGTTATCTAACACAAAGTCTATTTTATAAGAAAGTGTTGACTATCTCATGTAATTTATCAGACACTTTACTGAAAATAAATACCAGAATGGTTGTATGGGTACAGAATGGTTGTAAGTGTACTGGTAGTTTACCCTCATGATTGCTTGGATGACTGGGAGCCATGGCTTGCTGCTGCTGCCCAGCATCAAGGAAGAATTGTATCACATTTTGCTAGCATGGGTAAAGATCAAAATTCGAAGAACAGTTTCCACTGAATGTGTATCGCTTTCACACCATCATAAAGTCAAAAAGTTAAGTTGAACCTTCATAAGTCAGGGACCGTTTGTAAAAGGGAAGGTTTATTACAGTGAAGCAAGTTGGTGATCCTCTTCTCTGCCTTCCTGAACCAACCCCCAAACTGCCCCTGAACCCCTTCCATGGAATTCTAAGTGTTTGTAATCCATAGCTCTAAGTCAAGATTGGAAAATGTGTTACATTTCACTGTCAGGCTATATCTTGAGTGCTTGATGATAAACTCTAAGTAAATAAAACTAAAGTCTAGTTTGGAGGATAGCAAAATAAGGTTAACTGAAAATCATGTAATGAGGATTGGTTGATTAGTTGAACGAAATGGAGACCTTTAGTAGAAAGGATAGGAGAGTGAACAGTGATATGATATTGATTTTTATGCATATGAGGGACTGTAATGTGGAAATGTTTCAGATAGCTCCAAATTTCTACTTAGAACAGCCTCTTTAAAGGATAATGATTCAAGTGAGAGAAAGATTTAAAAATATTCAAGGGCCATGACCATTGGTTCAGACCTTCCCTCCGCCAAACCCCCATGATTCTAGGTATGTCCTTTTCCAGATTACATAGTTTGGGATATATACAGGTAATGCTATACCTCATGGATGTATTAATTTTTGCAGCATTTAAATACTTATTGAGTGCCTACAATATTCCAGATGCTATACTAAGTGGGGAAGATAATGAGGTGAATAAGACATCATCCTTTTCTTCAGTCTCATAGGGAAAACAGACATTTCCACAGAAAACTGCAATGAAATATGAAAATGCTAAAGGGAGATACAAACAAAGTAGTATGGGAAACAAAGATTAGGAAGCAAATAAGGCTTCTTGGGGGACCCAGCGAAGGTTTTAACATATTAAGCTGGTGATAAAGACTGAGTTTACCAAGTGATGAGGTGGGAAAATCTATCTCAGTGAAGTTAATGGTGTGTGCAAAAGTGCTGAGGCATGAAATCACATGGAAGAGGTGGGAAACATTTAGCATTGCTGGAAATTAATGTGCCTGCAGTTGAGTGAGGTGGTAAGAATAGGAAGGTGCTCTGCAGGAAGACAGAGACAAGCCTTTGAATCTTTTGGGTGATAGACAGATATCTCATTTTTCAACCTACTCTATTTATGACAGACGTCCTGGCTTGGTTTATGGAGGGGTGAGAAGAAATGGGACTACATGCTAAAAAAAAAACCCTGAATATTACCTTATTCCATACCATTAATCTATAAAAGGAATACACTATTGCAACATAATCATTCAAAGACCAGCTTTGCTACGTTTTCCAATAACTTAGGAAATTTAATAAAAAGGTTATTTGTTGTTCTATGATGAATGAAAACTAACCTGGAATTGTCTCCAGTATAGCAGACTCACTTATGGTCAGATCAAATAAGGCTAAAGAAATATGAATAAAAGGAGATTCTAAATAAATATTGCCTTCTTTAAGTTTTCCCTTTCACTTATTCTCTGATGATGGAAACTAAAGGGTTGCAGTATTAGTGGATCAAGAACACTGAATACAATTTATAACCCCTAAATAAGAATGGTCTTGAATTGTCCAATATATAATCATTCTTAGCATTTTAACAAACTGATATTTAACATACACATTCATGTTAAGTTTCAAAGAAAAACATTTATTTATGGATCAGAAAGAAAAATGTTTTAATTCTGAAGACTCTTCTGCCTTTTATTTCAAGACTAACTTCAATATCATAGGACTTTCAGTGGAATCACTGCAGTGTTACATTATTTTATATCCCACTCCAAAAAATATATGCCTACATTTTCTTTCTAACTTCTATTGGAATAGGAGAAATGTTTTAAAAAATCAGATTGATAAGCAACAATTTGCTTCAGTTTTTACTAACACAACTGACATAAGGAAAAGGAAATTAAATGTGAGATTGATTGTTGCCATGTGTCATTCTAGGCAGCACTTTGTGGTGTATCTTAAACCTCTACTTAATGTCACCTCTATGCAATTTCATTTAATGTAACATCCTCAAACTTTTCACTTCATATCACTTTTATGCAATTCATAAAGGAAAACAAAAAACTTTTAAAAAACATTATCCTTGATCTTCATAAAATTCTAGATGCACTCTACCTGCTCTCTGCACTAGTATGCAAATTGCCTTTCATTATGTATTTTTAGGAAGTTGTGAATATGCCTTAAAATCATATACAGTGAAAATAAGAAAATAATGTAATTTTATATGACTTTATTTCAAAAAAGAAATGCATTATCTGAAATATTTCACTTGAAAACATTAAAATTTAAAAATTTTAAATTTCATAAACAACCCAATCATTCTTAAGAATTATTTACAAATTATGGACAACTTAATTGGGAATGCTGCATTTTCCATTTGACAAGATTCTACTCATGATTCAAAATATGTAAATAGTTTGCTTAAAAATCACTTCACTCACATCTTTCTTTACTCACACCTCTTGCTCTAGTCCCTTCACTCCCCATGCTCCCAATAGCATTTTTAAAAAATATACAATCCATGTTTATTGGGCACTTATTTTTTGTGCAGTGAGAACTTTACATATTTTACTTTTATGCTCACACTTTAGTACTTCATTGTACAACAGAACTAGGCTATAAAATAAGTTGTCATTTTCTCAAATTTACATTGATGTTGGCATTCAGGCACAAAAAATCTGACCCCATTTAATAACTACACAGTAATACCTCCTATATGTCTTTTTAAACAAAATATAGTACAATTTGTTTCATATCTATCTTTAACTATTGATATAATGTGAGCCTTTTAATTTATTTACCAATTCAGTTACTGAACAGGCATGTGTGTTAAGCACTGGGGATAAAATAGAAAATAAAACAAAATATCTGCACTTCTGTAACTCACCAAGTGTTAAGGGAAGCAAATGTGAAGAACAAAAAGTAAGAAGAGTGCTCTGGCAAACGTAAGTCTAGAGCTGTAGAGGCACCCAGAGGAGCAATATGCTAGGAGTCAGGTAAGCCTTCCTGAGAAAAGTCATGCTAAAGCAGAGTTTCGAAGAATGCTTAGGAGGTAGCTGAGTGAAGACAAGTGAGAAGTGAAATGACTGATATAAAGCTGTTGTATTTATTTAACTGAGGGCTGGGAAGTTAGACAAAACAATGATTTTTCTAGACTTGCTAGTAGGTAATTATGGTTGAAACACAGAGTATACAGTGCAAAATTGGAACAGATGAGGCTATGAAGAAAGTAGGAGACATGTGGAAAGGGCCTTGTGTGTAGGGAATGACATGATAACATTTGTACTTTAGAAAGACCATTCTAATTACAGCAAGAATTGATTGAGAATGGTTTGGGGACCACTCCAGATTAGCATGAAGGAATCCTGTTAGGAGGCCATTGCAGTGAACCAGGAAGAGCTGATGGTCACCTAAATTGAGGTAGCTACATCAAGGATGGATAGAATGGGTAAATAAGATAGATGTAAAGGATGACTTTGAAATGATAACCTTTGGTGGATGAATGAATTTGGAGGCTGATAGACAACAAAGATATGAGACATCTAGATTTCTATCATGTACAATTTACCACGTACATTTACCATCATCACCAAAGTGGTGATTCTAATTACCAAGATACAGGATGCTAAAGAATGAACAGTTTGGAAGAAAAATAACTGAGTGAAGAAGTCAAGCAGGTATTTGGGTATATTATTGTGAAAATTTGGAGAAAAGTTTAAAGAGAAATCTCCTTTAGGATAAGAATCTTTCCTTTTTAAGGTTTTTAACTAAATGTATTTGGCATATAGTGATTGGGCACTCAATTAATATTTGTTAAATGAGTGAATAAGCATTTTTTTAGCATTACATATTTTGCTTTGGTAGATAAGGGAAATTTTAGAAAATTATATAATTTCAATTAATATTTGTCAGGGTTAAAAGTAGATTTTTAAGAGTCATGCAGTGATATCAAAGTGATCTAGGGTGAATTGTGTAAGGAAGCAAAAGTTTTGATTCCATGCATGTGCCAGTCATTCTCTCCCTTCTTTATTGTGTTCCAGTTGTTCACCTCACTTCCAATACTGTCATGTGTCTGAGTTTTCTCCAGAGGCTGAGCCATAGTAATCAGATGTAGAGTAGATGAGTAAATGAATAAACAGCCTGATTTAAAAAAAAAGAACGAAATTGTTAAAACCCTAAAGTAGCACAGACTTTTTTAAAATTGGAAGATTTTTAAACTGGCCATACACATATTCACACACCAAGCTAAAATCAACTCTATATTGATATACTGCCTTTGTTTATTTAGTATATCAAATGTTACACTGTATTCAACAAATGGAAAATATTTTTTAATGTGATTAAGATTGTTTTACTGTTGAGATGGCATATACGTATGTATGCCTGCATGCCTGCATGCACTTTTATACTAGACTCTATACACATAGTATAGACACGGTGTTGAACAAAACTGGACATGGTCCCTGACCTCATGGAGCTTGGAATAACTATTAATTAAAGAATTACCCAAAGGAACGTATACACACAGTTGTGCTTTAAAGAAGCAGCACATAGTCATAGGAAAATATATGTTGGTGGGAGCTATTGTTACTGACCAGGGTTCTTGACCTTCCCCAATCAATAGAAATTGACTAGAGGCCAGACAAGGAATTCAGGCAAGGCTTTACTGGAGCCCCTGCTGCAGCAGGGGGGAGCAAGAACAAATCGGTTCCCTTGCTTGCTCACTCCCTGAGGAGCAAGCTTGTTCCTTATATGGGGTGAGGGTAGGGGTGTGTCCAGGGGTCAGACCGGAGGAGTGGCTTAGGTGCTTTACCCACCCCTTAGGTGGTATTGTGTGCAGGGGGCATGTTCAGTACCCTGCTTTTGCTCCTGACTCGCTGTTTTTGCTCCAGGCTCTTCAAAATCGGCAGTTTGGTTTTTTGGTTTCCTTGTATCTTTTAGGTCCAGAATTTGCCACAATTGTGCATGGATGCAGTTATTTTTAGTCCCATACAGTTTCTTTGTACTTTGTTGCTCAAGGAGAGGTGTGTCCAGGTGCAAGTATTGCAGCGCTGCAGCAAAGGGTCCCAGGTTTAAACCTGTCTCATTATGATTGAGAAAGAAAAGCTGACCACTTGCTTTACCATCATTATGATTAAGCATGAATATCAAAGATTAAAGTAAGAAAAGATTTGGCATCTTGAAATAAACCACACACACACACACACACATACACACACAAACACACACACGGAACACTTATCTACTATTGGTTTCTGAAACAAATGAAACCTTGATTTCCTTTGCAGCAAGTTCCTCACTTCCTAATAAAAACAACTTCATCACTGTCTTTTTCATCATTAACATCTACGGAAATATTGACCCTTGCAGACATGATAATTATGTTACAAACTTGACCTCTGGGGAACAATGAGAATAATTAACAAACTAAAATTTTTTCTTTAAATACTAACCATATTTTACGTATGAAGTCCAGTTTTTCCAAAGGTTGGACTCTTGCAAGCACTACAAGTAAAAATACTTTTATTCATATGCATATTAGTCTCTGAGTCTTCTTTTGATATGATCTGATCAGAAATGTCAAGGAAGTCTTCCTGCCTCAGAGATGATTAAACAGACCTGAAAGATAAACTATATTTAACTAGAAAAACGGAGTTGATATACAAAGGCAGTACATCAAGCTAGAGTTTATTTTAGCTTGGTGTATTAATATGTGAGTGGCCAGGCTAAGACACTGAAGTTATGATTTAAATAGGACTTGACATTTTAATACCTGAAAATGTAATACTTCTAATATCTGAAAATTATCAGAAAGCTAGGGATCTGCAAGAGATATCATCTGGAAACAAGAAATGGACATTTAACCTAATATATTTGAAAGCAAGTATGAGAAATTTTGTAAAAGTTTTGCTGATTGTATTTTACAGAGTTTAGCTCTTACAAGAAGCCAATTTCACAAAAACAAAAACTTCTAAATCTGATAGTGAGATTTTCTTCACCCTATACATATATATATATGTTTATGTAGATGTTCAACCCTTTAATATATATAATACATGTAGATATATGTATATAAATATATAATGTACATATATAAGTATGTAAAAAGAAATACAGTAATATAATATATAACATATGTATATAGGTATGGCTTTGCAGGCAAAGGTGTGACATTTTATTATTGGTGCACAAGAGTAATGAAAATTGTAATTCTATTCATTTTTTTAAAAGCTTGTGAAAATCTAATTTGCTACAATAACAATATGAACAGATTAGAAAGTGGCTATGAAATTTACTAATTGCAAAATGGGGCAGTCATAGTGACCGTTACACAGCAAATTGTATACATTTATTTAAAATGGGGAGAGACCTTCAAGATGGCAGAGAAGTAGGATGTGGAGATCAACTTCCTCCCCACAAATACATCAGAAATACATCTACATGTGGAACAACTCCTACAGAACACCTACTGAAGGCTGGCAGAAGACCTCAGACTTCCCAAAAGGCAAGAAACTCCCTACATACCTGGGTAGGGCAAAAGAAAAAAGAAAAAACAGAGGTAAAAGAATAGGGTCAGGACCTGCACCTCTGGGAGGGAGCTGTGAAGGAGGAAGTGTTTCCACACACTAGTAAGCCCCTTCACTGGTGGAGACAGGGGTGTCTGGGCAGAAGTTTCAGAGCCTCAGAGGAGAGCACAGCAACAGGGGTGCAAAGGGCAAAGTGGAGAGATTCCTGAACAGAGGATCAGTGCTGACCAGCACTCACCAGCCCGAGAGGCTTGTATGCTCGCCTGCCAGGACAGGTGGGGGCTGGGAGCTAAGGCTCGGGCTTCAGAGATCAGATCCCAGGGAGAGGACTGGGGATGGCTGTGTGAACACAGCCTGAAGGGGGCTACTATGACACAGCTAGCTAAGAGAGAGTCCAGGAAAATGTCTGGAACTGCATAAAGGCAAGAGACCATTGTTTTGTGGTGCGCGAGGAGGGGGGAATCAGAGCACTGCATAAACGAGCTTCAGAGATGGGCGTGAGCCACTGCTATCAGTGTGAACACCAGAGATAGGCATGAGATGTTAAGGCTGCTGCTGTAGCCAACAAGAAGCCTTTGTGCAAGCAGAGGTCACTATCTACAAGTCCCCTCACAGAAGCCTGTGCAGCCCGCCACTGCCAGGGTCCCATGATCCAGGGACAACTTCCCTGGGAGAACACACGGTGCACCTCAGGCTACTGCAATATCATGCCGGCTACTACCACCGCAGGCTTGCCATGCGTTCGGTAAGCCTCCCTCCCCCTGAGGGAGCCAGAGCCCCCTAATCAGCTGCTACTTTAGCCTCATTCTGTCTAAGCAAAGAGCTGACGCCCTCAGGTGACCTACACACAGAGGCAGGTCCAAATCCAAAGCTGAACACCACGAACTGTGCAAACAAAGAAGAGAAATGGAAATGTCTCCCAACAGCCTCAGGAGCAGCAGATTAAATCTCCACAATCAACTTGATGTACCCTGCACCTATGGAATCCCTGAATAGACAACAACTCGTCCCATAATTGAGGCAGTGGTATTTGTGTGATTTTGTCTGTATAGCTTTGTTTTTACCATTTGTCCTAGAGTTCTGTCTGTCCATCTGTCTTTTTTTTTTTTTTTTTTTAGTATAGTTTTTTAACACTTGTCTTTGGTGGATTGGTTTTTTGGTTTGGTTGCTCTCTTCTTTCTTTCTTTCTTTTTTTAAATTACTTTTTACTTTTTAACTATAATAACTTTATTTTATTTCATTCATTCATTCTTTCTTTCTTTCTTTCTTTCTTTCTTTTTCTCTCCCTTTTCTTCTGAGCCATGTGGCTGAAAGGGTCTTCATGCTCCAGCCAGGAGTCAGGCCTGTGTCTCTAAAGTGGGAGGCCTGAGATCAGGACACTGGTCCATGAGAGACCTCACAGCTCCACACAATATTAAATGGGAAAAGCTCTCCCAGAGATCTCCATTACAATGCTAAGGCCCAGCTCCACTCAAGAACAACCAAGCTACATTGATGGATGCCCTATGCCAAACAGCAAGCAAGACAGGCATACAACCCCACCCACTAGCAGAGAGGCTGCCTAAAATCATAATAAGGTAACAGACATGCCGAAACACACCACCGGATGTAGTTCTGCACACCAGAAAGACAAGATTCAGCCTCATCCACAAGAACACAGGCACCAATCCCTTCCACCAGGAAGCCTACACAACCCACTGAAACAACCTTACTCACTGGGGGAAGACAACAAAACCAAGGGGAACTACAAACAAACGACCTGAACAAAGGAGACACCAAAAACAGTAAGTTAAGCAAAATGAGATTACAGAGAAACACAAAGCAGGTGAAGGGGCTGATAAAAACCCACCAGAACAAACAAATGAAGATGAAATAGGCATTCTACCTGAAAAAGAATTCAGAGTAATGTAGTAAACATGATCTAAAATCTTGGAAATAGAATGAAGAAAATACAAGAAACTTTTAACAAGATACAGAAGAACTAAGGAGCAAACAAACAATGATGAACAACACAATAAATGAAATTAAAATTTCTCTAAAAGCAATCAATAGCAGAATAACTGAGGCACAAAAATGGATAAGTGACTTGGAAGATAAAGTAGTGGAAATAAATATGGCAGAACAAAATAAAGAAAAAAAAATGAAAAGAATTGAGAACAGTATCAGAGACCTTTGGGACAACCTTAAAAACACCAACATTCAAATTATAGGGCTTCCCAGGGAGATCAGTTAGGTGGTTTGTGACCACCTAGAGCAGTGGGATAGGGAGGGTTGAAGGAAGGGAGATGCAAGAGGGAAGAGACATGGGAACATATGTATATGTATAACTGATTCACTTTGTTTTAAAGCAGAAACTAACACACAATTGTAAAGCAATTGTACTCCAATAAAGATGTTAAATATATATATATATATATATATATATGTATATATATATATATATAGGACTTCCAGAAGAAGAAGAGAAAAAGAAAGGGACTGAGAAAATATTTGAAGAGATTATAATTGAAAACTTCCCTAAATGGGAAAGGAAATAGTCAATCAAGCTCAGGAAGCACAGAGGGTCCCATACAGGATAAGTCCAAGGAGAAACACGCCAAGACACATATTAATCAAACTGTCAAAAATTAAATACAAAGAAAAAATATTAAAAGTAGCAAGGGAAAAATAACAAATAACATACAATGGAATCCCCATAAGGTTAACAGCTGATCTTTCAGCACAAACTCTGCAAGCCAGAAGGGACTGGCAGGACATATTTAAAGGGATGCAAGGCAAAAACCTACATCCAAGATGACTCTACACAGCAAGGATCTCATTCAGGTTCAATGGAGAATTTAAAACCTTTACAGATAAGCAAAAGCTAAGAGAATTCAGCACCACAAAACCAGCTTTACAATAAAAGCAAAAGGAACTTCTCTAGGCAGGAAACACAAGAGAAGGAAAAGACCTACAATAACAAACCCAAAACAATTAAAAAATGGTAATGGGAACATACATATTGATAACAACCTTAAATGTGAATGGATTAAATGCTCCCATCAAAAGACATAGACTGGCTGAATGGATACAAAAACAAGACCTACATATATGCTGTCTACAAGAGACCCACTTCAGATCTAAGGACACATAAAGACTGAAAGTGAGGGGCTAGGAAAAGATATTCCAGGCAATTGGAAATCAAAAGAAAGCTGGAGTAGCAATTCTCATATCAGACAAAATAGACTTTAAAATAAAGACTATTACAAGAGACAAAGAAAGACACTACATAATGGTCAAGGGATAAATCAAAGAAGAAGAGAGAACACTTGTAAATATTGATGCAACCAACATAGGGGCACCTCAATGCATAAGGCACATGTTAACAGCCATACAAGGGAAATGCGACAGTAACACAATCATAGTAGGGGACTTTAACACCTCACTTTCACCAATGGACAGATCATCCAAAATGAAAATAAGTAGGAAACACAAGCTTTAAATGATACATTAAACAAGATGGGCTTAAGGGATATTTATAGAACATCCATCCAAAAACAACAGAATATATTTTCTTCTCAAGTGCTCATGGAACATTCTCCAGGATAGATCATAACTTGGGTCACAAATCAAGCCTTGGTAAATTTAAGAATATTCAAATCATCACAAGTATCTTTTCTGACCACAATGTTATGAGTCTAGATATCAATTACATGAAAAAATCTGTAAAAAATACAAACACATGGTGATTAAAGAATACACTAGGAAGTAATGAAGAGATCCCTAAAGAAATCAAAGAGCAAATCAAAAAATATCGAGAAACAAATGACAATGAAAACACGATGACACAAAACCTATGGGATGCAGCAAAAGCAATTTTAAGAGGGAAGTTTAGAGTAATACAATCCTATCTCAAGAAACAAGAAACAACTCAAATAAACAAACTAACCTTACACCTAAAGCAATTAGAGAAAGAAGAACAAAAACCCCAAAGTCAGCAGATGGAAAGAAATCATAAAGATCAGACAGAAATAAATGAAAAAGAATTGAAAGAAAAAATAGCAAAGATAAATAAAACTAAAAGCAGGTTCTTTGAGAAAATAAACAAAATTGATAAACCTGTACCCAGACTCATCAAGAAAAAAAGGGAAAAGGCTCAAATTAACAGAATTAGAAATGAAAAAGGAGAAGAAATAACTGACACTGCAGAAATACAAAGGATCATGAGAGATTACAACAAGCAACTATAGGCCAATAAAATGAACAAACTGGAAGAAATGAACAAATTCTTAGAAAAGCACAACCTTCTGAGACTGAACCAGAAAGAAATATAAACAGACCAATCACAAACACTGAAATTGAGACTGTAATAAAAAATCTTCAAACAAAAGCCCAGGACCATATGGCTTCACAGGCAAATTCTATCAAACATTTAGAGAAGAGCTAACACCTATCATTTTCAAACTCTTCCAAAATATAGCAGAGGGTGGAACACTCCCAAACTCATTATACAAGACCTATATCGCTCTGATACCAAAACCAGACAAAGATATCACAAAAAAAGAAAACTACAGGCCAATATCACTGCTGAACATATATGCAAAAATCCTCAACAATTTACTAGCAAACAGAATCCGACAGCACATTAAAAGGATCATACACCATGATCAAGTGGGGTTTATCCCAGGAATGCAAGGATTCTTCAATATATGCAAATCAATCAATGTGATAAATATATTAACAAACTGAAGGAGAAAACCCATATCATCATCTCAATAGATGCAGAAAAATCTTTTGAAAAAATTCAACACCAATTTATGAAATATACCCTCCTAAAAAGTAGGCAAAGAGGAAACTTACCTCATCATGATAAAGGTCATATAGGACAAACCCACAGCAAACATCATTCTCAATGATGAAAAACTGAAACCATTTACACTAAGGTCAGGAACAAGACAAGTTTGCCCACTCTCATCACTGTTATTCAAAATAGCTGTAGAAGTTTTAACCACAACAATCATAGAAGAAAAGTAAATAAAAGGAGTCCAAGTCAGAAAAGAAGAAGCAAAGCTGTTACTTTTTGCAGAGGACATGATAGTATACATACAAAATCCTAAAGATGCTACCAGAAAACTACTACAACTAATCAATGAATTTGGTAAAGTTGCAGGATACAAAATTAATGCACAGAAATCTTTTGCATTCATATACACTAATGATGAAAAATATGAAGGAGAAATTAAGGAAACACTCCCATTTACCACTGCAACAAAAAAAGCAAAATGCCTAGGAATAAACCTACCTTAGAAGACAAAAGACCTGTATGCAGAACACTATAAGAAACTAATGAAAGAAATTAAAGATGATACAAACAGATGGAGAGATATACCATGTTCTTGGATTGGAAGAATCAACATTGTGAAAATGACTGTACTACCCAAAGCAATCTACAGATTCAATGCAATCCCTATCAAACTGCCAATGGCATTTTTCACAGAACTAGAACAAAAAATTTCACAATTTATATGGAAACACAAAAGACCCAGAAGAGCTAAAGCAATCTGGGGAAAGAAAAATGGAGCTGGAGGACACAGACTCTTGGTCTTCAGACTATACTACAGAGCTACAGTAATCAAGACAGTATGATTCTGGCACAAAAACAGAATTATAGATCAATGGAACAGGATAGAAAGCCCAGAGATATACCCACGTACATATGGTCACCTTATCTTTGATAAAGAGGCAAGAATATACAATGGAGAAAAGATACCTTCTTCAATAAGTGGTGCTGGGAAATCTGGACAGCTACATGTAAAAGAATGAGATTAGAACACTTCCTAACACCATACACAAAAATAAACTCAAAATGGATTAAAGACCTAAATGTAAGGCCAGACACTATAAAACTCTTAGAGGAAAACATAGGCAGAACGCTCTATGACATAAATCACAGCAAGGTCCTTTTTTACCCACCTCCTAGAGAAATGGAATAAAAACAAAAATAAACAAATGGGACCTAATGAAACTTCAAAGCTTTTGCACAGCAAAGGAAACCATAAACAAGACTAAAAGACAACCCTCAGAATGGGAGAAAATATTTGCAAATAAAGTAACTGACAAAGGATTATTCTCCAAGATTTACAAGCAGCTCATGCACCTCAATATCAAAAAACAACCCAATCCAAAAATGGGCAGAAGGCATAAATAGACATTTCTCCAAAGAAGATATACAGGTTGCTAACAAACACATGAAAGAATCCTCAACATTATTAATCATTAGAGAAATGCAAATCAAAACTACAATGAGATATCATCTCACACCAGTCAGAATGGCCATCACCAAAAAATCTAGAAACAATAAATGCTGGAGAGGGTGTGGAGAAAAGGGAATGCTCTTGCAATGTTGGTTGAAATGTAAATTGGTACAGACACTATGGAGAACAGTATGGAGGTTCCTTAAAAAACTAAAAATAGAACTACCATATGACCCAGCAATCCCACTACTGGGCATATACCCTGAGAAAACCATAATTCAAAAAGAGTCATGTACCAAAATGTTCATTGCAGCTCTATTTACAATAGCCAGGACATAGAAGCAACCTAAGTGTCCATCAACAGATGAATGGATAAAGAAGATGTGGCACACATATACAGTGGAATATTACTCAGCCATAAAAAGGAACGAAACTGAGTTATTTGTAGTGAGGTGGATGGACCTAGAGACTGTCATACAGAGTCAAGTAAGTCAGAAATAGAAAAAAAAAATACCATATACTAACACATATATATGGAATCTAAAAAACAAACAAACAAAAAGGCTCTAAAGAACATAAGGGCAGGACTGGAATAAAGACGCAGATGTAATGAATGGACTTGAGGACATTGGGAAGGGGAAGAGTAAGCTGGGATGAAGTGAGAGATTGGCATGGACTTATATATACTACCAAATGAAAAATAGATAGTGGGAAGTGGCCACGTAGCACAGGGAGATCAGCTTGGTGCTTTGTGACCACCTTCAAGTGTGGGATAGGGAGGGTAGGAGGGAGACACATGAGGGAGGTGATATGGGGATATATGTATATATGATTCACTTTGTTATAAATGGAAAGAAATACACCATTGTAAAGCAATTATACTCCAATAAAAATGTTTAAAAAAATTTTTAAAGCTTGTGCTTCCTTGTTTTTTTTCAATTTGGATGATCTGTTCATTGGTGAAAGTGGGATGTTAAAGTCCCCTACTATTATTGTGTTACTGTTGATTTCCCCTTTTATGGATGTTAGCATTTGTCTTATGTAGTAATGTGCTGCTATGTTGGGTGCATAAATATTTACAATTGTTATATCTTCTTGTATTGATCAGTTGATCATTATGTAGTATCCTTCTTTTCTCTTGGAATAGTCTTTATCTTAAAGTCTATTTTTTCTGATATGAGAATTGCTTACCCTGCTCTCTTTTGACTTCTATTTGCATGGAATATCTTTTTCTATCCCCTCACTTTCAGTCTATATGTGTCCCTAGATGTGAAGGGGGTCTCTTGTAGACAGCATATATGTGGGTCTTGTTTTTGTATCCATTCAGCCAGTCTGTGTCTTTTGGTTGGAGCATTTAGTCCATTTACATTTAAGGTAATTATGGATATGTATGTTACTATTACCATTTTCTTAATTGTTTTCTGTTCATTTTTGTAGGTCTTTTCCGTCTCTTGTGTTTTCTGCCTAGAGAATTTCCTTTAGCATTTGTTGTAAAGCTCGTTTTGTGGTGCTGAATTTTCTTAGCCTTTGCTTGTCTGTAAAGGTTTTAATTTCTCTGTGAAATCTGAATGAGATCCTTGCTGGGTAAAATAATCTTGGTGTAGGATTTTCCCTTTCATCACTTTAAATATGTCCTGCCACTCCCTTCTGGCTTGTGGTGTTTCTGCTGAGAAATCAGCTGTTAACCTTATCGGATTCCCTTGTATGTTATTTGTTGCTTTTCCCTTGCACCTTTTAATATTTTTTCTTGTATTTAATTTTTGATAGTTTGATTATTATGTCTTGGCATGTTTCTACTTGGATTTACCCTGTATGGGACTCTTTGTGCTTCCTGCACTTGATTGACTATTTCCTTTCTTATATTAGGGATGTTTCCAGCAACAATCTCTTCAAGTAATTTCTCAATCCCTTTCTTTTTCTCTTCTTTTTCTGGGACCCCTATAATTCCAATGTTCGTGTGTTTAATTTTATTCCAGATGTCTCTGAGAGTGTCCTCAATTCTTTTCATGCTTTTTTCTTTATTCTGCTCTGCTGTAGTTATTTCCACTATTTTATCTTCCAGGTCACTTATCTGTTCTTCTTCCTCAATTGTTCTGCTATTGATTCCTTCTAGAGAATTTTTAATCACATTTATTTTGCTGTTCATCATTGTTTATTTGCTCTTTAGTTTTTCTATGTCCTTGTTAAACATTTCTTGTATTTTCTGCATTCTCTTTCCAAGGTTTTTGATCATCTTTACTATCATTATTCTGAATTATTTTTCAGATAGACTGCCTATAACCTCTTCATTTGTTTATTCTGGTGGGTTTTTACTTTGCTACTTCATCTGCTGTGTATTCCTCTGTCTTCTCATTTTGCTTAACTTACTGCATTTGGGGTCTCCTTTTTTCAGGTTGCATGTTCGTAGTTCCCTTTGGTTTTGCTGTCTCCCCCCCGCAGTGGGTAAGTTTGGTTCAGTGGGTTGTGTAGGGTTCCTAGTGGAGGGGACTGGTGCCTGTGTTCTGATGGGTGGGGTTGGATCTTGTCTTTCTGGTGTGCAGGACTGCAACCTGTGGTGTGTTTTGGGGTGTCTGTGACCTTATTATGATTTTAGACAGCCTCTCTTCTTATGGGTGTGCTTGTGTTCCTGTCTTGCTAATTTTTTGGCATAGGGTGTCCATCACTGTATGTTGCTGATTTTTGAGTTGAGCTAGGTCTTAGCATTGAGATGCAGATCTCTGAGAGAGCTTTCACTCTTTGATATTATGTGGGGCTGGGAGATATCTGGTGGACCAATGTCCTGAATTCAGCTCTCCCACCTATGAGGCTCACTCCTGATACGCAGCCAGAGCACCAAAACCTTGTCAGCCACATGTCTCAGAAGAAAAGGGAGAAAAAAGAGAAAGAATGAAAAAAAAATAAAATAAAATAAAGCTTTTAAAATAAAATTTTTTTAATTATTAAAAATAAAAAAGAACAAAAGAAGAGAGCAATCAAAGCAATAAACAAATCTACCAATGATAAGAAGATTTAAAAAAAAACAAACAAATTTTCTGAAAAACCTAGGGGCAGGACAGTCATAATGACACAGACATAGAGATTGGAGTTGAGGACATGGAGGGGGGACAGGTAAACTGCAATGAAGTGAGAGAGTGACATGGACATATATACACTACCAAATGTACAATAGATAGCTAGTGGGAAGCAGCTACATAGTATAGTACGGTGCTTTGTGATCACCTAGAGAGTTGGGATAGGGAAAATGGGAGGGAGACACAAGAAGGAGGAGATATGGGGATATATGTATATGTATAGCTGATTCACTTGTTATACAGCAGAAACTAACACACCATTGTATAGCAATTTTACCTCAATAAAAATTGTTTAAAAATACCTATACTAAAAAGGAAAAAAAAAAAAAAAAACAGACCCCCTAGGGCAAATGATAAAAGCAAGCTCTATAGACAAAATCAACCAAAGAAGCATACACATACACACTCACAAAAAGAGAAAAAGGAAAAAAAAAATTATATATATATATATGAAGAGAACTACCAAATCAATAAACCAATCTACCAGTGATAATAATCTTTAAATACTAAACTAAGATAAACATAAAACAAGAAACATATTGATGCAGAAAGCAAACCCCAAGTCTACAGTTGTTCCCAACATCCACTGCCTTAGTTTTGGGATGATTCATTGTCTATTCAGGTATTCCACAGATGCTGGGTACATCGAGTTAATTGTGGAGATTTAATCCACTGCTCCTGAGGCTGCTGGGAGAAATTTCCCTTTCTTTTCTTTGTTCACACAGCTGCTTGAGTTCAGCTTTGGATATGGCCCCACCTCTGCATGTAGTTCACCTGAGATTGTCTTTTCCCCCACCCAGACAGGACAGGGTTAAAGTAGCATCTGATTAGGGGGCTCTGGCTCACTCAGGCCTGGGGGAGGGAGGGGTACAGTATGCGGGGCAATCCTGTGGTGGCAGAGGCTGGCGTGATGTTGCAAAAGCCTGAGGCATGCCATGTGTTCTCCTGGGGAAGTTGTCCCTGGATCATGGGACCCTGGCAGTGGTCAGCTGCACAGGTTCCTGGGAGGGGAGGTGTGGATAGTGACCTGTGCTTGCACACAGGCTTCCTGTTGGTTGCAGCAGCAACCTTAGTATTTCATGCCTGTCCCTGGTGTCCGCGCTGATAGCCACAGCTCGTGCCTGTCTCTGGAGCTCGTTTAGGCAGTGTTCTGAGTCGCCTCTCCTCACGAACCCCAAAACAATGGTCTCTTGCCTCTTATGCAGTTCCAGCCTTTTTCCCGGACTCCCTCCTGGCTAGCTGTGGTGTACTAGCCCCCTTCAGGCTGTATTCACACACAGCCAACCCCAGTCCTCTCCTTGGGATCTGACCTCTGAAGCCTAAGCCTCCGCTCCCAGGCCCCACACACCCCGGTGGGTGAGCAGACAAGCCTCTCAGGCTGCTGAGTACTGGTCGTCACTGATCTTCTGTGTGGGAATCTCCCCACTTTTCCTTTGCATCCCTGTTGCTGCACTCTCCTTGTTGGCTCCAAAGCTTCTGTCCCGCCCATCCCCCCGTCTCCACCAGTGGAGGGGTCTCCTCATGTTTGGCAACTTTTCCTCCTTCACAACTCCCTCCCAGAGGTGCAGGTCCTGTCCCTATTCTTTTGTCTCTGTTTTTCCTTTTGTTCTACTGAGGTACATGGGGAGTTTCTTGCCTTTTGGGAAGTCTGATGTCTTCTGCCAGCATTCAGTAGGTGCTCTGTAGGAGTTGTTCCCATGTAGATGTATTTTTGATGTATTTGTGGGGAGGAAGATGATCTCCACGTCTTACTCCTCCACTATCTTGAAGGTCCCTAGAAATGATTGTTGCCTTTCCAAATATCAAATAATAGTACTTATGTCAGCAATTAAAAATTCCTAGAACTTTTATTATATACAATGCTGTAGAAAAGCCCATCTTTTAAAGTAGTGGTACATGATAAATGAGCTCAGTATCTTCCCCAGAATGTATGTAGTTGAAAGTATAATTTATTCATGGATGACAATGCAATTATCTGTGGAAACATGGAAGTGCTAAAATTAAGAACATTCAAGATATAAACAAGGAAAAATGAAAGCACAGGAGAAACCAAATGAGTGTACTGTTCAAAACATAATTTATGTGCAAACTTTCAAAATATATTTTTTAAGAGAGATGAATGGTTTAATTGTATTTGCAGGACTCTACTTAGGTATTCAGAGAAGATTTATTAAAGTCAGCTCTCATTCCCATTCTTTTCTGGTCTGCCTCTTGTTTCTTCAACTAAAAATAAGCTAAAGTTCTAAATCTATAAAATATTCTACCCTGCTCTCTCCCTAAGCTTCCACACTCCATACTCTCTCAAGCATTGAAAGAATATTTTACCTACATATATTTGCTCCAATTTCTAATCATAAATAATTAACCTCCTGTAGTCTAATTTCTGCCCTCACAGTCTGCTTTAATTACTCTTTGAAAATCACCAAGGACATTTTAGTTAATGCAGCAAGTTGTTTCTTGCAGCACTGTTTTTAAAGACCATACCTCACATATTCAGTCCTTCTCCCTTGATTTTTCATCATGCAACACACTTCTGAATCTCTTTCTACCTAATTGTCTTCTCTGTCATTGTTTCCTCCCCCTATCACCAATCAAACTGACAACACTGTTAGTGAAATTATTTAATTCTGATATAAAGTTAACTAATTGGCACTCTCATACATTTATGTTTCCAAGGAGAAAAATAATGCTGCAGACAACTTGGCAACTGAATTAGAAGATGATAGCAATTCATTCCCTTCAGTCAGTAATATTATTACTGGAAGTATATTTTAAATCAATAATTATACCTACAAAATACTAAATTTTGTTATGTATAATTTTGAAAAATTAGAAATAAATACTCAGAAAGAGGAATGATTTAGAAATTTGTAGGATTTATATGTAATGGAATATTGTCATTAAAAATGTTTGTGAAGGGGCTTCCCTGGTGGTGCAGTGGTTGAGAGTCTGCCTGCCAATACAGGGGACACGGGTTTGTGCCCCGGTCCGGGAAGGTCCCACATGCTGCGGAGTGGCTGGGCCCGTGAGCCATGGCCGCTGAGCCTGTGCAGCTGGAGCCTGTGCTCCGCAACAGGAGAGACCACAACAGTGAGAGGCCTGCGTACCACACACACAAAACAACATGTTTTTGAAGAATGTTTACACAAGTATAAGGACATGAAAATTGTTTAAAATATGTAGTGTACAAGGCAGAGAACTGACTTTTTCACACACAATTATCATTTCTATAAATAAATATATATATATATATCTGAATGGAAAAATACTTCAACATTTTAGAAATGATCATTTTTGAATAGTGGCCCTGAGAATCATTAAGTTCCTGTTCATGTCTAAACATATTTTCCTAAATTTTCTACATTGTTTATATTAGTTCTATGATCTTACCAATAAATATAGAAATGGTATAGATGGCATTTATAATTTTTTGTGTGATTACTGGACAAAGTATAAATTCAAGAAAGAATAACATACCAGGATTAGGTGTTCATTTAAAAAGAAACTGGCACCAGATCTCTGGAAATTGATCCGCCACTTTCTTTTTTCCCAAGAGGGAGGTGATCATTATGACTAGTATAAACTTATTTGGAAATTTGCCTTTGTTTTACTCTGAATGTCTTGATGTCCTTATAGGAATCCAGATTTCGTAGAGTTTGAGGATTGAAGACTGAACATGCTGTCATAACCCACTCAGACTTGTTTGAATCCAACTATTTCCCTTAAGTCAAGTCTGTACAAATTGCTGAAACTTTAGACATATTTATGGTCTACCAGTTAGTTAGAGATAATAGAACAAGTATCCTTATAGATAACAGTGATGTTTTTTATGTGATCCATTATTTTGGTATGTTTTAGAAATGATGTGGCTTTACCACTGGCAGCTGGTGCTCTGATCAAACATGGTAGCCACACAAAAGGTGTATTAAATGCCTTGCCTCTTTCAAAAAATTGACTATAAGTAAAATTGAGAAGAAACATCAAAAAACAGACTCTAGAAGCAAAGGATAATGCTTTCACAGATTATAATGCTAAACGAGCTGCTTTAACACATTCCAAGGCTGTTCAACAACTCCAAAAATCAAAGCCAACACAAACTCCAGACTATTGGCATCAAGTCTTGAGTCAACTCCAGCCTCAAGCACCTGATTTTGAAGGAACATGTTACAAAAGATGACTTGCTCCTCTCCAGTAACATAAAGATGGCTATTCAGGCTGCCATGCTAAAATAGTTAATAGTATGCTATAATAGTATGCTAAAATAGTAAAACTTCAGTAAGATTGTAAAGGATTTCTCTGACGTTATCCCATCTGTTAATTACATAATCCTAAGAAAACGACAGAGGTGAGACATAGACATAAGCCAGACCTATCGGTCATTTTGAACATCAACAGATGGATTTTATTTGGTTACCCCTTGTGTGATTTTGAATATACTATTAATATTGTATATCTGATTTTTGGTTGACTAGAAACTTTTCTTGATGTAAAGCAATTGCTCTTAAGCAGAAAAAAAACTTGAGACTTTGTACTTTCCACTTAAGGAAACCCTAACTATTTGACTAGTGATAGAGGCAACCATTTCACTAGATGAGTTATTAAGTAACTGCATGAAGCTTTGCATGTCACCCAGGAACTTCATTGCCCCTACCACCTCCTCAAAAGAATAGAACAAGTGAATGGCATTTTAAAACAGAAATTTGCAAAACTATCAAGGAAATTTTAATTGCTATGACCAATGTCTTTTCCCTTAACTCTCATGGCTATTACGTCCATTCCTCAAGAAATATTGCCAAGTGGAGCTTTCACCACTAACACCTGGGTCTGCCATTTCTATAGCTCTACATGGTCAAATAGTGTAGAGGTTTAATACAAGACACCCCAATTTATTATCAAGCTGATTTCCCTGGGATAAACCACAGGAATGACTGCATAACTTTCCTGGTTAACTGGAAATTACACCAGTAAAAGTTGCTCTTGAACCTCCTTAGGAAGTACCATATGATACTGTTAATCACAAACACTGTAGTAAAACTTCAGAGAATTGACCTTTTTATTCACATTATCACGGCTAAAAAGACATGATATATCCTCATTGTGGAATTCCATGCCTATAAGAAATATTAAACTGAGACTCTTTCAGGATTGAACAAAAGCAGGCAGCATCAGAAAAGAGACATCTATCTAAAGAACCTCAGATCAAGCAGCAGGCTACTAGTAAACATGACGGTTTACTCAAGACCGTTCAAGATTCCCAAATGCTCAGAACCACTAAGTAACACTTGTCCTTTTCTTTCTTTTCTTGGCTATCTTTTCCCAATTATGTTTTCTAACTGCTAAAATGATATTTTTAATATTCTTGCCCTAATCTTGTTACTCTGTGTAAATCAGGAGTATAAAAAAAATTACACAAGCCTATTAATCTCAAACCATATCTCTTCTCTACAAACTCTGATTGGTATGGGATTTGTTATCCTGGCTAATCCCACAAGCAGCAGGACTTGGCTAAGAGATATTATCCAGGGCTTTTTGATAATTCTTATGTTAATATCTTTGTCTCAACATTTGTTTGATGTATTCCATCTGGAGTCATAAATATTTCTATTTAACTATTCACTTGACAAAAGATTAAAATTCAACTACAAGGACCAAAGTTATAAGAAACACTTTCGGCAGTCAGCAAAAAGTCTGAGACTGAAATTAACACAAATGGTACAGATCTAACAGATATGCATATTTACAAACAATGAGACTCAGTCTCCTGCTTGACCAAAAAGGAAGGAGTATGAGAAACCCTGAAGGGCTGAAAATTTTCTACTGTGATCCTCATGTGTTATTAAATTCTGCATCTATTCCTCTTGATAAACCTAAACTGCTCAACCTACACTTTACTAAACTACTCTCTTTTCCAAATGTGTTTTTGACTACTATTCCAGAAAGAGCTGAACTTTGACCTCTTTTACTAAACCTCTATAAAGATCTATAAAAATGCTTCCCTTCTTATTTAAGACAGAACACTTCTTTTTGGTGCTCTAGCTAATTTCCTTCCATAATGTGAATTAAACTGGATCTATCAATATGATCATTTTTTAAGTTTATTTTTCTGGTCAAGCATTTTATACTAGCATTTTGTAGGCGCTACAAAACAAATGGAAGTAAATATTAGAAATTATCGCAAATTTAGCCTGTGAAATACATACCTTAGTGGCTATTATAAAAACTATTAGATTGATTTTCACAGGTTAAAATCATCAGATAAATGTGAACTTTTCAGTTTTAATGTGGAAGAATGACTATCAAGAAAAGAGAATGAACTTTAGAGAGAAATACACCTGGGTTATAAGCCAGACTCTTCTACAATATGTTTGTGAACTTAGACATATTTTTTACTTCTTCGATTTGGAATTTTGATAGCATTAAGACTATTGCCTTCAGAAAGGTGAAATGACTTACCTAAGGCCATAAATATAGATTGTATCAGAATCCAATCTTTTAATTCCATGTCTGGTGTTTAGTCCTCTTCATTGTGACCTCCTATACCATCTGGTATCAAGTCTGCCAATGACCAAAATATATGAAGTTAAACAACAACTTTCAAATAAATAGTTTTATTTATTACTCTTATTATTATCTAAATAACCTATTAATAAAATTGATGGCTTTTATCAGAGGTTCTTAATAATAACCATTGTCAGAGGCAATTAACAAAATTTTTTACTTCTTCAACAAATATTTCTTAAATAGCTACTGTTCTAGGCCATGAGAAAGCTTCAGTGAACAAAAAAAAGATAAAGTTTCTGCTCTCATGAAGATCACAATCTAGTGGGGAGATATAGAAATAAGTGTATCCTATAATGACCATAGGGTCAAATACAATAAACAAACAAACACAGAGTAAGGGGATGGAGAGACATAGCAGTGTTATTACAAATACAGTAGTAAAAGTCAAAAAGGTTTCTCTGAGGAAGGATCCATTTGAACCAGCCCACAGCTTGTGAATATCTAGGGGACTAGCAGCCCCAGCAGAGGTAAGACCTTGTGAGGAAAGTTGCTTTGTGTATTTGAGGAAAGCAAGGTGAATGTGAAGAGAAATAGGGAGGAAAAGGGGGCGAGGATACAGATCATGTAGAACCTTATAAGTCATGGTAAGATCTTTAAATTTTATTTTAAGTTCAAAAATAAGCCTAGAAAAAATATTAAGATTGTTCAGAATAAAGACACAGACCTACTAGAGAATGGACTTGAGGATATGGGGAGGGGGAAGGTTAAGCTGTGACAAAGCGAGAGAGAGGCATGGACATATATACACTACGAAACATAAGGTAGATAGCTAGTGGGAAGCAGCCGCATAGCACAGGGAGATCAGCTTGGTGCTTTGTGACCGCCTGGAGGGGTGGGATAAGGAGGGTGGGAGGGAGGGAGACACAAGAGGGGCGAGATATGGGAACATATGTATATGTATAACTGATTCACTTTGTTATAAAGCAGAAACTAACACACCATTGTAAAGCAATTATACTCCAATAAAGATGTAAAAAAAAAAGAGTGTTCAGAGTCAAATGTGTAGTTTTCCAGAGTGTTTGTGGGATGACATGGTGATGGTTACCATTTATTTTATATTAATTAATCATAATAATGGTATTTTAATGACCTTATTTGAATAAGCTCTTGTTTTAATGGGTGTTTGGGTACATTTATGTCCTAGGCATTATATGGATTATGGAAATAAAAAGAGCCCTGAAAATTCAGTTAATTTTAGTTACACTCAATAGAAACAAAAGTTATTAAAATTATGTTTAGCTTAAATTTACAGTTGTTTAAAATGGAATTTTTTTATCAAGTAAGAGATAAATGATATTTGAGGAACTTAATAAATTAGAAAAAATATTCTTCTTCCTATACATGCCTACCACTTATTAAATGTGCACCTTGACTATATTATTTAACCATGATATTAACCAATATTATTTAAACTTACTGAGCCTCAGTTTTCTCATCTTTAATATAGTGATAATAATACCTTCCTTGAGAGATTGACCAGAAAGTCAATGAAATAATCCTTGTGAAATGTTTTGAATAGTACCTGACATAGTAAGTGCTAAATAATTGTTACTTTTCTTCCCCTCGTTATATGGGCTTCAAACTCTACAGGAAGCCATAGTCATGTTCCTTCCACTTTGTTCTGAAAGTAAAAGAACTCCTAAGTGAAATAAATCTTCTAAAAGAATGATTCATTGAAGTACAGCCTACACAATTTAAGTCATTTGCTAAAACTTTTGTTTTATAAGACAATGAAGTGATGAGCAGTGAAATAATTGATATACACCATCATTTAATAAGTTAATTTCCTGGGTATTTTGTTAGTTTGAAAAAGATGTAACCCCTCCAGGATCTAGGGTAATGAATGTTTAAAAATAATTGTACACAGTGTAAAACTTGTTATCAAAATATGTTGAGTTTAAGTAAAATATATAACACTTTCTTATGCACAAAATATTTTCACTAATATTATTTAATCCTCAATCCCTTGGGAATAATTCTGATTTTACAGTAGAGAAAACTGAAGATTTAGAGAGATTGGTAACTACTCTAGATGGCAATTATTTAATAAAATACTTAAATTTGAACGCATGCCATTTTGTAGAAACATATTCTAATGAAGTTTATAGAAATATACTAATTTTAAAGATGAAGCTATAATTGTATATAAACTTAAAATCTACTTAGGAGAAATGTTAAATTACAAATGTAAATCAGCATTTGAGTATAGGAAGAAAATAACAAGTGATCTTACTTACCAAATTTCCTTCAGTTTAATGCAACAAAGATTTAGAGTGTCTATTATATGAAAGGACCTCTTAGATATTCATAATTAGTTAGTAACCCTGGAAAGTTTTATAAGGCTTTTCTAATTTGGATGAATATCATTTGAATAAATGTTTTGTATTACTATATATCTTACTATTACCAATGTCATATGCATTCGCTCTCCATAGTACCTGGCACAATGTTTGAATAGATGTGATGTATCCTTTTAAGTGAAAGTTTAAGGAGCAGAGTTCTCAATTAATTATAATTTTAAAAGTCAGATTACACAAGAATGAATAAATTCTTAATTTATTTTCATTTCTTTTATAGATAATGAAAAGATTTTTTAATTATTGTGTTAAAAATACAATGTTAATTTTTAAATTGGTTCTATGAAGAAATGTAGATCTCTTCCTTTCAGTACTTTCTTCATAAAATGTTTGTAGTTTTTCTGATTTAGAAACTAAGTGAACATAAGAAAAGAAGAGGATAAACATCATGATAGAAACATGATTTGAAGAAATAGCTTGCTTAAGTCCATTGAATTGCAATAAAGTTATGTTATTACATTCTCTGCCTCTTTGGGCTAATGACAGTTGTGGAATTTGAAAATCAGACTTTATGAGGTGGGTCACTGTAATTCATTTATTGAAACATTTTTCTTTCTGTGGCTATGTTTTGGTTTTTTTTTAACCACCGTTTTGGAGAACAAAATTTTATGACTTTACTTTTTTTCCTCTTTGACTTCAAAATGATTTCATAATTCAGAGGCTGTGAAGGAGCTTTGATGGAAGGAATAACCCAGGTCAGAGTAGCAATTTAAAAGACTGTACCTTTAGTGGACTGGGATAAACCAAGACCTTCTATCTCTACCCTGGTAGAGAAATTCTACCAGGAGCTTAATTAAGCTCCAAGTTAAGTTCTAACAGTCTTAGGCCTTCTCACTTAGACTTTATTACTCTACAATACGTAGTTAAAAATCATTCAGATTTTTCCTGGTTCTATGAAAAGGAGGACATTTCTTCTAGCATCATCCATCTGGTAGATGTTTTCAATATATTTGATTTGATGAGACTTTATACCTAAAGATAAAAGGAAAAGGGCCACTGCATGTTAAATCAAAACTTGATGGTACTGAGTTGTATCCAATTTATTTTATAGAGTTATACATTTTGAGTTGTTTTTGGTCTTATTTTAGCCATGATTTATATATATTTAGAAATATTTTCAATTAGAAACTTCACTTTCTAAATCTTAATAATCTGAATTCAGCTAACTATACTTTTAAGAAAAAGAAGTTTTTACTGGTCGGATTTGTTTATAATGTAACATTTTAGGCACTCATATTAATGAATATTTGTAAAGTCTTACTTAAATATGACCTTTCAAGGCTAATGGTTCAATTTTTCTAATATCTGATAGCAAGACCAATTACAGGGATACATAACGGAAGAAAAAATAAACATCTTTCTGTATATCATTCAACTATTATTAATGGAGGAAATACTGTGAGCAAGGCATAATAATAAACACAGAAATAGAGGTGCTTGGACATTTTCTCTCTAATCCAAAATGTATGGGACTAAAAGTAATAAAATAAATAGAGATGTTTTATTCAAAGTATAATAGCATGCTGCTTTTCACATATTTCATTGAAATCACTGTAACATAATTTTTCTATGGAGATTTTGTACTCTCATTGCTCCCTTAACAGTGTGGGCCAGTCCTAGGGAGGAAGTGATAAGAAAAATTCTTCAGAGTAACAGAGGTGTGATGTTATTTACTTCGATTTTTCATCCCCTGCATACGATTATGGTGTTTTCCTGATTTTTTTTCATATTGTTGTGCCACAGTTATTTATCTATTTTCTTGTCAATCCATATAGGCCTTGCTGTTGAAAAGATTTGTAACTGTTTTAGCTTACTCCTTATGGAAAAAATTAAATAAAGCAGCATCTGGCACTCACTTTCATTTTTAATTTAATTTTTATTTTATATTGGAGTATAGTTGATTTACACTATTGTATTAGTTTCAGATGTACAGAAAAGTGATTCAGTTATACATACAAATATATCCATTCTTTTCCAGATTCTTTCTTATTTAAGTTATTACAGAATATTGAATAGAGTTCCCTGTGCTATACAGTAGGTCCTTGTTGATATCAATTTTATATATAGCAGTGTATATATGTTAATCCCATACTCCTAATTTATACCTCCCTACCACCTTTCCTCTTCAGTAACCACAAGTTTGTTTTTGATATCTGTGAGTCTCTTTTTGTTTTGTAAATAAGTTCATTTGCATCATTTAAAAAAATTAGATCCAGCATATGAACGATATGACATTTTTCTCTGACTTACTTCACTTAGTATGATATCTAGGTCCATCCGTGTTGCTAAAAATGGCATTATTTCATACTTTTTTATGGCTGAATAATATTTCAGTGCATATATGTACCATATCTTCTTTATCCATTCCTCTGTCAGTGGGCATTTAGGTTGCTTGCATATTTTGCTCTTGTTAATAGTACTGCAATGAACATTCGGGTGCATGTATCTTTTTAAATTATGGTTTTCTCTGGATATATGCCCAGGATTGGGATTTCTGGATTATATGGTAGTTCTATTTTTAGCTTTGTAAGGAACCTCCATACTGTTCTCCATAGTGGTTATACCAATTTACATTCCCACCAACAGTGTAGGAGGGCTCCCTTTTCTCCACACCCTCTCCAGCATTTATTGTTTGTAGACATTTTTGATGATGACCATTCTGACTGGTGTGAGGTGGTACCTCACTGTAGTTTTCATTTGCATTTCTCTAATGATTAGTGATGTTGAACATCTTTCATGTGCTTTTTGGCCATCCATATGTCTTCTTTGAAGAAATGTCTATTTAGATATTCTGCCAAATTTTTTGATTGGGCTGTTTTTTGATGTTGAGCTGCATGTCTGCAAATATTTTCCCCAACTGTGGGTTGCCTTTTCTGTTTTGTTTATGGTCTTATTTGCTGTGCAGAAGGTTTTACATATAATTAGATCCCATTTGTTTATATTTGTTTTCATTTTCATTACTTTAGCAAGTGGATCCAGAAAGATGTTGCTGCAATTTATGTCAAAGTATGTTCCTCCTATGTTTTCCTCTAAGAGTTTTATAGTATCTGGTCTTAGATTAGGTCTTTAATCCATTTTGAGTTTATTTTTGTGTATGGTGTTAGAGAATGTTCTAATTTCACTATTTTACATGTAGCTGTCCAGTTTTCACAACACCAATTATTAAAGAGACTGTCTTTTCTCCACTGTTTATACTTGCCTCTTTGTTATGGATTAAGAGGGGTTATTTCTGGGGATTCTATCCTGTTCCACTAATCTATGTATCTGTTTTTGTGCTGGAACCATATTGTTTTGATTACAGTACTTTTGTGGTATAGTCTGAAGTCAAGGAGGCTTATTCCTCCAGTGCCGTTTTTCGTTCTCAAGATTGATTTGACCAATCTGACTAGTGTCAGGTGATACCTCATTGTAGTTTTGATTAACATGTCTCTAATGATTAGTGATGTTGAGCATGCTTTCATGTGTTTGTTGGCAATCTGTATATCTTCTTTGGAGAAATGTCTGTTTAGGTCTTCTGACCATTTTTGGATTGGGTTGTTTGTTTTTTTGATATTGAGCTACATGAACTGCTTGTATATTTTGGAGATTAATCCTTCGTGGGAATGTAAATTGATATAGCCACTATGGAGAACAGCATGGAGGTTCCTCAAAAAACTAAAAATAGGAAACATATGACCCAGCAATCCCAATACTGGGCATATAGGCTGAGAAAACCATAATCCAAAAAGAGTCATGTACCACAATGTTCATTGCAACACTATTTTCAATAGCCAGGACATGGAAGCAACCTAAGTGTCCATTGACAGATGAATGGATAAAGAAGATGTGGCACATATATACAATGGAATATTACTCAGCCATAAAAAGAAATGAAATCGAGCTATTTGTAATGAGGTGGATGGACCTAGAGTCTGTCATACAGAGTGAAGTAAGTCAGAAATAGAAAGACAAATACCGTATGCTAACACATATATATGGAATTTAAGAAAAAAAATGTCATGAAGAACCTAGGGGTAAGACAGGAATAAAGACACAGACCTACTAGAGAATGGACTTGAGGATATGGGGAGGGGGAAAGGTGAGTTGTGACAAAGCGAGAGAGAGGCATGGGCATATATACACTACCAAATATAAAATAGATAGCTAGTGGGAAGCAGCTGCATAGCACAGGGAGATCAGCTCAGTATTTTGTGTCCACCTAGAGGGGTGGGATAGGGAGGGAGATGCAAGAGGGAGGAGATATGGGGATATATATATGTATGTATAGCTGATTCACTTTGTTATACAGCAGAAACTACTCATCACTGTAAAGTAATTATACTCTAATAATGATGTTAAAAAAAAAGATTGATTTGGTTATTCAGGGTCATTTTTGTTTTCATACAAATTTTTAAATATTTTGTTCTAGTTCTGTGAAAAATGGAGTTGATAATTTGATAGGGATTGCATTGAATCTGAGATTGCCTTGGGCAGTATAAGCATTTTGGCAATATTGATTCTTCCAATCCAAGAACATGGTATACCTTTCCATCTGTTTGTGTCATCTTCAATTTCTTTCATCATCATCTTATTGTTTTCAGAATACAGGTCTTTTGCCTCTTTAGGTAGGTTATTGATAAGTATTTTACTCTTTTTAATGCAGTGGTAAATGAGATTTTTTCCTTAATTTCTCTTTCTGATTTTTCATTTTTAGTGTATAGAAATGCAAGTGATTTCTGTATTAACTAGTAACCTGCACCCTAACAGAATTCATTGATGAGCTCTAGCAGTTTTCTGGTAGTATCATTAGGATTTTCTATGTAGAGTATTATGTCATCTTCAAACAGTGACAGTTTTACTGCTTCTTTTTCAATTTGGATTCCTTTTATCTCTTTTTCTTCTTTGATTGCCAAGGCTAGGACCTCCAAAACTATGTTGAATAAAAGTAGCAAGATTGAACATCGATGTCTTGCTCCTGATCTTAGAGGAAATGCTTTCACCTTTTCACCATTGAGTATGATGTTAGCTGTTGATTCATCATATATGGCCTTTATTCTTTTGAGGTAGTTTCTCTCTATTCTCACTTTCTGGAGAATTTTTTTCAAAAGATTTTTCTTCATCTATTGAGATGAGCATATGGTTTTAGTTCTTCAGTTTGTTGATGTGGTTTGTCACACTAACTGATTTGTGGTTATTGAAAAATCCTTGCATCCATGGGATAAATGCCACTTGATCATGGGGTGTGATCCTTTCAATGTATTGGTGGATTCTGTTTGCTAGTATTTTGTTGAGAAATTTTGCATCTGTGATCATCAGTGATGTTGACCAGTAATTTTCTTTTCTTTTCTTTCTTTTTTTTTTTTTGATATTTTTGTCTGGTTTGGTATCAGGGTGATGTTGGCTCCATAGAATGAGTTTGCAAATACTTCCTTCTTCTGCAATTTTTTGGAGTAATTTCAGAAAACTAAGTGTTAACTCTTCTCTAAACTTGTGATAGAATTTGCCTGTGAAGCCATCTGGTCCTGGACTTTTGTTTGTTGGGAGTTTTTAAATCACAGTTTCAATATCAGTACTTGTGATTGTTCTGTTCATATTTTCTATTTCTTACTTATTCAGTCTTGGGAGACTGTGCCTTTCTAAGAATTTGTGCATTTCTTCTAGGTTTTTCATTTTATTGGCATATAGTTGATTGTAGTAGTTTCTTATTATCCTTTGTATTTCTGTGGTCTCAGTTGTTACTTCTCCTTTTTCATTTCTAATTTAATTGATTTGAGTCCTCTCTCTTTTTTTTCTTGATGAGTCTGGCTAAAGATTTATCAATTTTGCTTATCTTCTCAAAGAACCTGCTTTTAGTTTCATTGATCTTTTCTGTTGTTTTCTTCATCTCTATTTCATTTATTTCTGCCCTATTTTTATGGTTTCTTCTCTTCTCCTAATTTTAGGTTTTGTTTGCTCTTCTTTCTATGGTTGCTTTTGGTGTAAGGTTAAGTTGGTTGAGATTTTTCTTGTTTCCTGAGGTAAGATTGTATTGCTATGAACTCCCTCTTAGAAAATCTTTTGCTGCATGCCATAGGTTTCGGTTCATTGTGCTTTCATTTTCATTTGTCTCTAGGTATTTTTTGATGTCCTCTTTGATTTCTTCAGTGATCCTTTGGCTGTTTAGTAGCATATTGTTTAGTCTCCACGTGTTTTGCTTTTTATAGTTTTTTCCTTGTAGTTGATTTCTAATCTCATAACTCTGTGCTCAGAAAAGATGCTTGATATGATTTCAGTTTTCTTAAATTTACTGAGGCTCACTTTGTAGCCTACCACGTGATCAGTCCTGGAGAACGTTCCATGTACACTGGAAGAAAATGTGTATTTTGCTGCTCTTTGATGGAATGCTCTATAAATATCAATTGAGTCCATCTGATCTACTGTGTCATTTAAGGCTTGTGTTTCCATATTGATTTTCTATCTGGATGATTTGTCCATTGATAAAAGTGGGGTGTTAAAGTCCCCCACTATCATTGTGTTACAGTCATTTCCTCTTTTTATGGCTGTTAGTATTTGCCTTATATATTGAGGTGCTCCTATGTTGTGTCGGTATATATTTAAAATTGTTATATCTTCTTTTTGGATTAGTTTCTTGATAATTATGTAGTGTCCTTCTTTGTCTCTTGTGACATTCTTTATTTTAAAGTCTATTTTGTCTGATACTAGTATTGCCACTCCAGCTTTCTTTTGATTTCCATTTGCATGGAATACCATTTTCCATCTCCTCACTTTCAGTCTGTATGTGTCCCTAGGTCTGAAGTCGGTCTCTTGTAAACAGCATATATACGAGCCTTGTTTTTGTATCCATTCAGCCAGTCTGTGTCTTTTGGTTGGAGCATTTAGCCCATTTACATGTAAGGTAATTTTTGATATGTATGTTCTGACTGCCATTTTGTTAATTGTTTGGGGTTTGTTTTTGTAGGGCTTTTTTCTTCTTTTTCCCTTTTGTTCTCTTCTCTTGTGATTTGATGCCTATCTTTAATTTTGTGTTTGGGTTACTTTCTCTTTTGTGTGTGTGTATCTATTGTAGATTTTTGGTTTGTGGTTTCCATGAGGTTTTGATATAGCAGTCTATATATGTACCAGATTGTTTTAAGTTACTACTCTCTTAATTTCCAATGCACTTCCAATATCTTGCATTTGTACTCTCACAATTGTTGGTTTTAATATCATATTTTTGTGGGGGTAAATTCCTACCTTTGTTTTATGTTTGCCTTTAACAGTGAGCTTTCCCATTCATAATTTTCTTGTTTCTAGTTGTGTTCTTTTATTTTCCACCTAGAGAAGTTCCTTTAGCATTTGTTGTAAAGCTGGTTTGGTGGTGATGAATTTTCTTAGCTTTTGCTTGTTTGTAAAGTTCTGATTTCTCTGACAAGTCTGAACAAGAGCATTGCTGGGTAGAATATTCTTGGTTGTACATTTTTTCCCTTTTGTCATTTTAAATATATCCTGCCGTGCCATCTGGCCTGCAGAGTTTCTGCCGAAAAATCAGCTGATAAGTTTATGGTGGTTTTCTTGTATGTTATTTGTTGCTTTTCCCTTGTTGCTTTTTAATACTTTGTCTTTAATTTTTGTCTGTTTGATTAATATGTATGTCAGTGTGTTTCTCCTTGGGTTTATCTTGCATGTGATTCTCTGTGTTTCCTGGGCTGAGTGAGTGTTTTTTTTCTCATGTTAGGTAAGTTTTTGGCTATAATCCCTTCACATATTTTCTCAGGCCCTTTCTCTCTCTCTCCTCCTTCCAGGACCCCTATAATGTTAATGTTGGTACATTTAAGGTTGTCTGTGACTTCATTTCTTTTCATTATTTTTTCCTTATTCTGTTCCACAGCAGTGATTTCTACCATTCTGTCTTCCAGCTCACTTGTTTGTTCTTCTGTGTCAATGATACTGCTATTGATTCCTTCTGTTGTAGTTTTCATTCTGGTTATTTATTATTCATCTCTGTTTGTCCTTTAAATCTTCTAGCTATTTATTAAACATCTTTTGAATCTTCTTAATCTGTGTCTTCATTTTTCTTTTTGAGATCTTAGATCTTTACTATCATTACTCTGAAATCTTTTTCAGATAGGTTGCCTATCGCCTCTTCATTTAGTTGTTCTTGTGGGTTTATCTTGTTCCTTCATCTGGAACATATTTCTCTGTCATCTCATTTTGTCTAACTTTCTGTGTTTGTGGTCTCTGTTCTGCTGGCTACAGGATCATAGCTCCTCTTGCTTCTGGTGTCTGCCCCTTATTCCCTTGACATGGGGTGTGCAGGTGCAGTGGCCATTGCACACTCCCAGGACAGCAGGGGTAGTTCTTGGTGCCTCCTCTTAGGTCTCCTAGAGGCGTCTGTGGAATGCACACAGTTGGGACAATGGGGGTAGAGCTTGGCATCTCCTCCTGGGTCTTGTATGGGCCTCTGCTGTCCACCCATTCCTGGGACAGCATGGTCAGGCTTGACGTCTGCCCATGGTTCTCTTAGGGGTGGCTGCTATCTACACACTCCTGGGATAGTGGGGGAAGCACTTGGTGTCTTTTTTTTGGGTCTTGTAGTGGTGGCTTATGTCTGCCTCTGGAGCCCAGGATTGTGGCAACAACCCATGTCTGCCCCCAGATCTCCTGTAAGTGGTGTCCTGTTGCCTGGGAGTGCTGGAGAGTGTGTGGAAAGAAGCTCTTATGGTGGTCCTTCCCCTCTCTTCATGTGTCCCACAATTCCCTAACAGCATGCAAAATAGTAAACTCAAAATTATCAAAGACCTAAATGTAAGGTAAGACACTATAAAACTCTTAGAGCAAAACATAAGCAGAAAACACTTTGACATAAACTGTAGCAATATCTTCTTTGAGTAATGAAAATAAAAGCAAAAATAAACAAATGGGACCTAATGAAACTTAAAAGCTTCTGCACAGCAAAGAAAACGATAAACAAAATGAAAAGACAGCCCACAGAATGGGAGAAAATATTTGCAAATGAAGCAACTGACAAGGGATTAATCTCCAAAATATACAAACTGCTCATGCAGCTCTATATCAAAAAAACCAGACAACCTAATCAAAAAATATGGCAGAAGATCTAAATAGACATTTCTCCAAAGAAGACATATGGATGGCCAAAAATCACATGAAAAATGGTCAACATCACTAATTAACAGAGAAGCACAAATAAAAACTACAATGAGGTGTAAGCTCACACCAGTCAGAATGGTTATCATCAAAAAGTCTGCAAACAATAAGTGCTGGAGAGTGTGTGGAGAAAATAGAACCCTTCTACACTGTTGGTGGGAATGTAAACTGGTAAAACCACTATGGAGAACAGTATGGAGGTTCCTTACAAAACTAAAAATAGAACTACCATATGATTCAGAAATCCCACTCCTGGGCATGTATCCAGAGAAAACTATACTTTGAAAAGGTACATGCACCCCAATATTCATTGCAGCACTATTTACAATATCAAAGACATGCAACCAACCTAAATGCCCACTGACAAAGGAATGGATATAGAAGATGTGGTACGAGGGCTTCCCTGGTGGTGCAGTGGTTGACAGCCCGCCTGCTGATGCAGGGGACATGGGTTCATGTCCTGGTCCGGGAAGATCCCACCTGCCACGGAGCAGCTGGGCCCGTGAGCCATGGCCTCTGAGCCCACACGTCCAGAGCCTGTGCTCCGCAATGGGAGAGGCCACAACAGTGAGAGGCCCACATACCGCAAAAAAAAAAAAGAAGATGTGGTACATATATACAATGGAATACTACTCAGCCATAAAAATGTATGAAATAATGCCATTTTTGGCAACATGGATGGACCTAGAGATTATCATACAAAGTGAAGTAAGTCAGAGATAGAAAGACAAATATCATATAATAGCACTCATATATGGAATCTAATATTTTTTAATGATATAAATGAACTAATTTAAAAAACAGAAAGAGACTCACAGATATCAAAAACAAACTTGTGGTTACCAAATGGAAAACGTGAGGTAGAGGGATAAATCAGGAGTTTGGGATGAACATACACACAGTACTATATTTAAGATAGATATCCAACAAGGACCTACTCTGTAGCATAGGGAACTCTACTCAATGTTCTGTGATAACTTATATGAGAAAAAAATCTGGAAAAGAATCAATATATGTATAAGTATAGCTGAATCACGTTGCCATAGATTTGAAACTAACACAACACTGTAAATCAACTATACTCTAATAAAATTTAAAAAATTAAGTGGGGTGTGAAGAACAATTTCAGATCCCATATTTGTCAGGCAAATATTGCTGATTGTTTTGTGATATTTTGTTTTAACTGGCAGATTCCCAGACTATCAGACCCAAGACAAATCATGTGGTAAGAACTTTAGGTGGGAAAATCATGTGTTATTTTTGGTTATATGTACTATTATGCACATAAAAGAGGGTTTCTTGAAATCCTAATTTGAATTCAAAATACAATTATTTCTATATCTACCACCATCTTTTAAATATCAGTTCAGGTTTTCTTTAGTGACTGCTTCATAAAACTCTATCAAATGGATATTGATTATTTGTTCTCACCAATTCTTTAGTTTCATAAAAAATATAGATGAAATCAAATTACTACATGTCAATATGTGTGTAAAAGTATATATAAATATGTATTTGTATATATGTGGGTACATATAAGTACTTGTTCTTCATGTTACTGAAATGGGAACATACTTCTTATATAGCAGTGGGAGAAAAAAGTTGTACTAACAGTACAAATTAGGATGGTATCTCTCTTAATCTCAGAGACTTTGATGATTTAGACAGAAATATAGGGCTTGTTGAGTGTTCAGACTATCCTTACTGGCTAGACAACTAAAATAAATTTTGAAGTAGGACTTCCCATTCCAGTCATAATTGAGTGACTGATATCAAAATTGCCAAATTCATAAAATATTTGTTTCCTCTAATTGGACAGAAGCCAATTCAGGTCTAAAACCCTTGAAGGAAAGATTGCAAAGAGGCAAGCCCCATACTTAACCTGGTTTTCTTTCTGAGGAAGTTTTCCAAATGACAGCATATTAGAATAGATTCCAAGTAGAGAACAAAGATCTCACTGGATGTAGCAAATAGACATTGGAGTTCATATTTTTGGATGATTTTTATGCTGTACGTGCATTGGTCAAGACTCCAGGCAGCCTAGAAGATGCTGGGAGACTAGAGAGATGAGATTCAGATGCTGCACAGTGCTATGGAAATATTGAAGTTACAGCCAGGTTTGAGTGGGAATATCTTGGTAAATATCCTAGCCTTTTAGATGAAACCACAGAAAGACCAAGTAAAATATGCTCACAACAAAAATCAAGTTTTAAAATGATCAAGGTAATTTGCTGGTATTTTAACTGCTTGTAAAAATCAAAATTTAACACTGCTTAGAGGAAGAAGATAAAATTCAGAGCCTCTGCAATATATCATCAACAACATGAGGTATATGATAAAAAATTACAAGAAATGCAAATAACCAGGAGAAAAAGTAACCAATAGTGAAGTGATAAGATAGTCAATATAAACAGAAAGGAGGATGATCCAAATATTAGAATCAGCAGATAAGTATTTCACAATTAGTATAATTAATGTGTTAAGGAAAATAGGCACTAAGATAGACATAATGAATAAAGAAATGGAAAATAATACAGGATTAGAACCAA
Source organism: Monodon monoceros (assembly GCF_005190385.1). Taxonomy (NCBI): domain Eukaryota; kingdom Metazoa; phylum Chordata; class Mammalia; order Artiodactyla; family Monodontidae; genus Monodon; species Monodon monoceros. Next base: position 27,410,201 of record NW_021703783.1, read on the forward strand.
TAAAATAATTAAATGGTTATTCTTGTACAGTAAAACAAGGTATCTGCAATTAAGAACTTATTGAATAGGGCTAATAGCAAATTGGACATAACGGAAGAGTGGATTAGTAAAGGCAGAGGCAGATCAGTAGAAATTTCCCAAACTGAAGTACAGAGAATAAAATTAATGAAGAAATATGTAATACTGAACATGAGACATGAGGGAGCTGCTCAAAATGTCTAAGAATGCATGTTATTGGAGTCCAGAAAAATAGGAAAAAACTGGGACAAAAGCACTATTTGAAGAAATAATGACCAGAATTTTTCAGATTTAAGAAAAGACAACAACCCCAAAATTCAAATAGGTCAGGCAACTCTTAGCAGGATAAATACAAAGAAAGCCACACCTTTGCACATTGTTGTCAAACCTCTTTTTAAAATAAGCAAAGAGAAAATCTTAAAAGCAGTAAACATGTTATACTACCTTTGAAGGAGCATCATTAGACTTTTAGCTAACTTTATAATAGCAACTATGATAGGTAGAATACAATTGAAGGACATTTTTTCCCTGGTTTTATGGAGAAATATTTGACATACATCACTGAATAAGTTTAAGGTATACAGCATGATGGCTTGATTTACATATATTGTTAAATTATTACCAAAATAGGTTTAGTTAGCATTCATCATATCATATGGACACAATACAAGGAAAAGAAAAAAATCATTTTTCTGATGAGAACTCTAAGGATCTACTCCTTTAACAACTTTCTTATATATAATACAGCAGTGTTGACTATAGTCATCATGTTGCACATTACATCCCTAGTACTTATTTGTCTTAAAGCTGGAAGTTTATAACTTTTGACCATCTTTCTCTAATTCCTCTTCTCTCCACCATCCAGCTGTGGTAACTACAAATCTTTTCTCTTTTCCTATGAGTTTGGTTTTTTTGTTTGTGTTTTTGAAGATTCCATATATAAGTAAGATGATACAGTACAGATGACCCTGGAACAGCGTGGGTTTGAACTGAATAGGTCTACTTATATGCAGATTTTTTCCAAAAATACATACTACAGTACTACATGATCTGTAGTTAGTTGAATCTGTGAATGTGAAACCATGGGTAGAGAGGGCTGATTGTAAAGTTATATGCAGATTTTTGAAAGTGTGGGGTTGGTGCCACTAACCCACGAGCTGTTCAAGGGTCAAATGTATTTGCCTTTCTCTGTTTGACTAATTTCACATGGCATAATGCATTCAATGTTCATCTAAGTTGTTGCAGATGGTAGAATTTCCTTGTTTTTATGGCTGAATAATATTCCAGTGTGTGTGTGTGTGTGTGTGTGTGTGTGTGTGTGTGTATCCCACATCTTCTTTATCCATTCATCCATTGATAGACACTTAGGTTGTTTCCATGTCTTAGCTATTGTAAATAATGTTTCTGTGAGCATGGAAGTGCATATATCTTTTAAAGTTAGTGGGGGTTTTTTTCCTTATGTATATGTACCCAGAAGTAGAATTGCTAAATAATATGGTAGTTCTATTTTTCAGTTTTTGAGGAACTTCCATACTGCTTTCCATAATGGCTATACCAATTTACATTCCCACTAACAGTGCACAAATATTCTGTTTTCTGTGCATTCATTCCGGCATTTGATGGACATTCTAACAGGTGTAAGGTGATATCTCATTGTGGTTTTAATTTGCATTTCTATATTAACTAGTGGTGTTGACCATCTTTTCATGTACCTGTGGCCATTCATATATCCTCATGGGAAAAATGTTTACTCAGATATTTATCCATTTTCAATTGTATTATTATTATTATTTTTTTGCTATTGAGTTGTATGAGTTATTTATATATTTTGGATATTAACCCCTTATCAGATATATGTTTTTCAAATCATTTTCTTATTTTGTATGTGGTCTTTTCACTTTGTTTTTTTTCTTAAATTTATTTTTTTATTGAAATACAGTAGATTTATAATGTTGTGTTAATTTCTGCTGTACAGTAACATGACTCAGTTATACACACATATGCATTCTTTTTTATATTCTTTTCCATTATGGTTTATCTCAGGATATTGAATATAGTTCCCTGTGCTACACAGTAGGACCCTGTTTATCCATTCTACATGTAACAGTTCACATCTACTAACCCCAAACTCCCAGTCCATCCCTCCCAGCCCTCCTCCCCCATGGCAACCACAAGTCTGTTCTCTATGAATCTGTTTCTGCCATTTAGGAAGGTTCATTTGTGCCATATTTTAGATTCCACATATAAGTGATATCATATGGTACTTGTCTTTCACTTTCTGACTTACTTCACTTAGTATGATAATCTCTAGTTGCATCCATGTTGCTGCAAGTGGTATTATTTCATTCTTTTTTTATGGCTGAGTAATATTCCATTGTATATATGTACCACATTTTCTTTAACCATTCTTCAGTCAATAGACATTAAGGTTGTTTCCATGTCTTGGCTATTGTGAATAGTACATTGGGGTGCATGTGTTTTTTGAATTATAGTTTTGTCCAGGTATATGCTCAGGAGTGAGATTGCTGGATCTTATGGTGATTCTATTTTTAGTTATCCAAGGAACCTCCATACTGTTTTCCATAGCGGCTGCACCAATTTACATGCCCATCAAAAGTGTAGGAGGATTCCCTTTTCTCCACACCCTCTGCAGCATTTATTGTTTTTAGACTTTTTTGATGATGAGCATTCTGACTGGTGTGAAGTGGTATTTCATTGTAGTTTTGATTTGCATTTCTCTTTCTCTAATAATTAGCAGTTTTGAGCATCTTTTCATGTGCCTATTGGCCATCTGTATGTCTTATTTGGAGAAATGTCTACTTAGGTCATCTGCCCATTTTTTGATTGGTTTGTTTTTCTGTTGTTGAGTTGTATGAGTTGTGTGTATATATTGGAAATTAATCCCTTACCTGTCACATTATTTGCAAATATTTTCTCACATTCTGTAAGTTGTCTTTTCATTTTGTTTATGGTTTTGTTTGCTCTGCAAAAGCTTTTAAGTTTAATTAGGTACCATTTGTTTACTTTTGTTTTCATTTCTATTGCCTTGGGAGACTGACCTAAGAAAACATTTGTATGATTTATGTCAGAGAACATTATGTCTATGATCTTTTCTAGGGATTTCATGATGTCATAACTTATGTTTAAGTCTTTAAGCCATTTTGAGTTTATTTTTGTGCATGGTGTGAAAGTGTGTTCTAGCATCATTGATTTATATGCAGCTGTCCAACTTTCCCAATACCATTTGCTGAAGAGACTGTCTTTTTCCCATTTTATTTTTATTTCTTTAACATCTTTATTGGAATATAATTGATTTACAGTGGTGTGTTAGTTTCTGCTTTATAACAAAGTGAATCAGTTATACATATACATATGTCCCCATATCTGTCCCCTCTTGCGTCTCCCTCCCTGCAACCCTCCCTATCCCACCCCTCTAAGTGGTCACAAAACACCAAACTGATCTCCCTGTGCTATGCAGCTGCTTCCCACTAGCGATCTATTTTACGTTTGGTAGTGTATATATGCCAATGCCACTCTCTCACTTCATCCCAGCGTACCCTTCCCCTTCCCTGTATACTCAAGTCTATTCTCTAGTAGGTCTGAATCTTTATTCCCATCTTGCCCTAGGTTCTCCATGACCTTTACTTTTTTTTAATTCCATATATATGTGTTAGCATACAGTATTTGTTTTACTCTTTCTGACTTACTTCATTCTGTTGAACAGTCTCTAGGCCCATCCACCTCACTACAAATAACTCAGTTTCATTCCTTTTCATGGCTGAGTAATATTCCATTGTATATCTGTGCCACATCTTCTTTATCTGTTCATCTGTTGATGGACACTTAGGTTGCTTCCATGTCCTGGCTATTGTAAATAGAGCTGCAATGAACATTTTGGTACATGACTCTTTTTGAATTATGGTTTTCTCATGGTATATGCCCAGTAGTGGGATTGCTGGGCTGTATGGTAGTTGTATTTTTAGTTTTTTAAGGAACCTCCATAGTGGCTATATATGTTCATAGTGAATATATGTTCACTATGATCTCCATAGTGGCTGTATCAATTTACATTCCCACCAACAGTGCAAGAGGGTTCCCTTTTCTCCACACCCTCTCCAGCACTTATTGTTTGTAGATTTTTTGATGATGGCTGTTCTGACCGGTATGAGATGATATCTCATTGTAGTTTTGATTTGCATTTCTCTAATGATTAATGATATTGAGCATTCTTTCATGTGTTTGTTGGCAGTCTGTATATCTTCTTTGGAGAAATGTCTATTTATGGCTTCTGCCCATTTTTGGATTGGGTTGTTTTTTTTTTGTTATTGAGCTGCATGAGCTGCTTTAAATTTTGGAAATTAATCCTTTGTCAGTTGCTTCATTTGCAAGTATTTCTTCCCATTCTGAGGGCTTTCTTTTCATCTTGTTTATCATTTCCTTTGCTGTGCAAAAGCTTTGAAGTTTCATTACGTCCCAGTTGTTTATTTTTGCTTTCATTTCCATTCCTCTAGGAGGTGGGTCAAAAAGGATCTTGCTGTGATTCATGTCATAGAGTGTTCTGCCTATGTTTTCCTCTAAGAGTTTGATGGTGTCTGGCCTCACATTTAGGTCTTTAATCCACTTTGAGCTTATTTTTGTGTATGGTGCTAGGGTTTGTTCTAATTTCATTCTTTTACATGTAGCTGTTCAGTTTTCACAGCACAACTTATTGAAGAAGCTGTCTTTTCTCCACTGTATATTTTTGCCTCCTTCATCAAAGATAAGGTGACCATATGTGCATGGGTTTATCTCTGGATTTTCTATCCTGTTCCATTGATCTATATTTCTGTTTTTGTGCCAATACCATACTGTCTTGATTACTGTCACTTTGTAGTAGAGTCTGAAGTCAGGGAGCCTGATTCCTACAGCTCCGTATTTCTTTCTCTATATTGCTTTGGCTATTCAGGGTCTTTTGTGTTCCCATACAAATTATGAAATTTTCTGTTCTAGTTCTGTGAAAAATCCCAGTGCTAATTTGATAGGGATTACATTGAATCTGTAGATTGCTTTGGGTAGTTATAGTCATTTTCACAATTTTGATTCTTCCAATCCAAGAACATGGTATATCTCTCCATCTATTTGTATCATCTTTAATTTCTTTCATCAGTGTCTTATAATTTTCTGCATACAGGTCTTTTGTTTCCTTAGGTAGGCTTATTCCTAGATATTTTATTCTTTTTGTTGCAATGGTAAATGGGAGTGTTTTCTTAATTTCTCTTTCAGATTTTTCATCATTACTGTATAGGAATGCAAGAGATTTCTGTGCATTTATTTTGTATCCTTTTACTTTACCAAATTCATTGATTAGCTCTAGTAGATTTCTGGTAGTCTTTAGGATTCTCTATGTATATTATCATGTCATTTGCAAACAGTGACAACTTTACTTCTTCATTTCTGATTTAGATTCCTTTAATTCCTTTTTCTTCTCCAGTTGCTGTGGCTAAAACTTCCAAAACTAAATTAAATAATAGTGGTGAGAGTGGGCAACCTTGTCTTTTCCTGATCTTAGTGGAAATGGTTTCAGGTTTTCAGCACTGAGGATGATGTTGGCTGTGGGTTTGTCATATATGGCCTTTATTATGTTGAAGAAAGTTCCTCTCTGCCTACTTTCTGCAGGGTTTTTATCCTAAATGGGTGTTGAAATTTGTCAAAAGCTTTCTCTACATCTGTTGAGAAGATCATATGGTTTTTCTCCTTCAATTTGTTAATATGGTGTGTCATGTTGATTGATTTGCAAATATTGAAGAATCCTTGCATTCCTGATCCTTTTAATGTGCTGTTGGGTTCTCTTTGCTAGTATTTTGTTGAGGATTTTTGTATCTATGCTCATCAGTGATATTGACCTGTAGTTTTCTTTCATTGTGACATCTTTGTCTGGTTTTGGTATTAGGGTGATGGTGGCCTCATAGAATGAGTTTGGGAGTGTTCCACCCTATGCGATATTTTGGAAGACTTTGAGAAGGATAGGTGTTAACTCTTCTCTAAATGTTTGATAGAATTTGTCTGTGAAGCCGTCTGGTCCTGGGCTTTTGTTTGTTGGAAGACTTTTAATCACAGTTTCAATTTCAGTGCTTGTGACTTGTCTGTTCATATTTTCTATTTCTTCCTGGTTCAGTCTCAGAAGGTTGTGCATTTCTAAGAATTTGTCCATTTCTTATATGTTGCCCATTTTATTGGCATATGTTTGCCTGTAGTAATCTCTCATGATCCTTTGTATTTCTGCAGTGTCATTTGTTACTTCTCCTTTTTCATTTCTAATTCTATTGATTTGAGTCTTCTCCCTTTTTTTCTTGATGAGTCTGGCTAATAGTCTTTCAATATTGTTTATCTTCTCAAAGAACTAGCTTTTAGTTTTATTGATCTTTGCTATCATTTCCTTCATTTCTTTTTCATTTATTTCTGATCTGATCTTTATGATTTCTTTCCTTCTGCTAACTTTGGGGTTTTTTTGTTCTCCTTTCTCTAATTGCTTTAGGTGTAACTTTAGGTTGTTTATTTGAGATGTTTCTTGTTTCTTAAGGTAGGCTTGTATAGGTAAAAACTTCCCTCTTAGAACTGCTTTTGCTGCACCCCATAGGTTTTGGGTCACTGTGTTTTCACTGTCATTTGTTTCTAGGTAGTTTTTGATTTCCTCTTTGATTTCTTCAGTGATCTGTTTGCTATTACATAGTGTGTGGTTTAGACTCCATGTGTTTGTATTTCTTACAGATTTTTTCCTGTAATTGATATCTAGTCTCGCAGCGTTCACTTCGGAAAAGATACTTGATATGTTTTCAATTTTCTTAAATTTACCAAGGCTTGATTTGTGACCCACTATATGATCTATCTTGGAGAATGTTCTGTGAGCACTTGAGAAGAGTGTGTATTCTGTTGTTTTTGGATGAAATGTCCTATAAATATCAACTACGTCTATCTTGTTTAATGTATCATTTAAAGCTTCTGTTTCCTTATTTATTTTCATTTTGGATGATCTGTCCATTGGTGAAAGTGTAATGTTAAAGTCCCCTACTATGAATGTGTTACTGTCAATTTCCCCTTCTATGGTTGTTAGTATTTGCCTTATGTATTGAGGTGCTCCTATGTTGGATGCATAAATATTTACAATTGTTCTATATTCTTGGATTGATCCCTTGATCATTATGTGGTGTACTTCTTTGTGTCTTGTAATAGTCTTTGTTTTAAAGTCTATTTTGTCTTATATAAGAATTTCTACTCCAGCTTTCCTTTGATTTCCATTTGCATGGAATATTTTTTTCCATCCCCTCACTTTCAACCTGTATGTGTCCTTATGGCTGAATTGGGTCCCTTGTAGACACCATATATACGTGTCTTGTTTTTGTATCCATTCAGCCAGTCTATGTCTTTTGGTTGGAGTGTTTAATCCATTTACGTTTAAGGTAATTATCAGTATGTATGTTCCTATTACCATTTTCTAAATTGTTTTGGGTTTGTTATTGTAGGTCCTTTCCTTCTCTTGCATTTCTTGACTAGAGAAGTTCCTTTAGCATTTCTTGTAAAGCTGGTTGGTGGTGTTGAACTCTCTCAGCTTTTGCTTGTCTGTAAGGTTTTTAATTTCTCCATCAAATCTGAATGAGATCCTTGCTGGGTAGAGTAACCTTGGTTGCAGGTTTTTCTCCTTTATCACTTTAAATATGTCCTGCCACTCCCTTCTGGCTTGCAGAGTTTCTGCTGAAGGATCAGCTGTTAACCTTATGGGGATTCCCTTTTGTGTTAATTGTTGTTTTTCCCTTGCTGCTTTTAATATGTTTTCTTTGTATTTAATTTTTGACAGTTTGATTAATATGTGACTTAGCGTATTTCTCCATGGATTTATCCTGTGTGGGACTCTCTGTGCTTCCTGGCCTTGATTAACTATTTCCTTTCCCATATTAGGGAAGTTTTCAACTATAATCTCTTCAAATATTTTCTCAGTCCCTTTCTTTTTCTCTTCTTCTTTGGAACCCCTATAATGAGAATGTTGGTGCATTTAATGTTGTGCCAGAGGTCTCTGAGACTGTCCTCAGTTCTTTTCATTCTTGTTTCTTTATTCGCTCTGCAGCAGTTATTTCCACTATTTTATCTTCCAGGTCACTTACCGGTTCTTCTGCCTCAGTTATTCTGCTATTGATCCCTTTTAGAGAATTTTTAATTTCATTTATTGTGTTGTTCATCTCTGCTTGTTTGCTCTTTAGTTTTTCTAGTTCCTTGTTAAACGTTTCTTGTATTGTCTCCATTCTATTTTCAATATTTTGGATCATCTCTACTATCATTATTCTGAATTCTTTTCCAGGTAGACTGCCTGTTTTCTCTTCATTTTTTAGGTCTGTTTGGTTTTTGCCTTGCTCCTTCATCTGCTGTGTGTTTCTCTGTCTTCTCATTTTGCTTAACTTACTGTGTTTGGGGTCTCCTTTTCACAGGCTGCCAGTTCGTAGTTTCCATTGTTTTTTTTGTCTGTCCACAGTGGCTAAGTTTGGTTCATTGGGTTGTGTAGGCTTCCTGGTTGAGGGGGCTCGTGCCTGTGTTCTGGTGGATGAAGCTGGATCTTTTCTTCCTGGTGGGCAGTTCCACATCTGCTGGTGTGTTTTGGGGTGTCTGTGGCCTTATTTTGATTTTTGGCATCCTCTCGGCTAATGGATGGGTTTGTGTTCCTATCTTGCTAGTTGTTTGGCATAGGGTGTCCTGAACTGTAGCTTGCTGTTTGTTGAGTGGTGGGGAGGGAGGGGCATGAAAGTGGGGCAATCCTGCTGTGGCAGAGGCTGGGGTGATGTTGCAACAGGCTGAGGCATGCTGTGTGTTCTCCCAGGAATGTTTTCCCTGGATTGCAGGACCCTGGCAGTGTCAGGCTGCACAGTCTTCCATTAGGGGAGGTGTTGTTAGTGACTTGTGCTTGCACACAGCCTTCTTGGTGGCTGCAACAGCAACCTTAGCATTTTATGCCTGTCTCTGGTGTCTGTGCTCTGATAACCACAGCTCGTACCTTTCTCTGAAGGTTGTTTAGGTGGTGCTCTGAATACCCTCTCCTTGCGTACCCCAAAACAATGGTCTCTTGCCTCTTAGGCAATTCCAAACTTTTTCCCAGACTCCCTCCCACCTAGGTGTGTTGCACTAGCCCCCTTCAGGCTGTGTTCATTCAGCCAACCCCAGTTCTTTCCCTGGGATCTGACCTCTGAAGCTGGATCCTCAGCTCCCAGCCCCCACCCACTCCGGTGGGTGAGCAGACAAGCCTCTCAGACAAACTGGTGACTGCTGGTTGGCACCAATCCTCTCTGAGGGAATCTCTCTGCTTTGCTCTCTGCACCCATATTGCTGTGCTCTCTTCTGTTGCTCCAAAGATTCCCCCCGCTAATCCTGTCTCTGCCAGTGTAGGGGCTTGTTAGTGTGTGGAAACTTTTCCTCCTTCACAGCTCCCTCCCAGAGGTGCAGGTCCTGTCCCTATCATTTGTCTCTGTTTTTTTCTTTTTTCTTTTCCCCCACCCTGGTACTTGGGGAGCTTCTTGCCTTTTGGGACATCTGAGGTTTTCTGCCAGCATTCAGTAGGTGTTCTGTAGAAGTTTTTCCACATGTAGATGTATTTCTAATGTATTTGTGGGGAGGAGGGTGATCTCCACGTCTTACTCCTCCACCATCTTGAAGGTCTCTCTCAAGAATCATAATTTTTAAGTAATGCTGTTTTATTTTTTCAGAAGAAATTCTAATTTTTATTTCCTCTTTTTCTTTTATAAATTACATATCCACATGTAAAAATTATGTAAAATTTTACATAAATGTATTGCCTTTGAATAAAATTAAAATTATTCCCACTACTATAGTTGCCATTGAATCTACCTAATAAGGCATCAAAATACAAATTACCAAATTAGATATTATAGATTTTATCATTTAGAAATCTTTAATAGCAACACTGAAATTTTTTGCTCCCTGAAGTCATGTGAGCCTATGTAACTTACTTTAGCAAATTCAATGTGAGCAGAAGTGAGGAAGATATCTCTTTTTGGAATTTAAAAGTCAGCACTTGATTCAACACATGTATTGAGATGAGGTCTTTGTCACACTAATTCCTGAGTGACTATTATTAGCAGAGCTTCCCTGCTGACCTGAGTTAAACAGTAAGTATGAATAGAAAATAAAATTTTGTGTAACTAATTCACTAAACTTTTGGAGTTGTTCCTACAGGAACATAAACTACCTATCCTGACTTATACACAAAGTGACTTAAACTATGGGGAATTGGCTTAGTAAGTGGGTTGAAGGGCATTCAAGAAACTTATAGTAGTCTAGACAAAGAAAATCACCATCCATAACGTACTGGCAATCTATGTGGCAAAACTCTGACAATTATTTGGAAGGAAGATTCCAACCTCCTATGACAAGATGTTGAAAAAGTAGATGTTAGTGGTGTATTTTAGTTGTGATTGGTAGCTTTTGGGCCAGGGACTATGAAAAATATGAGCTCAGAATACAAAAAATGACTGGTTTGCAATCAAAGAGAAAAGGAAAGTTCAGAAATATGGTGAATTGCAATGTTGAAACGTACAGCTCCTTCTCTAACCTAACAAGTAGAAAATAAAATAGAGAAGAACTTTAATGACAAAGGCTAAGTTAAACTGAGCTTTGTCTGAACGGTTAAGTCAAAAGAATGTGCAGCGCTCTTAAAACTTCGTCTCAAATTCTTTAACACTCCTCCCATCTAAAGGTTGGGTTTATTTCTCATCCTCTTGAATCTGAAGAGCTTGTGATTTCTTCAACCAATAAATTATGGCAGAAGAGATACTATGTAACTTTCAAGATAGGTCAGAAGTCTTACTGTCTAGAGACCTCCTTTTGAGATGATCCCTGCAGATCCCAGCCAACATAGTTGTAATGAGACCAAGCTACAAAGAAAGGCTAGGTGTTAAATGCTCCAGTAAAAGTTCCCACTGAGCTGGTTTTTAAGTCATCCCAGCTCAGGTACCAGCAATATTTTTAAATTGTGGTAAAATATACATACTATAAACCATTTTTAAGTGTACAGTTCTGTGGCAATAAGTACATTCATACTGTGTGCAACTATCACCATCGTTGATCTCCAGAACTGTTTTCATCATCACAAACTGAAACTTTGTACCTATTAAATAGTAAATTTCCATTCTTCCCCTCTCCCCAACCCTGACAACCACCATTCTACTTTCTATCACCAGCCATCTTAAATAAAGAAATTATCTTGTAAGTGCATATTTCAGCGCAAGTTGTTCCAGACCCTAGTTATGTCAGCCTCTTCAATTGAGGCCCCAGATACCTTGGCATAGAGAACTGCTACCCTTGCTCTGCCTCTTCTTACTTTCTGACTGACAGAATCCAAGAGGAAAATCAATAGTTAATGTTTTACACCACTAAGTTAGGGGTAATTTGTCATAGGACAAAGACATTTGGAATAGTATGGCTGTTACAATCATTTATAAAATCTCTGAAAGTATTAAAATGTTTCATGGTAAAGAGCCATCTAAGGGTGTGGTATGTAGTAAAATCTTTCAATTGGACAAAGTGACTCAGTTAAAAGAGATATAAGTTGTAAATTTTCTAAAGGCTAGACCTGTTCAAAATATCTACAGTTAAGTTAAAATAGAAAGAGTGAGGGAGTGGGGTGGGCAGAGCGAGGTGAGAAATGTAAGGAGAATAACTGCTACATAGAACTCACCGGAAGCAAATTGATAAGGATCTCACTGAGTTTTTAAAGGAGATTTTTAAGTAAGATTCTGAGATTTATGCCTGAGATCTTTCCCTGAAAATTTTTCCATTTCTTTTGGGTCAAATTATTCCATAGGACCTTAAAAGAGGGCACATTCTCCAATGCCCACTTGAAGAGTAAGCAAACACACTAAAGGAAAGGAAAGAAAAAACTCCTAAATGGTGGAGTCAAGGGTCAGGGAGAACAATGGAATAGAGGGCCTTCCCAAAGAAGAGAGATTAATTAAGAATGTGCTTCACCTGTCTAGCTTGAGTTCACCATGTATGTCTTCTACATCTCTCATCTTTCCTTTATGGAATACAAGTGTTTATTGCATTATTTGTCCTTGTTATACAAGTGTATATAGGGTTTGGTTATTTTTTTTTACAGAGAGTTTTATGGTGTGTATGTGAGTGTGCACATATTTGAATAAATTTCTGACCATTTTATTTAGTTCCTTTAAAAAGCAAAATATTTTCTGTTTTTTTTTCTAACTGGATATATACATTCATAATAATGTTAATGTTAGATATTTTGTCTTTGCCAGAGCTTCCAAATTGGATGAAATAAGTCCAACTATTGGTAGAATTACTTTAATGAATTTACTCTTTAAAACATTTTTAATTGATATAAAACTGATATCATTTGACAATTTGAGAAATTCTTCTGTGAATGCAGCCAACACAATAACAAGTATCACTGCATTTCTTATCCAAAAAAAAAAAGTTAAAATAGAAAATGAGTGAAACTAATTGAGAAAATAGTCATTTTCATTTGTTTGGAACAAAATATCTTGTTCCATAAAGCAATATATAAATACGGTTTTTGCCACTGCATGTGTTAAATTGTTCTCTTTAATATATGCTTAGTATAGAAATAACATTTGAAGTAGATGTGCTTGCTTCTTTAGCAGAATTTTGTGTTTAACTTTTAATTTGGCAATGATATAACCACGATCTTCAGGATGAAAGGTAAATAAGGACAACCATTTAGTGCAAATCGCACATTTATCATTAACTTTCTTAATGCACAGAAATTCAAAGTTTAATTTGTCATTGAGAATTTACCTGTTTCTTTTTAAACATCTACTGCTAAAAAGACTTATTGCATATATTCAAAGCAGTAAATAGTCACAGATTTGTATCATGCAATAAAAGGCAATTTCCTAACCCTATACCAATACTAAAGGCTTTTAAATTTATAACATTAAAATAAATCTTTATGTTGGTAAAGCAAGTCCTTCAAATTTGTTATTTTCCTTCAAGAATTTCATATGTATTTTTGGATATTTTCCATATATTTACATTTTAGAATTTTGTCATTTCCTTTTCCTTAACAAAATATATTAGGGTTCTAATTGGATTACATTGAATATCTTATTTAATTTGTGTTGTTTTGCTATCCTTGAAATTATCTTTCAATCCATGGGTATGGTATACTTACATATTTATATCTCTATTAATGTCTTTCAGTAAAGTTTTATAATTTTCCACATAAAAACTTTATACCTCTTTTGATAGATTATTATTAGGTACTACAGTTTTTTGATTTAGGTACTAAATTTTTTGAAACCATTGTAAATTACATATTTTTAAAATTTACTTGCTACAAATATGTAGAAAACCAATTAGTTATATACATTGATTTTGTATCAGAACACCTTTTCATATTCTGTAATTAATTCTAAAATTTTTATGTATATTATTTTAGACTTTCTCCCAGTATTACCTACATAATCTTATACACATGCACACAAACATCCTCATGGGAAATATGCTGCAAACCTTATGCTTAAACATGAAAATTTTATAAATTTTCCTTGGAAAATAAGAAGATGAGAATGTTCTCCATATCATTACTTAGATTCAGTATTATCCTGGAGGTCTTAGCTTGTTTATTAGGGAAAGGAAAACAACAAAGGTATAATATTTAGAAAATATTGTAATTTAATATTTAATTTTCTTAGTTCCTGAAACACTTCTAAGAAATGCAGTTGAAAGATTGTTTTTTCAATCTCTGGGGGAAAAGAACTGCATAATTTATTTATTGATTTCAGCAACATTTGAGGAGTGGCATGTATAAGTGGAAAAAGATACTGTCAAAGGTTCAATGACTTGAACAGTAGATTATGAATGAGGAAAGAATATTAGTACATTAAAATAGTTTCAGTAGGGTTTTGTGTGTGTGTTCGTGCTTACCTCAATAGTGAATATATAATCACTAATTCAAAGTTAATAACATCTCATCTATGGCTGTTGATTATTTTATTCCCTTGTTAGTCAAAGAGGTTGAAAGTGCAAGGTACTGATTTGACAGTTCTTATTCTTACATTGTTTTGTTATTTTTCTATAAAACTGGCAGGAACAAAATGAAACTGCTCTCCTTTCAATATGTCCAATATAACTGTCAATGGGATGTATAAGATGACTTGAAAGCTATTCAGTCTTTAAAAAGAAATGAAGAAGGAGAAGTTAGTCTACATACACATTTTGACAAACGGAATTCTTTGAAAAATAATCACATAATTATTTTCAGCCATTATTTGACAGTACTGGACTATGTCTAGTGGATCTATTGAGATCATCAAGGTCTTGCAAGCCAGCCAAGAAAAATCCACCAATCTAATAGATAGAGAAATTTTTGTTACAACACTTATGAAAAGTTATTAACTTTCTGGGCAATGTAGTGTAAGACCAATAATTGTTCAATAAAAAGTTTAGTAATATTTGAGATAATTAAAGAAATAAAATGAAAATTAACTTTTAACAGTATTTTCACAGAATGATTGAACCATTCATACCATTTTTTTCTTCTTCTGCAAAATCACTGTTCTGCACAATTTCATCCTTTCCTGTGTAGGTATTATTTCTTCCTTTCCTGTGTAGGTATTATTTCTTAAGTTATTTTAACCAATAGTCCAATATCTAGAGTTCTTCACATCAAGAAATTCTATGATGAACATCTATGTTTATATTTATTTGTTCTCTTACACAAATATATCAGTAAAGAAAAAATTTTTTATTGTGTTGAATGATTATTCATCATGGGTATCTGTCCCCTCATGTTTATTTATTTATTTTTAAAATTAATTTTTACTGAAGTATAGTTGCTTTACAATGTTGTGAGTAAAGTAAATTCTTAGGAATGAAATTAGCTAGGTCAAAATCAACCTGTCCTTTTTATTTTGATAGTAAAACCTAAGATGCCATGGTCGTCTCCTTTCTCTTTTGAGAGGGAAGTATCCTCTAGGGCTAAGGTTTTTATTCTCTGAGATTTTCTGTATACAGAATTCTCCTTCTGTGTTTTGCTTCTTTTCCTTTCCTTTAGCCTCATATCAGCTATTTGGAGTCATCATCTTATATCTCTGGTTATTTTTCCCTCAATGGACTGATACTACATTCCACAAGAGAGGTGAATACATGAGGTCGTAAAAGTGTCCTTTTCCATGTTGATTCTGCCATTTTATTCTCCCTATGTGCACCTACCAGACCATGAAAATAGAGATAATTTCTCTTTATTCTAGGTTCTGAACAACGTTTTTAGAATTTTAATTGCAAAATAAGAGGGAAAATGGTTAATTTGATGTTCTCAGATTTGTACCTAAATTTTTGTTTCAGTAATCTCTTAGTCCAAAATTTTACCCACAATTCTATGAAAAAATATCCGTATCTACAGGAAGAGATCCATTTTTCTCGGTTTTGTTTTTTTCTGCCTTATCCATGTGTCTTATCCCACGTCTGAGTTATAGTTTACACAATAGCCCCTCCCGGAGCTTTATAACTGGATGGACCAGGATACTCAGTGCCTACCAATTCTCAGGGGCCACAAAAGGAAAGGGATACAAACCCATAGTCAGTGATGATATAAATTCTCCTTCCTGGATTCCCCTTTTGACTGTTCATCCATGCAGAATATGAGAATAGAGTGATAAACTATAGAAAAAGCAATTTTGAATCAGTGTGATTCATGGATTAGACAAGTGGGTAAAACAAATTTGGAAAGCTGGTTTAAAAATAATTTCAGTGGTCAAGGTATCAGATGATGAGAGAATAAATTAAGGCTACGATGTAAGTCTGTGGAAGCAAGGATGAGTATAAGAAGTAAAAAGAAAGATGAATTACAAGAATTTAGAGTCAAATTACATAAGTGAAAAGAAAGAAAAATAAGTCATTTTTAGATTTGACATTATGTAGCTCACTAGCTATTTTTGGAATCATTCTTTTCAGAATTAAGTTAACTGCTCCTTGAATATTTTAAATTTATGTCTTGAGAAATAAATTTTTGCAAAACAAGGCCAGTGACCTTTTTTTAAGGATACTAATAGCCTAAATAGGAAGTAATCAGTATTAAATGAGTAAAGGATACACATGGCCTAGGAGTATTCTTCAGTCCAACAGAGCTTGTGATGCTCTGGGTAGTAAACATAACACACTAACAATCTGGTACCTTGTCACAGGCCATGAATAACCAAGTCCAAGGCCAGAGGATATACAGAGTTCCTCCAGCCAGCAAATGAGCATCCTGAGACTAACTTATCAGAAGGTTACTCTTGAGTGCTGCTGGGTTTCAAAGTAAGCAGAATTAAAACAGAACTGGAAGCAGAATTCAAGAAACTGCAAGAAACCTGAGAGATAAAATGGTTGGGAGCAAAGTATTGGGAAGACATGTGTGAAGGCAGAAACCAATCTGCTGTTTGAACATCACTCAATAAAAGGATAGTTACAAGAAGTCAGAAAATGTTTCCATAGTCTTCAGATAAGAGGATCCTTCCAGATGTGTGTATAAATGAATGAAAGGGATAAAGCAATCATGAAAAAGATTGACTGGCTATAGAAAGAAGATAGACATTTTTCTGACTTCATTTCTATATGTAATCCTTTGGAATCATCCTACCATGCTGGGCTTGGAAGGGAATTACACCTAGAAATAAATGTGAAAGATGTGGACTTTCAAGAGTCTCCTGGACAACAATAAATTGGGAGATTGAGATTGACATATACACATTACTATGTATAAAATAGATAACCACTAATAAGAACCTACTGTATGGCACAGGGAGCTCTACTCAATACTCCATAATGAGCTATATGGGAATAGAATCTAAAAAAGAGTGGATATATGTATATGTATAACTAATTCACTTTGCTGTATAGCAGAAGCTAACACAACACTGTAAATCAGCTATACTCCAATAAAAATTAATTTTTAAAAAAGAGTCTCCTGGACAGAGGGAAAGTCATAATTGCATAGGCCAAAATTCTAAGAACCAAGGGGCAGGACAGGAATAAAGATGCAGACATAGAGAATGGATTTGAGGACATGGGAGGGGGAAGAGTAAGCTGGGACAAAGTGAGAGAGTGGCATAGACATATATACACTACAAAATGTAAAATAAATAGCTAGTGGGAAGCAGCCGCATAGCACAGGGAGATCAGCTTGGTGCTTTGTGACCACCTAGAGGGGTGGGATAGAGAGTGTGGGAGGGAGACACAAGAGGGAGGAGATATGGGGATATATGTATATGTATAGCTGATTCACTTTGTTATAAAGCAGAAACTAACACAATATTGTAAAGCAATTATACTCCAATAAAGATGTTAATAAATAAGTAAATTTTAAAAAATAGAAAAAAAAAAAGCTTTAAACAGCGTTCTTCAAACTGAACGTGGCAACGTGCTAGTAGATAATGAAATTAAGTTGGTGAATTAAATATCATTAATAATTAGATTAGAATGGAGTCAAAAATACCTCTGCTTTAACATTTGTTTCATGTATATATGTAGTGTTTTGAGTCATGGAGTAAAATATATGTCTGTAAGTCATAGCCATAAAGTTTGAGTACCACAGATAAAAAATCTGGGCTAATTAATTTTTTTTGGAACCTTTTCTACCTGATTGAAAGATGTTATTAGGCCGATTAGTTGTGATTTGAAACAATAACCCAAAATATTTACTTAATCCTTTATAAATGTAATAAACAAACAGGACAATACCTCTAGGTTCTTGACACTTGTATAGCTCATAAGATAAAAAATTTTCTTTATCCTTTAATCCCCTTAAATTTGGGGTGTCTTAGAGAGCAGAAATACATTTTTTGAGAAAAAATACTGTTTTTTAATGTTGATTTTTAAACTTCAGGTTGCTATGTAAATATTATTGAAGCATAAACACTGATAAAATTTATAAATCATTTAAAAACTTTAAAAGTGGAACAACAGAAAAATTTAACCACGAGAACATTAAAGACATAGATTTCTTTAGATTTAATTTCAATTGTAAACATGGTCAAAATAATTTCTTTTATTTTCTCCCTGAAAAATGTAGGCATTTCAAAGCCATCATGTAATTTTCCCAACATTTTGCTAACTACACACATTTTTTAAAAGTGCAGTTTACCATAAGAACAGTGTTTTTTAAAGAGAAATATGCATTAGCATATTATAATCCTTAGACTCATGATATGCTTTGTTACACTACAAAACAAATGCACTTATTTTATGGTTGAGTGAGCCCATTAATTAAAGCTGTCATATAAATTTCCCCAACTCCTGCCTGAAGAAAAGAGAACATCTGTCTTACAGAAAAATAAACAACCTTGCTCTAAAATATATACAGCTATCTAGTTTATTCAATAAGGGAAAATTATTTTCTCTCACCTATGACCTTACTTTATGAATTAGAAAAAAACAATGTTAATATATAAATTCTGACATGAATTTGTTCTTCCAGCCTGAAACAGATTATTTATGATAGTAATCACCTTTGAATGTTGGGATGAAGTGGTTACTAACCAAAATTATTTAAATTAAATAAATTACAACTTGGCAAAGACAGCTCTTAGTAGGGCTATTATTCAAGTAGAAATAAAGAATTGGAGCCTTATGAAAATTTTAATACTTTACTATGTAAATATTAAGTTATGAGAAATACTTATGTCAAAATTATTTAGAAACCAAAAATTTTAATCCCCCAATCCATAAACAGAGATTAAGTAAATCAGTGAAAGAAATTCTGCTAAAGTTTCCCATGAAGGAGAGAAAATTCCTAATGTGTGACTGTCTACATTGAAATAAGTTGATTATTAGAGAATCTTATAAATTGAAGTACATTAGAAGTGTTAAGAACAATGTTTTCTTAACCTTGGCTACACAAAATCATGAAATCATATAGAGAGAAAGAAAAAATGCAGATGCCTGTGCCTCCCTTTCAGAAACGCAGTTTTATTTGCCTGGAGTAGGGCTGGACATTGACAGTTTTGTTTATAAAGCTCTCCAGTTGATGTTAATAAGCAGCTTGGATGGCTTGATGCAGGGATTCCCAAACTTAAGTCAGTCAGTTTGTGCCTATGCAAGACCAAGTTTCAACTGCACACAACAAAATGGGAAAAATAAGGACGTTGAAATGACTTTTTCAAAAAAGTTAATTTTATTCTCATTGTGTGTGTTATTCATTCTTTTAGAAGGTGCTGGTGATCAAAGATAAAGTTTATTGCTGCTTTGTTTGTTCACAGGTTTAATTTTTCATTTGTGCAAAATAAAAATAGTTGCCAACACTATATGAATCTTTCCAACTGATTTTTCTCTCTTTTGGTAGGACAAGTCTGAATACCAGAATACAAGGAATTACCACTTTTATTGAAACAATTTTATTGATAGTCAAACTGGAACATAGAGATATTAAGTACCCCTGCAGCTGAACCCAGAATTCCATTCCTCTAACTTTTTCATCAGTGTTTCAGGGTAGCCTTTCATGAGGATGACTTAATTCTAAGGCTTAAGGCCAACAATACTTTTCACTCAGTCTTTCCCATCCTAGAATTGAACCCAGACACCAAGTAGGCTTTTAACAAAGACCTTATTCAGTTATTTCAGTAAAAGATCTGCTGTTTTGACACAAAAGCAGGTTGGTCTGATTTTTGTTTTTAAACTGAAAAAACAATCAATTAAAGTAAAAGGGAAGACCAATCAGAAGCCCACTGATGTGACAGTGGATGTCAACAGTAACATGGACTTTCCAGATAAAATTGGGGCTTCTTAGCATTATACCCCAGTCCTTCCTCAAGTTCCTCATCTCTCCATGTTCCCTCTAGGAGGTCCAGGCTGAGACGACTTGAATTGGATTAAAATGTTCTTGAGGATTTAGAATTTATTACTAGCCAAGTCACTCCAAAGTCTTATGCAGACATTTGATGGATACATGAGGAATTAATTAAATGGATTCACTGTGAACTGGAGGGACATGTGGAGTATGAGTGCAAAAAGAGCAATGTTCTCTGTTGAACAAAAAGTCATTATCTTCTTTAAATAACTCATTCTTTTTTATTTATTTATTTATTTTTTGCGGTACGCGGGCCTCTCACTGTTGTGGCCTCTCCCGTTGTGGAGCACAGGTTCCGGACGTGCAGGCTCAGTGGCCATGGCTCACGGGCCTAGCCACTCCGCGGCATGTGGGATCTTCCCGGACCAGGGCACGAACCCATGTCCCCTGCATCGGCAGGCGGACTCTAAACCACTGCGCCACCAGGGAAGCCCAAATAACTCATTCTTTTGCTTACTTATTCATTTAACAAAATTATCTTGGTGTCTATTATGTTCCCAGGCATTCTGTTAGGTACTGGGGATACTGGGAGAATACAATAAGAGAAAGATCTGAGTCTTTGAGGAGTTTCCAATGGAAAAAACTGATATTAAAAAAGAGACTGTAATTATGAGGTGCCACAAAAGAAGAAGGAGAAGGAGGAAGAGGAGAGGAAGAAGAAGAGAAGAAAAAGAAAGAGAAAGGAAAGAAAAACAACAACAGAAAAAATCATGGGAGTATATTTCAGTGGAATCAACCTGTAATTTTTGACTAAGATAATTAGAAAATAAATATTGAAAGGCATACATTTATAAGAAAGTGATAATAGGGTGGTTTGTTTACCTTCTGATATACTGAGGTAATTTAGCAAGTGTCTCAGAAGTATTTCCAGTTTGAACTTAATTATTCTGAGAACATCAACATTTTCAGGAAAATAATTTCAATTCTTTATTATTTGAGCAACTAATGAAGTTTTTTTCCATATTATAAAAGGGAAAATGTTACAAGCTGATTTTAGTAATAGTTAATGTTCTTTTGTTATAAGCAACATACATTGTCTTTGACTAACAAGCAAAAACAAAACTAACCAACTAAACAGAAATATAGGGGCTATTACTAGAATATTCCAGTAAATATTTATTTACTTTGAAGAAATCAAACAGGAATTTCAAGGCTAGCTCTCTATCAACATTAACACAGAACCTTGCAGACATGAGACTAGACAGAAGCTCATGGGCAGAGGAGGCAAAGCAGAGAAGTAGATGGGGATGGAGAAAGCTGATGGTGGGAAGAAAGAACAGCTGAAAGCATTTATTGTCTGGATGGATGGATCTTCTAGGTAAATAAATCAGCCTACAGGAAAAACAGTGCTGTGAGCTTCCTCAAGCCAGTAGTACATGGGACAATTTGAAATTATATTTAAGAATGTATTGTAGAGGAAGAATTGTCTTGTTATTAGTTTACTCACTATAATTTACCTTTAAAATTCATAGTAGAGATGTAGCAATATATATTTCTACATGATGAGGAATAAACATAAAACAATAACAAAAGCCCTACGTTGAGTGACGATTTTGTAATACCATTTGTAGCTAGAGACTGAGAAGAATAGATAGTTTATTGAAGTCTCACACACATGCACGGTCACTGGATTTCATGAGGTCCCACTAACAGCTGACTATGGACTTCTTCTGAAACAAACATATCCACTAGCCTCATTGGTACTGTGTAGAGAAACAGAGGACAGCAATGTCTTGCTTTAATTTTAGTGCTCTCTAAGCCTGAAGCATTTCCCCTAGGGATAGATAATTTTGAAATTATACTTTAGTAAAGTGAGAAAAATATTTTAGTCCATACACTTTTCTAATATTTCATCTAAAAAGAAGATAGAAATCCTAACTAAAAGGTACTATTTTAATGCTTTAGGTGTATAAATGCAAAAAGTAAATTTACTTTGTGTGTTGATTTGCAGAATTAAGAGTACATCTGAAGGTCACTTAAATTTTCCTGTTTACAAAGTTATTAAACAAAGTTTAAAAGCAAACAGCTAGGAAGAGATCTTCAAGATGGCGGAGGAGTAAGACGTGGAGATCACCTTCCTCCCCATGAATACATCAAAAATACATCTACATGTGGAAGAACTCCCACAGAACACCTCCTGAACGCTGGCAGAAGACCTCAGACTTCCCGAAAGGCAAGAAAATCCCCACATACCTAGCTGTGCAGCTGACAGGGTCTTCATACTCCAATCTGGGGTCAGGCTGTGCCTGTGAGGTGGGAGAGATGAGTTCAGGACATTGGACCACCAGACCTCTGGGCCCCACGTAATATCAATTGGTGAGAGATCTTCTAGAGATCTCTGTCTCAATGCTAAAACTCAGTTCCACCCAACGGCCAGCAAGCCTCAGTGCTGGATGTCCCAAGCCAAACAACTAGCAAGACAGGAACACAAAACCACCCATTAGCAGAGAGGCTGCCTAAAATCATACTAAGTTCACAGACACCCAATAAACACACCACCAGACGAGCCCTGCCCACCAGAAAGAAAAGATCCAGCTCCACCCACCAGAACACAGGCATCAGTCCCCTCCATCAGGAAGCCTACACAGCCACTAAATCAACCTTACTCATTGGGGACAGACACCAAAAACAATGGGAACTACAAACCTGCAGCCTGTGAAAAGGAGACCCAAACACAGTAAGTTAAACAGAATGAGAAGACAGAGAAATATGCAGCAGATGAAGGAGGAGGGTAAAAACCCACCAGACCAAACAAATGAAGAGGAAATAGTCAGTCTACCTGAAAAAGAACTCAGAGTAATGATAGTAAAGTTGATCCAAATTCTTGGAAATAGAATAGAGAAAATGCAAAAAACATTTAAGAAGGACCTAGAAGAACTAAGGAGGAAACAAGCAACGAAGAACAACACAATAAATGAAATTAAAAATACTCTAGAAGGGATCAATAGCAGAATAACTGAGGCAGAAGAATGGATAAGTGGGCTTCCCTGGTGGCGCAGTGGTTGAGAGTCCGCCTGCCGATGCAGGGGACACGGGTTCGTGCCCCGGTCCGGGAAGATCCCACATGCCGCGGAGCGGCTGGGCCCGTGAGCCATGGCCGCTGGGCCTGCGCGTCCGGAGCCTGTGCTCCGCGGCAGGAGAGGCCACAACAGTGAGAGGCCTGCGTACCGCAAAAAAAAAAAAAAGAATGGATAAGTGACCTGGAAGATAAAATAGTGGAAATAACTACTGCAAAGCATAATAAAGAAAAAAGAATGAAAAGAATAGAGGACAGTCTCAGAGACCTCTGGGACAACATTAAACGCACCAACATTCGAATTATAGGGGTTCCAGAAGAAGAAGAGAAAAAGAAAGGGACTGAGAAAATATTTGAAGAGATTATAGTTGAAAACTTCCCTAATATGGGAAAGGAAATAGTTAATCAAGTCCAGGAATCACAGAGAGTCCCATACAGGATAAATCCAAGGAGAAATACGCCAAGACACATATTAATCAAAGTGTCAAAAATTAAATACAAAGAAAACATATTAAAAGCAACAAGGGAAAAACCACAAATAACACACAAGGGAATCCCCATAAGGTTAACAGCTGATCTTTCAGCAGAAACTCTGCAAGCCAGAAGGGAGTGGCAGGACATATTTAAAGCGATGAAGGAGAAAAACTTGCAACCAAGATTACTCTACCCAGCAAGGATCTCATTCAGATTTGATGGAGAAATTAAAACCTTTACAGACAAGTAAAAGCTGATAGAGTTCAGCACCACCAAACCAGTTTTACACAAATGCTAAAGGAACTTCTCTAGGCAAGAAACACAAGAGAAGGAAAAGACCTACAATAACGAACCCAAAACAATTAAGAAAATGGTAACAGGAGCGTACATATCAATAACTACCTTAAATGAAAATGTATTAAAAGCTTCAACCAGAAGACACAGACTGGTTGAATGGATACAAAAACAAGACCTGTATATATGCTGTCTACAAGAGACTCACTTCAGGCCTAGGGACACATACACACTGAAAGTGAGTGGATGGAAAAAGATATTCCATGCAAATGGAAATCGAAAGGAAGCTGGAGTAGCAAATCTCATATCAGATAAAATAGACTTTAAAATAAAGGCTATTACAAGAGACAGAGAAGTACACTACATAAAGATCAAGGGATCAATCTAAGAAAAAGATATAACAATTGTAAATATTTATGCACTCAACATAGGAGCACTTCAATACATAAGGTAAATGCTAACAGCCGTAAAAGGGGAAATCAAGAGTAACACAAAAATAGTAGGGGACTTTAACATTACACTTTCACCAATGGACAGATCATCCAAAATGAAAATAAATAAGGATACACAAGCTTTAAATTACACATTAAACAAGATGGACTTAATTGATATTTATAGGACATTCCATCCAAAAACAACAGAATACACTTTCTTCTCAAGTGCTCATGGGACATTCTCCAGATTAGATCATATCTTGGTTCACAAATCAAGCCTTGGTAAATTTAAGAATGCTGAACTCATATCAAGCATCTTTTCCGACCACAATGCTATGAGACAAGATATCAATTACAGGTAAAAAACTGTAAAAAATACAAACACATGGAGGTTAAAAGTACGCCAGTAAATAACCAAGAGATCACTGAAGAAATAAAAGAGGAATTCAATAAATACCTAGAAACAAATGACAATGAAAACATGACGACCCAAAACCTACAAGATGCATCAAAAGCAGTTCTAAGAGGGAAGTATGTAACAATACAATCCTCTCTCAAGAAACAACACTATACTGTGAGGCCTGTTCAGACTCTGACCTGGACCAACTTCTGCATGTACTTGGCCCCAAAATCCACTGTTGCTAAAGCTGGACCAGTCTCAGTTGTGGGAACACTCACTGTTTATTCAGATATTCCACAGATGCAAGATTTACCAAATTGATTGTGGGTATTTAATCCATGGCCCGTACAACTGCATGGAGAGATTTCCATTCCTCTTCATTAGTTGCACTGCCAATGGGCTCAGCTTTGGTTTTGTCCCATCCTCTGCGTGAGCACCACACTCAGGCAGTTCCCCACCCAGGTGAGAGGTAGTGAAAAACAGAGGCTGATTGGGGCACACTTTCTCAGGCCAGGGAGGGGTACATGGCCACAACTGGGATGTGTGCAAAGTGGCTACAGTGGTGGAGACCAGCAGGCATTTGCCACAGACTGAGACATGCTCATTCTGGTGGGAGTCCCTCCCAGTGCCTGCAGAGGCAGGGGCTGGCATGTGGGGGTGGTGGCAGCCTCGACCCTTGCATGCCACTCAACAATGGCACCTCATTTCCTAGGTAGACCACATTTCCTCTAAAGGCATTCCTGGCCACAGAGCCCCTCATTCCCATCCCCTCTTTTGCATCCATGCAGCCAACAGTGGTTCTCTCCCTGGATCCACTCTCTTAACCCCATGTTTTAGCACTCAGCCCCCACCAACACTGGCATATTCCTGTCTCAGAAAGGAGCTCTCAGAGCTGTTCCTGAAGAGGTTTTGGCATAGGCAGCCCTCAGAACCCCAGAGCTTAAACAGGTGGAGGAGGCCTTGGCGTGAGGGACAGGTGAGCCTGCTTAGATGGGTGTCCTTCCCAGTGCCTGCAGAGGCTGAAGCCGGTGGATGGGGAAAGTGCTTGCAATAGTGGCCCCGCCCCCTGCACACCACTCAACAATGATGCCTTGTTTCTGTGGTGTCCGAGGCTTCTTCCACAAACTTTCCCAGTTATGGAGCTCCTTACTCCTGTCTTTTCAGGTTGTCTTTGTACCGCCAACATCTGTCCTTCCCTGGTTTTGTACTCCAAACCCCACTTTCCAGAACCCAGCTCCCTTCCACAACAGGAGACATATGACTCAGGCTGGGGTACACAAGGCTGTGGCACAGACCATGTGTGCAGTATTTGCTTTGTCCTGCCTTCCACAGACCGTCTGCTGTTTTTTCCTTCAATCCCCCAAAGGTTCCTTTCTGTCCCAGCTGATTTTCCCACCGTGAGGGTTTTTTTCTGAGTGCAGTAACCTCTCCTCACTTTCAGCTTCCCTCCAGGGTTCCTGATCCCTTTTTGATTCCTCTTTTTTTCTTTCTTTCATCCTACCCAGTTGTGAGGGGATTTTTCCTGTCCTTTTAGGTGTCTAAAGTATTCCACTATTGTTCAGTGGGTGCTCCGTGAGAGTTGTTCTGTTTGTAGATGTATTCTTGATATACTTGTCATGAGAGAAGAATTCTGCATCCTCCTATTCCACCATCTTGACTCCTCCCCCCCAATTTGACATTTTTTAAGCCAAACATCTTTCTAAAATTATCAAACTATTTTTTGTTGGCATAAATTCTCCAGCTTTATATTTTTCACCTTCACTTTGCTTTAAGTTGTCATATAATGACTTCACTTTTTCTCAAATTATATTAGTCTATAGGTATGCCTTTCTTTTTTTAACCATTTTTTAATTGAAGTATAGTTAATTTACAATGTTGTGCTAGTTTCAGGTGTACAACAGAGGGATTCAGTTATATATAAATATATACATATATAAAATATTCAGTTTATATATATATATATATATATAAAATATAGTTCCTGTTCTATAATGTAGGTCTTTGTTTTTTATTTTATATATACTATATATACTGTTTATTTTATATATATATATGAACTTTTTGTAAATAAGTTCATTTGTATCTTTTTTTAGACTTCACATATAAGTAATATCATATATTTGTCTTTCTTTGTCTGACTTACTTCACTTAATATGATAATCTCTAGGTCCATCCATGTTGCTGGCAATAGCATTATTTCATTCTTCTTCTGGCTGATCATATATATATATATATGCCACATCTTCATTTTCCATTCATCTGTAGATGGACATTTATGTTGTTTCCATGTCTTGGCTGTTGTATAGGTATGACTTTCTTACAGCAATCATTCATCCACATAAAAGCTGCTTTTTCAATATGAGATAAAGAATTTCACAAAAATTGCAAGGTTTTCATGCCTTCTGACATAGCTGCAGCAATGGCTTCATAAATTTCCTTATCTTTGTTTCAATTGCCCTTACACTGGATTCATTTATCTTGAAATGACAGACAACCACAGCTGCAGACCTCAATCTATGGTACATATGGAGCAACTCAACTTTTTCTTGTAACATCATGACTTTTCTCTGCTTCTTGAGAGCACTTCCAACATCTCTAATGGCACTTCAATGGTGTTGTTCAAGGTTTATGGTATTACACTAAACACAATAAAAAATATGTGAGAACTACAGTAGATCACTTTTCACTGAAATATGCAATTTACTGGAAAGATGAAGAGCTCATGTGAAGATGATTAGCATCACAAAGTGTTTTAAGTGGATACCCCCAATGTTGAGCTCACTGAAATAGCAACAGGAAGTGGCTATGAAATTAATACAGTATTAGTATAGTTAATTTTATGGAGTTATTATTTAATACTACATCTTTACATTTGTTTATATTTCTCTCTACTGCAAATGGCACCATTTATAGTCTGTGTTTGTGAGCATAAATTTTGATAAATTTTAACTTTTATACTAGATCTGTGTATATTTCATGGTAGTGAATGATAAAATAGACTAGTATCTACATATATCTTACACTTTTATATATTTTTCTTTTTTTTCAGTATTTTTAGGCTTTGTGATTCATCTTTGAGTTTTTTCAAATTGTAGTAAATCTCTAAAATATTTTTCCAATATATTTATTGAAAAAAATCCATGTATTAGTGGACCTACACTGTTCAAACCTTTGTTTTTCTGTCAACTGTATTTAATCACCATGTCTACATTTGTAATAATGTTGACCCCCTTTGTAGCATATTTTGTATTGGTAGGCATAAGAATACCCATTAAAATTAAATTATCTGAAAACTACAAGATGAAAACCAGCATTTTTAGTCTATGTTAAAAGGCTCTTCACATTTTGTCTCTGGCTTACTTGTCAAAACTCATTTCTTGACATGCATATTAGCCCCTCCTACAACGTTTCAGGAATATTGAGATATCTATTGTTTCTGGAGTGTTTCAGGCAATTTTATACCTCTGTCTTTTTTGTACAACCTATTTTATCTGCCTGGATTGTCTTTCTCCATAATTTTCTCCTAGGGAACTCTAATTCATCCTTCTAAAGTCCAGTTCAAATATTGCTTCCTCCTGGTGACAGCTTCTCCTCTAAAGTTAATTACTTCATACTTGATCATAATCTTGTACTTTGTATGAAATTTTAAAAATAATATTTATCATAGAGTACAATATAGTTATTTGTTTACATGTCTGTAAATAACCATGGGTAGCTTTTTTTTTTCATCTTTTTTAGGTTTGTACCTAATATAGTATTCAGTAAATGCTTGTGAAATTGAAATTAAGCTGAAGAACATAATGGAAACTTTAGTTGAATCTAGCTCTCTGTTGACAAAACACTTTTTAGAATGGAAAGAGATTTTAGCAATTTTGTAGTTCGGCAGTCTAATTACACAGACAAGAAAACCAAGGCCTGGGGATGTTTGGTGACTTGCTAAAACTCATAGCAGGTTAGTGGCCTAGTCAGAATTAGAATTTAGTTCTAAGCTATCTCAGTGCTGCTGCAAGCATTTTTTGAGCCTGAAACAAATGCAGAACGATCTGTGAATCTATTTTATGAAGCACCATCAATTTTCATCGATTTGGTGTTGCAACTCGTGTCTTTCCTTATGTAAACAATGATGTACAATGTTTCCCCATCTAACAAGAAGGCGGTAATGTTGATTTTTAGGTAACAGTAATTTTAGTTCTATCTTGCATAATCAGTGTCAGAAGAATATTTTATTGTACACAGCCTCTTTACCTCTATTTAAAGTGGCAATACGCATAAACCCATGCATAAATTAATTATGGGCAATATTTTCCCTCTTTGTTTCCATGCAGTGTTATTTGTCAATACCATTTTTCATAGGGTGACAGATATTCCCTGCATACTAATTTCTAAACTGTGGAGGGTCTACAGTCACCGACAACAAGACAAAGCATAAAAAGATGGATGATGCTAAAGGGCCAGAGTCAGTCCCTTTCCCTAAAAAACCAAGCACACAAAAGAGAGTGAAATGAAAGGAAAGAAGCTGGCAGCACACTTCCATTTGTTCTACACCCCCCTTGGACAAAGCAACATGGAACAATGATAAGGTGCAAATGACTGATAATCTATAGAAATCAGAAAGCTAGTGCCTAGACCTAGACTCTCTAGTCATGTGTGTAAGGTGGCTCCTTGATTTTCACTTTTTGTTACATAAAATAGAAAAGTTGGACAATAATAATTTTAAAAGACAGTGGAGTACATAGACACAATGTGCTAGGTACTTTATGCATATCATTTTATTTAAATGTATAACAACTTCTAGGAGTCCATATTATTGTTCTAATTTTACTTATGTATGCTGAAGAAGTGCTAGAGATAGGATTCAAGCCCAGGTTTGTCTAAGTCCCAAATCTACACTTTTAACCACTATGTTATTCTAGCTCCATAGTATGATTTAATGGAACTTTGCAATCACCCTGAATGTATACTGTGAGTAACAGAACAAAGATATGCTTTAGCATTTTTCTGGGGATTTAACCACCTTCACCTCAGTACAGGAGGCTTATACAAATAAGATCAGGCAAAAAACAAAAAAATCAGACAAACAGGCTAAGTACAGTTTGGGAATATATACAGCTTTCAGCTCCATTCAACAGCATCTGACTACTTCTGAGACAAAGAAGTGAGTTCTCAGTCTCTAGCAGAAGGTCTTATATGTGCAAATACAGTCTTCACATATCCACCTTACCTTCTGTAAATCCCGATTTCATTTCAGAAATCAAGGCAATCTACCTTGTACTACTCCTTTACAAATAGGAAATGATAAGCATAAGCATGTATAATTGCATGCCATTCCCATATATAAGATGTAACATTCAAGTGAAGAAGTATAGAGACATAAGGCAAACTATCAGTCATTGAACCTAAGCATTAGGGGAGGAAAAGTACAACCCGAGTTTGGCTTGAGTTTTAAACGTTTATACAAGAACTAGTTTCTGCCTCTTTTCTAGAAATCTCCTTTAAACAATTTATAGATGTTTTCAAGTTTTGTCATAGATATAAAGGAAGGGGAGAAGGAGAAGTAGAAGAAGAAGAAAAAGAAGAAGGAGGAGGAGGAGGAGAAGAAGAAAAGAAAGAAAGAAAAAAGGGGGGGCAACACCTATTTGGGAGTTGAGAATTCTTTTTTTCAATTTTTGCCTAGATTTCTGGCTTCTGCATAACCTTGGTTAAACCATGTCTTTTCTCTGGACCTAATTTTTGTTTATAAAATAAAGCTAGACTAGATTATTTATAAAACCTTTTCAATTTGTGCTAAAAGTAGGTGCCTACATTCATGTGTTAAACAAATGCACTGAGAAGTTTGTGATACTCAAGGCTACCCACATACAGTGATTTGCTGATTCATTCATTCAACAAATATTTACTGAGAGCCTACAAAGTGCCAGAAGCTGTTCTATATGATCAAAATTCATCAAAGAACA
The DNA here is from genome assembly GCF_005190385.1 of Monodon monoceros. NCBI lineage: Eukaryota > Metazoa > Chordata > Mammalia > Artiodactyla > Monodontidae > Monodon > Monodon monoceros. The sequence continues at coordinate 27,440,631 of NW_021703783.1, forward strand.
AAATAGACAACTATCCTTCACTTTATGTGACTGTGGCCTTTACTTTCAAGTGATGTACAGAAATAAGAATCCATGTATGCTACTTTTGGGAATCAAATGTATCAAGTAAATGAGATGCCTCCCAAAGTATCTGGAACATATCTCAAGAAACTGGTTTCAGGAATACTGTGTCTCAATCTCCTGTCAATGTCACATTGAGAATCATACTGTAATGTGAAACTTCCTCAGGAACAAAACTCTTTTTTCCAATTCCTGTATGTCAGTAGTGCTTGAGACAGTTTAACCAGGATCCACTGTTTTGTTTGTAGTGGCTTCTTGACTTCATTGACTGGCTCTGGAGTCATCTCTACCAGGGTCACTTTAGGTCCTTCCTTTGTCCACTGTGATGGCTTTGGTCAAAGTTTCCCTGGGACTTCAGCCGTTCTCCCTTAAAACATTCTGCTATTACCACCTCTTATCACATGGAGAGATCATTCACATCAGCCAGTAGCTATCACTTAGAAAAGGGACTTTTACAGAAACTAAATAATATATGCCCTCTCCAAGGGATCTTTTACTCAATCTTCAGGGATCTGCCATCAAGGAAGGTCTGCAATGCAATTCAAATTTAGTGGTAGGCAATATGATGGTGGAAACAATAGCTGTGATTGGACCACCTCTTTGTTGTTTGGGGTTGGCCAAAAAGTTCGTTCGGCTTTTCCAGCTTATGGAAAACCTGAACGAACTTTTTGGCCACTTAATATAAACTTAGGCAAAGTATTTGATCTCTGTGTCTTGGATTCTTGTGGAAAAATAATATGTAACTCAGAGTATTATAAAGATTAAATCAGAGAGTATGCAAATGCCTAGCACCCATCACAAAGCATTATATTAGACAATTCATCTGTCACCAGTAGCCAGAAAGGACTCCAAAACATAAAAATGAATGGCCAGTTACAAGTTATATAGAAAGTTCAAATATGAAAAATATTTAATGATGGAAATAGCAATCTAATGAATAAACTAATCTATATGCTAACTTAATATTTATATTTATGACCTCTAAGTTCCAGCACAATAAATGTTAGTTTCCTTCCCTAACCTTCCCTAATATTCTACCCAAAGTTCTATAATGAAGTCAGCTATTTCTCTACTTCATTTACAGACTCACTCACTAATGAATCAAAAAAGCAATCTTGGTGAAGGAAATGCCAAGAACTAGTCTCAGCTCATAGATTTTCCACTTTACCATCTGCATCACTTTATATGTTGAACTTTCTAGACCGAATTTTTCCAGTTGTAAGATGGTCATCTATAGCTGCTGTACCAATCTGTGCAGGTTTTATGTAAATATCAGACCCATACTCTTCAGCTTTGTAAATTTGGGACTTTCATATATATAAGTTCTATTATTTCCCTGATTATTTGAGTACATTCAAATAAAGATAGTTTTTGATTATATATGTATTTATATTTACAATTTATAAATCCAGATTTCTTTGCTTTTCTTAAAACTTATACCTTAGAGACAAATTAAAATTTGGAGTCTGTGAAAAGGCAGTCACCTATCTTTTTCTCTCCTGATCCTTAAAAAACAGAAAATAGCACCATCATGAGACAAATAGCGTGATTACACCATTTGCTGAACTATCGATAAATATATGTGACAGAAAATGTCACTTCCCCAACCCCAATAAAACATGAATTAGCATGTTTGATGCACAGAGCATTACTTTGGGGGTATTAAATGTTTTGTTGTTGTTGTTTTTTGCGGTACGCGGGCCTCTCACTGTTGTGGCCTCTCCCGTTGCGGAGCACAGGCTCCGGACACACAGGCTCAGTGGCCATGGCTTACGGGCCTAGCAGCTCTGCGGCATGTGGGATCTTCCCGGCCTGGGGCACGAACCCGTGTCCCCTGCATCGGCAGGCGGACTCTCAACCACTGCGCCACCAAGGAAGCCCAAAATGTTTGTTTTTTTTTTAACCATTTCATATATATAATTGAGTCATTATCCATGGTACTTATATCAACATTAAAATTCTACAGCAACTTATGAGTGGTATGAATAATTGTTATTGGATATATTTAAGGTGTGCAACATGAGCTTTTGATATAAACATTGTGAAATTATTACCACAGTCAAACTAATTAGCATCACCTCCATCACCTATCAAAGTTATGATTTCTTGTGTTTGTGTGTGGCAAGAACATTTAAGATCAACTTTCTCAGCAAATTTCAAGTATAAAATACAATAGAGTTGGCCCTCCATATCCCCATATGCATAACTCATGAATACAGAGAGCCCATGGTACTTTGCTATTTTATATAAAGAACTTGAGCATCCATGGATTTTGTTATCTGGGGATCCTGGAATCAATCCTCCTGCAGATATTGAGGGACCACTCTACTATTAGCCTAGTACATTAGATCCCTAGAAATTATTCATCCTGCATAAATGAAACTTTGAACCCTTTGACCAACATCTCTCCATTTTCTCCACCCTCCCAACCCCTGGCTCTAACATTCTACTCTCTACTTTTATGAATTCAACTTTTTAAGATTCCACATATGTGTTATCAGGCAAGATTTGAATTTCTGTGTTTGGCTTATTTCACGTAGCATAATATCTTCCAATTTTATCCATGGTATCACAAATGGTAAGATTTCCTTCTTTTTAAAGGCTGCATTATATCCCATTGTGTGTGTGTGTGTATCTCACATCTTTTTTATCCATTCATCTGTCAACAAACATATAGGTTGTTTCCATATCTTGGTATTGTGAATAATTCTAAAATGAACATGGGGGTGCAGATATCTCGTCAAAATACCTATTTTATTTCTTTTGAGTATATACCCAGAAATGAGATTGCTGGATCATATGATTTTTCTACCTCTAACTTTTTGAGAAACCTCCATATTGTTTTCCATAACAGCTGCACAATTTTACATTTGTGCCAACAAGCATTTTCTTTTCTCCACATTCTCACCAACACTTGTTTTCTTTTCTCTTCTTGATAATAACCATTCTAACAAGTATGAGGTGATATCTCATTGTGGTCTTGATTTGCTTCCCCCTCATGATAAGTGATGTTGAGAACCTTTTTAATATACCAGCTGACCATTTGTATGTCTTCTTTTGAGAAATACCTATTTGGTCCTTAACCCATTTTTAATCAAGTTTTTGTCTGTTTGATTTTGTTTTTTTCTATTAAGTTGTTTGAGTTCCTTATACATTTTGATATTAACCTGTTCTTTATTAGATAAATGGTTTTTAAATATTTCTTCCCATTCTGTAAGTTAGCTTCAATACTTCAGCAATACTCTTCATTCACCTTGAAGATTTTTACTTTGATGCAATCCCATTTATTTTTGTTTTTGTTGCCTGTGCTTTTGGAGTCATATCCAAAAACTCTTTGTCCGGACCAATATCAACAAGTCTTTTCTTATGTTGTCTTCCCATAGGTTTACAGTTTCTTGTATTAGATTTAAGACTTTAATCCATTTTGAGTTTATTTTTGTGTATGATGTAACATAAGGGTCAAATTTAATTCTTCTGCATGTGGATATCCATTTTTCTCAACACCACATATTAAAGGGACTATCCACTGTGTGTTCTTGATAGCCTTGTCAAAAATCAGGTGACCATAAATGTGTGGATTTATTACTGGGCTCTTGATTCTGTTCCATTGGTCTATATGCTTGTTTCTATGCCAGCACCATACTGTATGCCCCTGTAGGCAGCATATTGTTGGGTCTTGTTTGTCTGTTTTTTGATCCATTCAGCCACTCTATGTTTTATGGCTGGAGAATTTAATTCATTTATATTTAAAGTAATTTTTGACAGGTAAGGACTTACTGTTGCCATTTTATTAATTGTTTTCTGCCTGTTTTATAGTAGTTCCTTTTTCCATTTTTTCCTTTCATGCTATCTTTCTTTGTGATTTGATGATTTTTTGTAGTGGTATGCTTTTATTTCTTTCTCTTTATCTTTCTGTAACTACTAGAGGGTTTTTCTCATGGCAACCTTGAGACTAACATAAAATATCTGATAGCTATAACACTTTATGTTAAACTGATAATAACTTCAATAACATAAAAAACATTAAATTTAAAAAGTATTACATCTATAGTAATTTTAACACTTTTGTCTTAATTTTTATACTAGAGTTATTTGTAATTTGTATGCCACCATTATATTAGAGTATCCTGAATTTGACTATATACTTACCATTACCCATGAGTTTATACTTTCATATGTTTTCATGTTATTCATTAGTGTCCTTTCATTTCAACTTGAAGGACTCCCTTTAGCATTTCTTGTAAGACTGGTCTAGTGTTGATGAACTCCCTCTGCTTTTGACTGTCTGAAAAAGGCTATCTCTCCTTCATTCTGAATGACAGCTTTGCCCAATATAGTACCTTCTATCAGCAGTTTTTGCCTTTTTTAGCACTTTCACAAAGCATATTTTTTAAAATACAGTAATCTACCCCTTCTCTTTAGCTTCTTCCACCTTCCACCCCAGAACTTTGTAGTCTCTGCTTTGCAAAGTAAAACTGATTAATTTGTGGAAAATGACAAGAATTTCCAGTGTTAGTAGAGAAACAAATATCATCAGTGTTTAATTCTGAAAACACTTCTTTTTAAAAAATATTAGGTTGTCCAGACCAAATGTGTTTATTTAATTTTGTTCCAGTGTCTAATAGAAACTTAAGTGGATGTTGAGCCAGATTGTGGGATGGTTAAACTAAGTGCTTTCAAGGGTACATACAGTATAATAATTTATTAGTTAATAACCTATTAATTAATTGGCCATCAACCATCACTGAAAATGTAATGAGAGGGAGAAGAATACATTTGTCAGAAATTCTTTTAGCATAAATGTGGTTAAATGGAATTCTCCTTTATTGCCACTGGAAGGAAGTGGTTGGGCTGAGGGGCATGAAAATACCCTAAGCTATTAAGGATGCTTTTCTCTACAGGCATTGTTTAAATAAGCTTGTTGTATTGATTTCCTAATGCTGCTGAAATAAATTACCACAAACTATGTTTTAAGACAACATAAACGAATTATCCTACAATTTTGAAGTTTAGAAGTTTAAAATAGGTTTCACAGGGCTAAAATCAAGGTGTCAGCAGGATTTCATTCTCTCTGGGGACTTTAGGAAAGAATCCATTCCCTTGACTTTTCCAGTTTCTAGAGTCCACCTGAGTTACTTGGCTTGTTGTTCCTTTCTTACATCCCTCTGAACTCTACTTCCATTTATCACCTTTCCTTGTCTCACTGTGACTTTCCTCCCTCCTTTTTATAAAAACCTTTGTGTTTACATTGGGCCTACTATATAATCCAGGATCCATTTTAAAATCCCCAACTTAATCAGATCTGCAAAGTACCATGTAAGGCAACATAGTCACAGGTTTCAGAGAATAAGAAGGGGATACCTTTTGGGGAAGCCATTATTCTGCCTAACACATCAGATATGCTATTCTGGAGGAAAAGTTGTATGGATTTATATGTTGAATCCACCATTTATTAATTATAAGATTTCAAATAGGTGCTAAAGTTGTAAGCGTTTGCTTCCAAAGCTATAAAATTGTGATCATAGTTGTATTTACCTCATAGGGTGTTTGTGGGAATAAAGTAGGAACATACATAAACCTATTTGGATAATGCTTGACATACTGACCAGAGATAATTTTCTATATTGGTGTTTCTAAAATTTAAGCAATTAATGATGCCTTTTCAGGAAAAAAAAATGGTGTCTTCAGTATTGATAGAATATTTAAATTATATTTATTGGGTTTCCCTGGTGGTGCAGTGGTTAAGAATCTGCCTGCCAATGCAGGGGAGACAGGTTTTAACCCTGGTCTGGGAAGATCTCACATGCCACATAACAACTAAGCCCATGCACCACAACTACTGAGCCTGGGCTCTAAGGCTCATGCTCCACAACAAGAGAAGCCACCACAATGAGGAGACTGCACACACCTCAATGAAGAGTAGCCCCTGCTCACCGTAACTAGAGAAAGCCCATGTGCAGCAACAAAGACCCAACACAGCCAAAAATAAATAAATTAATAGTTTTTAAAATTCTTTTAAAGTAATAAAAAATAAACTACATTTATTAAAATAGGTGCACCGTAAAGCTAGATAAACTCCTCTTACTTATAACTCTCATACACATGTACAAAGCAAATATACAAATTAAATAATAAATATTAAAAGTTCATATAATTCAACTTATTGATACCAATTTAATTTGGGAACTAATGCTATTTTAACAAAAATTTTAAAACTATTGTAACCTGAATCACATACTTGCTACTATGCATTGGCACTTTTTGGTAAGGGATTCTTATTTGTGATAGCTTCATGATGCCTGAAAACTCTTACTGTTTTTCAAAATTTAAATTATTTGGAAGTTTTAATTAATAGAATTGGAGACCATTTTAACATTTAGGCTTCATATGGTCAAACCCGATTATAAACGTGTAAACAAACAAAAGTGCTAAAGTTCAAATGGCAGTGTTCAACTCTGAGAGCATCTAGAAATACACTTTCCAATATAGTAGCTATTCACCACATTTATTCACGTTTAATTTATTTATATTTAATATTTTCATATTTTACTTTTAATATTTAAATTGTAACAAATTATTTCAAATAAAATAAAATTAAAAGTCTCAGTTCATCAGGCACACTAGTTCTATTTTAATACTTAATAGTGGGGGCAGAGTCAAGATGGTGGAGTAGAAGGATGCAGAGTTCACGTCTTCTTACAAGTGGGGCACCTACCAAGTGCTGGTGGGGGACCTCAGACATCTAAGGGATAGGAAGAATCTCCGCATGACTGGGTAGGACATGGGGGCAAGAGGGTGTATGGAAAGTGGAGGTGGGATGGGACTGGTGCTCCGAGGGGCAGCAGGGGAAGGGGTTTTGACACTCAGAAGGGCCCAGTCACGCTGAGGGAATCAGTGGGGATAGGGAGAGACCTTTGAGGGATTGGGGGATCTGAGGGGAATATGGCCAGCATCTCCCCCACCCACTAGGGCCCCCTCCAGCCATGCGGGTCCTGAGCCTAAACCCCGACCCCCATGCAAAGTTCTTTTCCAGCTGCACATGTCCTTGGTCTAAGCCATGCTTCCCCCCCACCTACCCCCACCACCAAGGCATTTTAAAGCTTTGTTTTCTTTTTTCTTTTTTTTTTTTTTTTGCTGTTGTGGCTCTGTTTTGGTTTGTTGTTGTTGTTTCATTTTTATTTTTTCTAATACATTTTATTTTTCTAATTTTATTTTATTTTTTATTCTTTGTTATTGTTCTGTTCCTTTTTGTTTGTTGCTTTTTTTTGCTGGGCTGTGTGGCCTGCAGTGTCTTGGTTCCTAGGCCAGTAGCTGAGCATGAGCTACTGTGGTGGTACCACAGAGTCTAAACTGCTGGACTAACAGAAAACCTCATACCCCAGGAGATATTAATCAGTGTGAGCTCTCCCAGAGTTCCTCATCTCTGCACCAAGACCCAGATGCACTCAACGGCCTGCAAACTCCAGTACTGGATACATCAGGCCTAACAACAGTAAGACAGGAACAAAGCCACACCCATCAAAAAAATTTTACAGACAATGAAGCAAGGTGAAAACCTACAAGATCAAATATATGAAGAGAAATAAGCAACTTACCTGAAAAAGAATTCAGAGTAATGATCCAAAATCTCGGAAAAAGAATAGAGGTAGAAATCAAAAAAATACAAGAAATGTTTAACAATGACCTAGAAGAACTAAAGAACAAACAAACAGTGATGAACAACATAATAACTGAAATGAAAAATACACTAAAAGAAATCAACAGTAGAATAACTTGAGGCAGAAGAAGGAATAATTGACTTGGAAGATAGAATGCTGGAAATAACTGCCAAGGAGCAGAATAAAGAAAAAAGAATGAAAAGAAATGAGGACAGTCTCAGAGACTTCTGGGAAACATTAAATGCACCAACATTCGAATTATAGGGGTCTCAAAGGAAGAAGAGAAAGAGAAAGGGTCTCAGAAGATATTTGAAGAGATTATAGTCAAAAACTTCCCTAACATGAGAAAGGAAATAACCACCCAAGTCCATGAATTGCAGAGAGTCCCATACAGGATAAACCCAAGGAGAAACACAAGACATATTAATCGCACTAACAAAAATAAATACAAAGAAGAAATATTAAAGGCAGGGAAAAGCAACAAATAGCATACAAGGGAATCTCCATAAGGTAATCAGCAGATTTCTCAGCAGAAACTCTGCAGACCAGAAGGGAGTGAGTGACAGGATATATTTAAAGTGATGAAAGGGAAAAACCTACAACCAAGATTACTCTACACAGCAAGGATCTCATTCAGATTCAACAGAGAAATCAAAAGCTTTTCAGAGAAGAAAAAGCTAAGAGAATTCAGGACCACCAAAGCAGCTGTACAACAAATGCTAAAGGAAATTCTCTAGGCAGGAAACACAAGAGAAGAAAAAGACCCACTAAAACAAACCCAAAACAATTAAGAGAATGGTAACAGGAATAAACATATTGTTAATTACATTGAAAGTAAATTGATTAAATGCTTCAACCAAAAGTCACAGACTGACTGAATGTATACAAAAACAAGATCCATATATATGCTGTCTACAAGAGACCCACTTCAGACCTAGAGACACATACAGACTGCAAGTGAGGGGACGGAAAAAGATATTCCATCAAAATGGTGAAAAGAAAGCTGGAGTAGCAATACCCATATCAGATAATCTAGATTTTAAAATAAAGACTGTTGCAAGAGACAGGAAGGACACTACTTAATGATTAAGGGATCAATCCAAAAAGAATATATAACAAATATGAATATTTATGCACCCAACATAAGAGCACCTCAATACATAAGGTAAATACTAACAGCCATAAAAGGGGAAATCAACAGTAACACAGTAATTGTGGGGAAATTTAACACTCCACTTACACCAATGGGTAGACCATCCAGACAAAAAATTAATAAGGAAACACAAGCTTTGAATGACAAAATAGATCAGGTACACTTAACTGATATTTACAGTACATTCCACCCCAAAGTGGCAGATTACACTTTCTTCTCAATTGCACACGAAATATTCTCCAGGATAGATCAGATCCTGGGTCACAAAATCAAGCCTTGGTAAATTTAAGAAAATTGAAATCATATCAAACATCTTTTCTGACCACAACACTATGAGATTAGAAATCAATTACAGGAAAAAAAAAAACTTTAAGAAACACAACACATGGAGGCTAAACAATTCACTACTAAATAACCAAGAGATCACTGAAGAAATCAGAGAGGAAATTTTAAAATGCATAGAAACAATGACAACAAAAACAAGATGACCCAAAACCTATGGGACACAGCAAAAGCAGTTCTAAGAGGAAAGTTTAGAGCAATTCAATCTCACCTCAAGGAACAAGAAAAATCTCAAATAAACAATCTAACCTTACACTTAAAGCAACTAGAGAAAGAAGAACAAACAAAACTCAAAGTTAGTAGAAGGAAAGAAATAAAAAAGATGAGACCAGAAATAAATGAAATAAAAATGAAGAAAAGAATAGAAAAGATCAATAAAACTAAAAGTTGGTTCTTTGAGAAGATAAACAAAATTGATAAATCTTTAACCAGATTCATCAAGAAAATTAGAGTGGGCTTGAATCAATAAAATAAAAAATGAAAAAGGAGAAGCTACAACTGATACTGCAGAAATACAAAGGATCATAAGAGATTACTACAAGCAACTATATGCCAATAAATGGAAAACCTAGAAGAAATGGACAAATTCTTAGAAAGGTGCAACCTTCCAAGACTGAACCAGGAGGAAATAGAAAATATGAATAGACCAGTCACAAGTAATGAAATTAAAACTTCAATTAAAAATCTTCCAACAAAGAAAAGTCCAGGACCTGATGGCTTCACAGGAGAATTCTATCAAACATTTATAGAAGAGCTAACACCCATCCTTCTCAAACTCTTCCAAAAAATTTCGAGGAAGGAACACTCCTAAGCTCAATCTATGAAGCCACCATCAGCCTGATACCAAAACCAGACAAAGATATCACAAAAAAAGAAAATTACACACCAATATAGACACAAAAATCCTCAACAAAATATTAGCAAACTGAATCCAGCAATACATTAAAAGAAGAATATGCCATGATCAAGTGGGATTTATCCCAGGGCTGCAAGGATTCTTCAATATATGCAAATCAATCAATGTGATACACCATATTAACAAACTGAAGAATAAAAACCATATGATCATCTAAATAGATGCAGAAAAAGTTTTGACAAAATTCAGCACCCATTTACGATAAAAGCTCTCCAGAAAATGGGCATAGAGGGAACCTACCTCATCATTATAAAGGCCATATATGACAAACTCAGAGCAAACATCATTAACAATGATGAAAAACTAAAAACATTTCCTCTAAGATCATGAACAAGACAAGGATGGATGTCCTCTCTCGCCACTCTTATTCAACATAGTTTTGGAAGTCCTAGCCATGGCAATCAGAGAAGAAAAATTAAAGAAATACAAATTGGAAAAGAAGTAAAATTGTCACTGTTTGCAGATGACATGATACTATACATAGAAAATCCTAAAGATGCCACCAGAAAACTACTAGAGCTAATTAATGAATTTGGTAAAGTTGTAGAATACAACATTAATGCACAGAGATCTCTAGCATTCCTGTACACTAGCAATGAAAGATCAGAAAGAGAAATCAAGGAAACAATCCCATTTACCATTGCAACAAAAAGAATAAAATACCTAGGAATAAACCTACCTGAGGAGGAAAAAGATTTGTACTCAGAAAGCTATAAAACACTGACGAAAGAAATCAAAGATGACACAGACAGATGGAGAGAAATACCATGTTCCTGGATGGGAAGAATCAACAATGTGAAAATGACTATACTCCCAAAAGCAATTTACAGATTCAGTGTAATCCCTATCAAATTACCAATGGCATTTTCCACAGAATTAGCAAAAAATTTTACAATTTCTATGGAACCACAAAGGCCCTGAATAGCCAAAGAAATCTTGAGAAAAAATGATGAAGCTAGAGGAATCAGACTTCCTGTCTTCAACTATACTAAAAAACTATAGTAATCAAGACAGTAGGGTACTGACACAAATCAGAAATATAGATCAATTGTACAGGATAGAAAGCCCAGAGATAAATCCACGCACCTGTGGTCAACTAGTCTATGACAAAGGGGGCAGGAATATACAATGGAGAAAAGACAGGCTCTTCAATAAGTGGTGCTGGAAAAACTGGACAGCCACATGTAAAAGAATGAAATTAGAACACTCCTTAATACCACACACAAAAATAAACTCAAAATGGATTAAAGACTTAAGGGTAAGATGAGACACTATAAAACTCTTAGAGGAAAACATAGGAAAAACACTCTTTGACATAAATCACAGCAAGATCTTTTTTTGACCCACTTCCTAGAGTAATGAACATAAAAACAAAAATAAACAAATAGGACCTAATGAAACTTAAAAAACTTTTGCACAACAAAGGAAACCATAAACAGGACCCTCAAAATGGGAGAAACTATTTTCATATGAAGCAACAGATAAAGGATTAATCACCAGAATATATAAATATCTCAGGCAGCTCAATATCAAAAAAATCAAAAAACAACTAACCCAATCAAAACATGGGTGGAAGACCTAAATAGACATTTTCCCAAAGAAGACATACAGATGGCCAAGATGCACATGAAAAGATGCTCAACATCACTAATTATCAGAGAAATGCAAATCGAAACTGCAATGAGGTATCACCTCACACCAGTCAGAATGGCTGCCATCAAAAACTCTACAAACAATAAATGCTGGAGAGGGTGTGGAGAAAAGGGAACCCTCATGCACTGTTGGTGGGAATGTAAATTGATACAGCCACTATGGAGAACAGTCTGGAGGTTCCTTATAAAACTAAAAATAAAACTACCATATGACCCCACAATCCTACTACTGGGCATATACCTTAAGAAAACCATAATTCAAAAGACACATGTACCCCAATATTCATTGCAGCACTATTTACAATAGCGAGAAGATGGAAGCAAGCTAAATGTCTATTGACAGATGAATGGATGAAGAAGCTGTGGTACATACATACAATGGATTATTACTCAGCAGTAAAAAGGAACAAATTTGGGTCATTTGTAGAGACATGGATGAACCTAGAGACTGTCATACAGAGTGAAGTAAGTCAGAAAGAGAAAAAAAAATTGTATATTAATGCATATATGTGGAATCTAGAAAAATGGTAGCGATGAACCCATTTACAGAGCAGGAATAGAGACACAGATGTAGAGAATGGACAGGTAGACACAGGGTGAGAAGAGGAGATTGAGATGAACTGGGAGATTAGGGTTGACATATATACACTACCATCTGTAAAATAGATAGCTAGTGGGAGCCTGCTGTATAGCACAGGGAGCTCAACTCAGTGCTCTGTGATGACCTAGATGGGTGGGATGGGGGGGTATGGAAGGGAGGTCCATAGGGAGAGGATATATGTATACATATAGCTGATTCACTTCATTTTACAGCAGAAATGAACACAACATTGTAAAGCAATTATACTCCAATAAGAAAAAATTACTTAATAGCCACACATGGCTAGTGGCTGCCATATTGGATACCAAAATATTGAACATTTTCATTATCATAGAAAGTTCTGTGGAAAGCACTGGTTTAGAATATAATTATATATTTTTTTAGAATATTGTTAAAATTAAAAAAAAACAATTTTAAAATTTTTATAGAAAAACCTTTACTCTTAAAAGACATTCATGAACTCTAATGAGTTGAAAGACACTATGGTAAAATGAAAAGAGACCATAGTAGATGGTAGGACATGAGTAAAAGGATTATTACTATCATGTTAACTGCTTTCCCCCTAGTCTTAGTGCTTAATAAATACTTGTTGAAAGATTGAATCACCATTTTAAAAAGAAAGCTATGAATATAAATTATGTTTTAAATGTATGAATTTCTTCACTCTTCAAAAATTTATTCCTTTACACTCTGTAAGATGGCTATAATCAAAAAGTCTAACAATAATAGTAAGTATTGGTAAGGATATGGAGCAACTATAACCCTCATACACTGCTGGTGGGAATGTAAAATGGTGCAGCCACTTTGGGAAATAGGCAATTCCTCAAGTGATTAAACAGAGTTACTGTATGACTCAGCAATTGCACTTCTAATTATATATCCAGGAGAAATGAAAACCTTGTACCTGAACATTTATAGCAGCACTAATCAGAATAGCCAAAGAGTGCAAACAAGCAAAATACCCATAAACTGATGAATAGATAAATAAAATGTGGTATATCCACACTGGAATATTATTATAATATTCCATTATAATAATTCCATTATAAACAATCGAATATTATTTGGTCATAAAAAGGGATGAAATACTGATACATGATATACTGTGTATAAACCTTAAAAACATGCTAATATTCAGATACAAAGTACATTAATATTTGCTTAGGGCTGAGGGTGGAATGGAGTAGGGGTACAGGGAGGGGATAAGGTAAAGAGCATGGAGTTTCTTTTTCAAGTGACGAAAATGTTCTAAAGTTGACTGTGATGGTTGCACATATCAGTGAACATACCAAAAGACATTAATTATACACTTTATATGGGTGAATTTATGATACATCACTCACATTTTAATCAAGTTGTTGTAGAAAAAAGAAACTAAGAATTTCTGGGAAGTGGCCAGGATTGTGGAGTAGGAAGACTCTAGGTTCACCTCCTTTCATGGGCACACCAAAATTACAACAATTTACAAAGAAACTATTGATGAGAGAAACCAGAACACTAGCAGAAAAGATATTCTACAACTAAAGATATAAAGAAGGCTGAGGATGTGGAGAAAAGGAACTGTTGTACACTGTTGTTGGGAATGTAAATTGGTGCAGCCACTGTGGAACAGCACAGCAGTTCCTCAAAAAACTAAAAATAGAACTACCATGTAATCCAGCAATACCAGTCCTGTGCATATATCCAAAGAAAATGAAAACACAATTCAAAAAGATACATGTCTCCTAAGTGTCCATCAACAGATGAGTGGATAAAGAAAAATGTGATTTTATATATATACATTATATATATATGTATATATGTATATATATATATATGTATACACACACATACACACACACACAACGGAACACTACTCAGCCATAAAAATGAATAAAATGTTGCCATTTGCAAAAACATAGATGACCTTGGAGGGTATTATGTTCAGTGAAATAAGTCAGACAGAGAAAGACAAATACTGTATGTTATTGCTTATATGTGGAGTCTAAAAAAATAAACAAACTAGTAACTATAACAAAAAAAGAAATGTATTCACAGACACAGAGAACAAACTAGTGGTTACCAGTGGGCAGAGAGAAGTGGGGAGGGACAAGATGGGGTAAGGGATTGAGAGGTATAAATTACTATGTATAAAATAAATAAGCCACAAGGATATATTGTACAGCACAGGAAATATATCCAGTATTTTACAACAACCATAAATGGAGTAAAATCTTTAAAAATTATGAATGTCGTACACCTGAAAGTTATATAATATTATCAATCAACTATAGCTCAGTACAGAGGGAAGGAAGGAAGGAAGGAAAGAAAGAAAGAAAGAGAGAAACAAAGAAAGAAAGAAAGAAAGAAAGAAAGAAAGAAAGAAAGAAAGAAAGAAAGAAAGAAAGAAA